>NW_021940379.1:3945623-4279430 GCF_001715985.3 Manacus vitellinus
CTCCCATGTTGTGTTTGTGCAGATACAGGAGACACGAAGGGGGTTGCAGGTGAGCTGCAGGAGGATGGCCCGGGTAACCCCTGTCCTGAGCAGGTGCCTGGAACAGCCTCCTCTGTGGCACTGGAGGGCAGTCGGTGTTCTGGTGGCCAAAGCCTGGTCCTGGCAGGCCACAGGGGCTGAATGTGATCTGCTGATGTGGTTCTCTTAAGCAGATCCAGCAGAATCTGTAACATCAGCAGGTTCTTGTCCCAGGAAAGCAGATCTGATTTTGTGGAGAGTGTCCTGGGCAGTGTGGCTGATTAGTGTTTTCCCAAGAGCTTCTGCCTCAGAATGCTCCTTTGAAAAGAAAGCTCTCCTAAGTTTGGCTCTTTCATCTTTTCCAGGTAGAAGGAAAGAAAGAAACTGTCTGGGATGAACAAAATCAATCCACAAACATAGATCTTCTTTGTCTGTGACATCTTTTACTGGCTTTATAATTTCAACTTCTTAGAGATTGATTATATTAAATTACAAATAATATGTTCCCCTTAGGAGGAATGAAACTATTTACCTTGTCTTAAGAGTTGCAAGCTCTTCTCTTGTTTCTGATGTAGTGTTTTGAGGATAAAAGTGGTGATCCTGTAAAGACTGAACATCAGTCCAATACTTTAACCTCAGTATTGTAGAGAAACCTTTCACACACACACACAGAAGGAAAAAATAATAAAGGAAAATGGATAGAAAGTGTGTTATAAAGGGTGCATGACAAACCCCTTAATTATATGCATTTCCATTTACAAAGTAGTTTCATCTTGGAATGTGTTAATCCACTCACTTTGCCATAAAAAATCAATTGTGTTGGAAAATGCTGGTAAGGATATTCTAAATAAAGACCAATTTCCTGCAGAACACAGTACAGTTCCTTGCTTATTTGGATTCAGTTCTCCACAAGTAAAGCTGTCCTATGGAGAAATGGACAATTAACATCAAGGTTGGATGACTGGTTGCTGAAAGGTGATGCTGACGATGGAAGAAAATGCTCAATCATTTAGTTTGAGAGAAAAATTGGACAGATCCATCTTATACACAAGGATAATGTTCTTTAATTGAGTTCTCTGGTGTTGTTCCTTCTTAGGGGTGACTCAGGGAAGCAAGACATCCCCTCTGCAATCTGCAGACAACAAAAGTGTGTCAGGTGATGACAGTACAGAACACACCCAACAGGTACATGCCTTGTGTTTCGCTCTGTCCTTTTCTGGGTGCTGGCTTTCTGATGGAAATATTGCAGTAAAACTGGTAGGCAAATCAAAGAGGTTCAGTGCAGAGCAAGGACTCAGAGCAGAACATTTGACAAGAACAGGAATTTCCATTCATAACCAGTGGTCTGTTGTGTCTACCATAGCCTCTGACACTGGAAATCAAGTGTTTCCAAAGCTGATGCTTTTTGTTGCTAGCTGAGTGATTTTTTTAGCATTTCATATATTTTATTAGTTTATTTGGACAACACTATGAAGATAATTGAGTTAAACTAATAGTTCTATCTCAGGCAAATATTTTCTTGCTGTTAAGGGGCGTGGTAGCAAACAGGAATAGTCATACGTCCTTTTTATTTTTTTGTTTCAGCTACAGGAACAGAAAGTTGACAAAGTGTGTTTCTACGTGGCTCTTGATGAAATTCCTGAAGGATTTGTGTCAGATTTTACTGTGTATTTTCTGAAAGACACCAAAGGTGTGTGCCCTGAAGAGCTGCAGGCTCAGTGTTTTTGGGTTTTGCGTGAAACAACAATTCTCATTGAGAAAATGTGGCTGAGATTCAGGATAGTGCATATCCAGCCTAATATACTGGGTAGGAGTACAGTCAGAATAGAACAGAAATCAGGAATGCTTGGTCATTTTATGGCAGTTCTGTGCAAGGTTTTCCTGATCTATCTGTAAAATAAGGGTTCAAATCAAGACCACTGTTTTTTTGAACAGAAAACCATTTTCTAACTCTCTGGCTGGATTGTCAAGGCTTAAACCCAGGTGGTGACACTGAAGTATTTTTCTGCCCTTTCTGAAGAAGCATCTGCACTATTAAACCCAGCATTTGTTTTGAGGGTGACTTGTATCAAACCTAGCAGTGTTTTACTGGAGTTCTAACTTATTATGGAAAGGGCTTTATGCTTTATGTTTTCTGTATAAAATAATTAGATTTATGCTAATTATTTGTGTACTAGAAAAAGTTGCTGAACCTAAGGACCTGACTGAAGCTAATAAGATTCTTCCTCAAGTGATAAAGTCTGGTATACTGACTGATGACACTGCCTTGATGCTAAAGGATGCCATCTCCCAGGTAAATGTGTTACAGCTCTTATACATGGAGTTTTGAGTGTTTCTAGGAGTGATTTGTCCCCTTAGTATTCTGCTGAGCATATGGACTATGCATAAGAAATACTATTATATAAGTGACCTTCATATGCCAAGAAGAAGTTTTTGTTAATCCTTGTCTGCTATTTTGTTTCCTAAATTGTTTGTAAAGATGTGGAGATGGGCATTATTTCATTGCCTTCCCCTATGTGAGAATCATTTAAGAGTGTGACACCAGACACCTTTGTGGCTGTGTCTGTATCTTCAGGGATTTCCATAAAGACCTTCTGGAGCTATTCCCCTGCAGAATATGAGGCAGAGAGAATGATGCCAAAGGGCTGAAATGGAAGGAGACACACTGAAATTAAATTTTAGAACAATGTCCAATGCTTAAGTGAATTTCTAGTAAAATGACTTCTTTTTTTCTGTGGCACCTTTTGAATTCTAGGTGTTTTCACCAGCTCTCTCCCATGGTCAGCAGCAGACTAAGGAAACTACCTTTCATTCAGATAGTGAAAACACAGATTCTGAAGAAATGAATTTACCTGAGTCTGACCTTGCAGAAAAGAAAGAACAGGCTGTGGAAAACTCTGATACTTCAGTGAGGAATGAAACTATACAACAAAGAAAAGGTGAGTGTTCTGCCTCTGCAGCACTGTGGGGATTAGATCTCATGGCATTAAAGAGGTTTAGCATCCCTTCTCTCACAGGGACTGCTGCCATTCCATTTTCCAGGAATATACATTTGTTTGCATTGTGTTAACTGCTAAAAAAATGAGTCTGTTTTGCCCTGTCCTCAAGCAGGCAGAGCAGGTTACCTGTCCTCAGGTAGCCAACAAGAGGGAAGGCAAAGGCCATTCCAGTGGTGCCACGTTACCAATGCTGTTGGAACAAGACAGTTCCTTCTGTGTGCATTTTCTTTCAATAGGAGATATTGAACTGGAGATGCCAACTGTAAATCTGGATGGAGAAGTGCCTGTTCTTGCCTCAGTTCCATCAGTGGTTCAATCTCTGGAAAGTTGTGCAATGACCTGGCAGAAATTAATATCCACAGTTCTGAAGGAACAACTGAAAAAGGTTCCACAGGTAACGTTGCCTATAACCCCAGGATGATTTTACTGCTGGAGACTTTGCTTCCTTCCCCCATAAGACTCTCTTTGAATGGTTTGTGTTAATTTTTAATTCC
This sequence comes from Manacus vitellinus, assembly GCF_001715985.3. Lineage (NCBI taxonomy): Eukaryota > Metazoa > Chordata > Aves > Passeriformes > Pipridae > Manacus > Manacus vitellinus. The sequence goes on from NW_021940379.1 coordinate 3,949,135, forward strand.
TCTTCATGTTTGCTTGTTGGAAAACCATTTACTAATTGATGAAAAGTAGAAAAAAAGTAGTGAGGAACTATGTGGCTCTGGGAAGTAGAATATAAATAGAATATAAAGTAACTCAGTGCAGATCCTACCCACACAGGATAACTAAGGGACTTCTGTTATCTACTCTTCTAAAGAGCCATGAAATACTAAAAGCTGCAGTGATTTTTTTTTTAAATAGACAGCTATATTTTTGATTGAAAAAAGTAATCTCAAACAAAAAAGTTCCAATTTTAAGATTCTGATTCAGCAAACACATATATGACTAATACAATTAAAAATACTGTGGGATTTTATGTCTGTAAAGTTACCTGTGCATAAACTTTTGGACTCTCCAGCTCCAGCTCAGGGATATATTCCCCATGAGCAGTTCCCTTCAGTGTGTGTAGAAGTCTTGATTTCAAGGATCTTCTGTCTGGGTTTTTGCGTGGTTGAGTCATATCAGATTTGTCTCAGCATAAAACATATCAAAAACAAAGAACAAATATAGTCCTGGTTATAAGTTTTCACTCTTGCCTAATAGTAATTTGGATCTTTTTATTTGTTTCCACACTGCTTGTAGGGTGATGGTGCACTTGCAGAGATTGACCTCTGGCGTAAAAAAACCGCAGCTTTAAGTGATCTTGCTGAGCAGACAAAGCTTCCAGAGGTGAAAAAAGTCTTGGAAATATTACAAGAAGCTGAATCTGAGTGTGTTGGAGATTTACAGATAGTCTTGAGTGACCTCAGAAAATATCACATGGAAGCTCTGGATAACGTTAAGTTTCTTTCAGCCCTCGAGCGCCATTTGCAGGTACGTGAACTTGAGAAAAGTCGGTGGAGTTTGAGCTGTAGTTACCTGAGTTTGGTTTCTCTGTTGGTGTAATCACCTCTTGTTTAAATTTTTACTTTTTATCAGCAATAAAGGTGTACTCTAGATTAATAAAATATATTTAATTAAAAAGAAGATTTGCTTATTTTGTTTGAGTTACAGTCGTTTTAATATTTGGAAGCCCAGAGCTGTGAACACTTTGTTTGTAAATCCAGCCTTGGGAGAATTTGATAGTGTAGCTGAATTGGGGAAAACAAAGATTTCTGTACCCCATTTTTGAAGTAATTTCTACCAAAATTGCAGCTGATGTCTCAGTGTTTAAGTTTTACTGAAAACCGTCTGAACATCCAAATAAAGAGTTGAGCCAAAATCCGTCTGGGGACAGCTTTTACAATAAAGAGACTATTAATAAGACAGGACATAAAAAGCATTTGGAGCAAAAGGTGCAGATTTGCACATCCTTAACCATGGGTGTTATTGAGGCACCAGGGTTATTTATTTAATAATGTCACAGACTTAACTTCAGGCATCTATGGAATAAATACTGGTTTACTGAATATGAATTTATGTGTTTTCATGGCATCTTATTCTCAATATGCTTTTCACAGAATTTAGCATATGGCACTGGGGCTGATGTTGTCCTGAACACAATTCCCTCCCTGCTCAATGCCCTGAAGATGGTGTGGGTTATGTCCCGACATTACAACAAGGATGAGCGGATGGTTCCCCTCATGGAACGAATTGCCTGGGAAATTTCCACAGCAGTGTGCAGATTTTTGGATCTGCACACACTGTTTGAGTAAGTACTGCATTCCTGTTTAACTAGGCTGCATTTATTAAAAGCTTTGCTTGTTTTATATCAAGTGCAATCGATAACACTTTCATCAAATAGGGGCCAGCATTTTTCAGCCATCTGAAGTTGTATTGTAAGATCAATTAAAAGTCAATTTATTTTGTAATTTTCATAAATTACTAAACCAGCCCTGAAGAAATAGTTGCTTGTCCTCTTTTGTCTCAAAAGGACACAAAACAATGAGACAAATATAAATACAGTGGTAAAAAAAGTGGCATAAATACAATAAAAATCAGTCCTGAAATAGTATCTCCTTTCAAAATCATGCTGAAAATGATAAGTTATGAATTTTTCCTAGATTTTATATAATTAGAAGCTGCTAAACTGGGGTATATTAATCCAGCTGAGATATAATTTTTTATCTATAGTATTTCTATCTATAGTATCTTAACTGTGTTGATTTGATTAATAGAGAAGATAGAGCTGCAGCAAAAAAGAAAATAACAGAAGGCAAAAGCATTCTTGAACAATGGAAGAAATGTTACTTTACTACTTGTGCCCAAGTTGAAGAGTCGGGGAGCGAACGATACTGGAAATTTGACGTGAAACGTTTCTTTGAAAAAACAGATTATATGGCTGCAGTCTGCCAAGATCTGTATGATATTTTTCAGGTAGTGATATAGACAATAAACAAAGGAATCGTGTGATCTTATTCTGTACAGGAGATTCTTTTGTACTGTAGGTCTTGACTTGTTAACAGCATTTAGTTGTGTGAGTGGGTTTGTGTTTAAGACCTGAGAGGTGCCTCTGATTCCAACAAAATGGCATTTAATGCTGGGGATGGAATGACTTCTCCAGGTGCTGGTTGAGGAAGGATGTTACTGGGCATGTGTTATGAACTTAAAGACTTGCAGCAACTGTTTCACAGATTTGCAGTTTTCGTGGGTTGCTACCTTAATGAGATGATAAAATACCAGTTACATATACTATAATATCAAATTTGGCCACCTGTGAATCTGTGAAGTGGTTGCAGAATCACATATGAATGGAGAGATGCTGTGTTTAGGCTAATTTAAGTCAGGGTAATTAGCAATGTGGTCCATCAATGAACTGCATATGTAAAAACTGTGGAGTAAAAAGGAGTAAGAACTGAGTATTATCTGTTGTAACAACTGAAATGTTGGGCCTGTAGAGTGTTGGTTTTCTTTTTAGTGTCTTGTATTAAAATATAGGAAATGTAAATCACAGCACAAATTGATCATTTGCTGACTGGTTTATATTTTTTAAAGGAAAAATTAACAGAAAAATGTGTTAGATGGCAGAAAAACATAATAAAAGAAAGGTTTCTAGTATGTTCTTCTGAATTAACAGGTCACTGAAGAGCTTTACAATATATTTATTCCTGAGCTGACAACTGTGACAGAGAATCCAAAGCGTATTGAGGCACTACTGAGAGAAGTAAATGGACTGACTAGTCCTATGAAAGAGCTGAAATTTGACCCTCTGAGCATTAGAAATGCACGTAGATGGAAATCTGTTATGAGAGAATTTAGAGAAGAAGTTTCAGTAAGTACCATATACTGTGATTCCCATAAAATAGTAAAATTATGCTTGACTACTATTATCAAAAAATGTTTTCACTTTGCCTCCCTTTCTTGGTTTTGCAAGATGAATCTCTAAGTGACAGGATTTCTTGGCTTTCTTCCTTTGTTTAGACTACTGAAGAAAAGATCAACAAATTTATTGATGAATCTTTTAAGACCCTTCGATCAGCAGAAGCTGCATTTGACATGCTGGTAAAGTTCAAACACATCCAGACTCGTGAAAATGTTAATGAGCACTTGATGCTGAAGTTCAGTGATGTTTTGGACCACTACTGCAAAGAGGTATTTAATTTAGGGATTTCTTATGTAATACATGAAGCTCTTTAGCAACTGAAAATCATCAGTCTTTGTATATGTCTAAATACCTGTGTAGTGTCATTTACTGTCTGAAATTACAAAATAAACATAATAATTGCTCTCCCTTTTTTGGAGCTGGTTGGAGAAATAGTCTGGTTAATTTGCTGAAAGGGTTGTGCACATCTATACATGTGAGGCACTGTCTGGGAACTGGAAGGCACTTGCATGTGCTCTGAATGCATCAAAGCTTGTGACTATTCCATCACCTTGTGAACAGCAGTTCAACGGGAGACCTTCCTGAGAAAATTCACCTTTCCTACCCTACAGCTTTCTTGTGCTGGACAAGTTCATGGTGTGACCAAAAGGTGTCAGAGATCAACCCCGAGGGCAGAAATAGTTTCTGACATGTGTGTTGGAAAGCTTTTCATGTCAGTGTTTCTCTTGATATTTCAAAGAACATTGACTTTAATGATAAATTGTGATTTTACAGAAAATGCTGCCATAATAGTATTTCCTCAAGGTAGAGAAAGGAAGACAAAAGAATTGTTTTTATCCTGCTGCTGGAATTAGCTTCAGACTGATTAGCTGTGTTCCAGATAGTGACCATTGAACAAACAGTGGAGAAATGGGTCTATGCAATGTTTTATTTTCTTCTAGGTTGAACATGTTAAGCAAATCTTTCTTCAGAACCTCAAGGATCCACCTCTGTACAAGAATCACCCTCCCGTGGCTGGAGCAATATTCTGGTCCCGCTCCCTTTTCTATCGGATCAAACACACCATTATCCGATTCCAGGAAGTAGAGGAGTTGCTTGCTAGTGAACGTGGACAGAAAGTATGTTGGCTCCTTTGATGTTTGATGAAGGAAGAAATACTTTCCTGATACACTTTTTTTGGAGATGTTAAAGTGCTCCTATGTGTGGGGAATTTCCAAGTCTTTGCAATGTGTTAGTTGTGAAAAGCTGGTTAGTTGTGAAAATCACTGTTTCCCAGGGAGACAGTGATGGACTCAATGTCAGAATTCAAGATCCCAAATTTTTCAGTGCCTGCATTAATTACAAGGCATTACTTGTCCTCTTGTCTAATAAAAAACAGAAACCATATCAAGCCACCCTATTAAGGCAGGTTAGTTGGTCTTTAAAATGATTTACAGAGAGTTTTCCTTTCTAGGTAAAACAAATATATCTTCAAGTTGCCAAGAAGATGAAAGAGTATGAAGATCAAAAATACAAGGAGTGGAGAGAGAGGACAGAACACATTGTCCCACAGTTACTGAAAGATAATCTGCTGACTGTCATCACTGTGGGGGCTGCAACAAATGTTCATCCAGAGACTTCTGAGCAGGTGAGATCTGGGAAAAGGGTGTACCAGTCTTCTCTGTGGAAAAGAACTGAAACCTACCTGATGGTCAGCGAGAATTTTCTAAAAACAGTATTTTAAACACAGATTTTGAAAGGAAAATTTCAAAAGTTCTGAGCTCAGAATTGTTTGTGGCCCTTTGGAAGACATAGTTCCTGAATCACCTGGCAACTGAATGAATGTTGTTTCTCTGGGTGTTCTTCTGTGCTATAGTTTAAATATATATATATTTAGGTTTTGGTACAGCATCTTTAGGACATTGCAACATAACTTGGGACTGAAGTTATGTAGAGGCAGGTTCCCAGCAGGGATCATACAGAATCCAGTTCTTACTAAACTTGTCTGACTGAATTTCCCCTGGGATTTCTGTTGTAACTGGTTGCAGCAATATGTACACAGAGGTGATTTGGTTTGTTTCTTGTAATTGGCTTTCACTGAAGAGGTAGTTGTGTGTAATTCCTGAAACAGGAGTGCTGAGGCTGCTGTAGAATTTTAAAGGCATTTTCACAAGCTCTGGATGTCAGTCATTCTGACTTTTCCCTGCTGCCTGATGAAATGTCTCCAAGAACTCACCTTTACCTTGTAACAGATTGGTGCTCATCTCCTTTCTGCTGCTCTTTCTTGTGTTGCAGAGCTCTGTAACAGAGGAGTCTGTCACCACCAAGAAAAGTCTCTGCTTTGCAGTGAATTTTTCTCCCATACTCCAAGAGATTATCATTGAAACAAACTACATGGAACAACTGGGGCTTCCAGTCCCAGAAATAGCGAGATACGTGGCATTGCAGGAAGACAAATATGTTAGGTAAGGCTGTAACAGAATATCTGCTCACATACAGACTTATGGCAGCATTTCAAGTGGTTTCACTCCAAACCAGAATGGGCCCTGAGTCATCAAATCTTGGAAAGATGAGGGCTCTCAGTGACTTTTTTTGTAAGGGTACAATTACTAATGGCCATGTTGCACTGATAAGCTTTTCTCTGGCACTGGCTGCATTCTTTACTCTGTAGAACTGTTATACAAATTAACATCTTGTCAAAATAATTTGTTTTGCAATCAGTTGTTGCTACCATTCAGATTTCATTTAAATTTACTGTTGCTTTCTTCCTGTACAGCCTTGAATAAGTCAGTTGTATCCAAATTATCACAGGCATTTACACACAGATGTGCTGATAAGATCCTTAACTGGATATTAAAGTTCACCTGTTGAGTTCACTTATGTGGCTGAGGCTGCCTCAAAAGCTTTCTGAGCTGGGGCAGGAGAGGTTTGTTCAGCTGTTGTTGGAGCCATATGAAACTCTTCTTTTGTTTTCAGTGGGAAATGAATTGCATTTATAATCGTTACATATTCACTGGTTAGTCCCGCAAATTTTGCTTTATTTTGAAGTCTGAATGGAATGATGGAAGTGCTCTGCTCTTTGATGGAGGTCAGAGCTGTATTTCAAGAAAATCATCATATTATGATGTTGTTGTGTTTCTTCTCTTTAGGTATACAAGTAGATTGAAAAACATGCTGGGTTGTTATCACAAATTAATGGAAACACTGAATGAAGCAGAAACCAAACTTCTTGATAACTATATCCAAGAACTTCGGAGAATATTGAAATCAGGACACAAAAGACTCACATGGAACTCCTTAGGTAATGGAGATACTATTTTAAACTGGCCTTAGACACTGATTTTCAGTTAAAAAATCTCCTCAGTTCTGCAACCTACTTTTTATGTCATATGACAGCAATGTATCCCTAAGTGATACATCCTATTGCCACAGTCGAGGCAGAGTAGCAGATGAGACAAACTCTGATCCAGGAGGGTATTTCCTGTGTTTTTATTATATTTAAAACACTGGAGATGGTTAGAAACCCTTAGATAAGAGCTGTAAGGGAGTTAGATTAAGGATTAGGTGAGAAAACATCTAATCTATCTTTCTGCAGAACCTTGGGTTCATTCTGAGAGATAAACCACATCTGATCATAGCAATTTTGATGCATTGGTAAAATGTTTGTTAGAAGAGAAAAAACCAAATGGTTGTGATTTGTTTCAAGGTATTGGTGAATTTATTTTCCAATGTACACAAACCATTGAGAAGCTTGAGTTACTTGTCCATCAGATTCATAATATTTCTGAAGACATAAGCAGCAAACTTCTGTTCATAGAATCAGCAAATCTCTTCAAGCTTCCACTTTCAAAAAATGGTGATGAACTTCCTGGTAAGTTCCCAGATCTGTCACTTGAATGAGTGAGTGATGGATCAAATTTCTTTCAACACTTTCTAAGTTGTAAAAAGGTTGCTCTCACATCTAATGGTTGGTATTAAATAATTGAATCCATATAAAATCAGAGGGCTGAAATATTAATAAATTAATCATTAATAAGTGAAGATATTTTTTCAGTATAGAGATCAATTTCATGTTCACAAATAAAGCCCAGCTGATTATTCCAGTGTATAAATCTGTTACATCTTTTGCAGTTAATAATGCTTTTTTTTGTATCTGTTGCAGAAGCAAAAGAATTTTTTGACTATATTAAGTGTGAAAGAGCAAAAGATGTGGCACACATCGTTAGAAAGTATTCTGAAATTCCACCATTGCTAATAGAAGTGGAAGGACAAGTTGCCAATACAAACACTGGCAAATCTCCAAAATTAACTTCCTATTATGCATACTGGGAAAATAGGATTTATCAGGTGTTGACACAGTTAATTGTGAAGTAAGTAAATTGTTTGCTTTAATGGATTTCCAATCTTTCATCTTCAGATTTCCCTGGATCTGTTGATCAGTGTGTGTGTAGTGACATTGTTTGAACACCTCAGTGACTTACAGTTTGTGACAGATTTGTATTTGTACAGGTTTTTTTCCTGTGAAGAACAGAGAACTGATAACAAGGTACAGGAGAAACCCAACCAATATTGGCATATTTTTGGCAGAAGAGAGAAATAAGATACATTTCCTGCAATGTGTGTAGTTGCACATCCCTGGTTTATTTCTAAAACCAAGGTTTTGTTTTACTAAAGAACACAATTTTGAGAACTTGGTGTCTGGGTGCCTGATGCCTCCCTGTCCTGCAGGGGACACCAGGACAAGAACAAAGGTTTGTTGGGTTTTACTTCACCTGTTCTGCAGTGGCTGAGGCCAAGGAGGTTCTTGTAGCAAGATATTATGTAAAGGCTTCTATTATAAACAAGATATTGTTGCAATAGAGCATTGCAGGGTTATAAAAACCTCCCAGCCACCTCTACTTCCCATGATCCATGTCTTTGTAATCTGGGCCATGCTCAGGTGACTTTGTTGTGCTTTCTTGTCAGGGCTTTCACAGAGGAGTTGACAAAAGTCTCAGGATCCTTTTGCACCAGGGCGTCCCCATTCATTCCTTCTGCCAGTTTCTTTAATCAAGCTTTTGTATTAAATCAATTTAGTGGGATAATGTTGCTCCCAGACCCATCAGTGTTTCCAGCTGAAGTTGGTGGTGGCTGATTTCAGACAGCTCAGTTTGCAGATCTGAGCACACAGCTGATAATTGCAGTCTCTGTTGGGCATTTCCATGGGGGCAGCACCTGATTATTTCTGTCTTTGACACTATTTTTTTCCTTTCCTAGGAATTTACAGGCTTTTAATGCAGCTATTCTTGCAAATGTGCCACTGTTACAAATAAAAGCTGTTTTCTCTGTTCCTGAGATCACCTTTCAACCCAGTGCCAGCGAGATTGACAAAATGGTGGCACAGTCCATCCAAGACTGTGTTGAGGTCACTAAGGTGATTTTTGATAAAGATTTTTTTTGTTGCCAGAGTTTACTTGTGATTATAGTGAGCCAGTCTTGCTTTATGTTTGGGCAAGCATAAATGTCAATAGGAAGATTCATATTGCTTTATCTTGAAATCAAAATATCCAGTACATTGTCCTAATTTTACAAACTGATGACAAGGAAAAAAAACACCTATAAAACGTTATGCAATTTATACTCAGGCAAAATTATCTATTACATTTAGCAGTTTTGCCAGTGTAAGGACATGATTTGGTTCTATAACTCAGCACACATCAGAAGGAAACACTTTTCAGATTGCACTGCAGATGTTGCTTTCTGATGAATGAATAAGCTGGTGGAATAAGGAAAGTGAGTATCCTCCTCTACATTACATTTCTCCTTAAAAGCAGCAGAAAAACAGTTCAGGAAATGTTGGAGAAGGGCATCTAGGACACATCTAGGACAGTAAATATCTAGAAATATGCAGCTTGCTGGCAATGATGCACCAGTATTTTCCTGCATAAATACTGAACTGCTTTCCTGAAAAGAAGCCAAATATTGTGGCAGTGTCCTTGCCCTATGCTGATGGAGAAATGATTCCACCTGAAATGAATTAGGTTAGGTGTGCTTCCTATGCTCAGATTTGCTCTTCTGCTCCAGTTCTGTATCCAGCCTGTTTGATCCAATACTTTTTTCTCTCTGTCCTACTGTATTGTGGCTCAGCAGAGATTTTAGAAGCAGGTTGAGTAATGCATGGAAAGGTTTTGTTAGGATGAAATTAACTCTTCTCAAGTTGATGGGAATGTGTAATTCTCTCAGAAAAACAATTGATTTGAGAAATAATTCACTCCACTTCCTATACTATGTCCTAAATAATGGTGAATCTCTTCACCAAAAGGGTTATCAAGTGCTGGCACAGGCTGCCCAAGGAAGTGGTGGAGTCACCATTCCTGGAGGGATTTAAAAGATGTGTAGATGTGGCACCTGGGGACATGGGTTAGTGGGGGTCTTGACAGTCCTGGCTTTTCAACCTGAATGATTCCATGAATGATTTCACTAAAATGACTCTACAAGGTAACTTTTTCAACCCTGTCTTAAAAACTCCAGCACTTTGTGCGGTGGATGCATGGCACGTGTATCGAGTGCCCTCCTCAGCACGTCAGGAAAGATGAAGTTGTCATTTTCAGCTTCTACAGTGACGTCTCCCAGAGCCCCCTGATGATTGAACAGGCTGTTCTAATCACTCACAATGTCCACAAAGTCCTGGCTTCTCTCAGCAAGTATTTGAACCAATGGAACAGGTACGAGCCGCTGTGGAAATCAGACAAAGGCACAGTCCTGGAGAGGCTGGCTGCAGAAAAGCCTGCTTGTGTCACCTTTGATGAACAGTTGCAGTTCTATATGAGGGTAGCTCAGGAAGTGACTCAACAGCCCTTGATTAAAGATGAACAATTTATCAGGCTTCAGCTGGCTCCTTTAGCCTTCACAGTGCAGGAGAATGCTAAAGGCTGGATGCTTTCACTTGGGAAGTTGCTTAATGAGTCAGCAAGAGAGGAGCTTGTCATGCTGAGGGATGAGATTCAGGTAAGTGTTTTCAGTTTGGTTTTTTTGTTATCTTTATCACATAGACTGAAAATGAATCTGCATGTTATTTGCTTGTATTTTTTGTTTGACTCATTATTATAATTCGCCTAATTGCTTTGTCCGTGTTGATTCTGGAAATTATCTTTACTTTTTACAGAGATTATCAGAGAATCTTAATAAACCTCTCGATACCCTGGACAATTTCAGAGTTGTCCTTAGCACGTTTGTAGAGATCAGAGGCATGTCCTTCGAGGTGGAGCTGAACTATTTGGACATCCTGGAGAGATACCGAACTCTTGCATTGTACAATATTCCAGTAAGTGCATGTCTCATCAAACAGCTCAGATTTGAGCTAAGGGCACAAATGCCTCACATGTGAATGAATAAATGTTTTCATTTTAAGACATTTGACAGACTTACAGTATCTAAGGGATGTCTGGAGATTGTCTAGTCTCCCCTTCTCAAATCAACATGTCCTCTTTAAAATGGACATATGGCATGTGTTTAAATCTGATTGAGGTCACTTCAGTACTGGTTTTGTGTTTTGCAAATTTATAAAGTCACATACTTTCCTGTGGCTCCTTATTTCTTGTTTGTTCTAGGTAGCTAAAGAAGAGCAGGAGAAGGCTGACAAGATTAGGGAAGAGTGGGAGACTCTTGTCCTGGAAGCAGCACAACTCAATCGCAACATGGATCGTAAAGGAGGTGCAAAAGAAACATTCACAAAGGTAATCTTCATAATTAATACTGTAAAACAGATTCCACAGAAATGGAAAGGAACACAATTTAAACACTGTTTTTTTTTAGGTTACACAACAACAAATTAAGGACTACAGCAAAGAGACAGAAGATTTCTTTCAGAAACTCATTACTGAGGGGCCTGGTTCTGTTGGGGATGATCTTGATAAAGGTAAATGGATTGATGTGTGTGAAGTGATGTCTTGAAAATATTAGTCTTTGGATAATTCAAATTTTATGTAAAGCAAGGAAATTGTGCTTTCCTTATTAACATCCAAACTCCTCAACCAGGAATGTGAATGTTTTTAATCCTAGAACTTCTTCAGACTGCATGCAAATGCTGTCTTATTTATTTCCCATGAATCCAGGGATTATTTATCTAGAAAAATTCCTCTCCTTTCCCAGGATTGGAACTCATGGCCCATTTTGATAAAGAATTGGAGAGACTGGAAAAAAAGTATCGGGAACTGGGCAGTGCTGAGAAACTTTTAGACTTGCCAGCAACAGTGTACCCGGACTTGATGAAAGCACAGAATGATGCAAAAGGTCTAAGGCAGGTCTATGAGATTTATGCATCACAAAAAGTGAGTATCACACTATGTCTGCATGGGCACACAGAAAGGGGGGAGAGAGGAAGAGACTGCATTGTCCTCTGGTTACTGTCCACTCTGTTCAAAGCCTGTGCATGAAATAAACTGTGCCCTGTAATTGGCCATCACTGTGAATTAATTTGAATGATATTAGTGCAGCACTAACAGTGTCTCCACAGAACCAAACACATTCTCTTATCAGATAGGAACAGACTTCTCCCTGCCCCTAGTAATTATTGGATGGCACTTCTTTACTGCATGAGTCTCCTGATCATTTCAGTGGAACTGCTTTTGGATATAGTATGTGCGCAGGTGACAATGGGTATCTCAGGCTTTAACTAGTTTTTAAGAAGTTTTATTTTTCCAAAATTAAAATGCCCTATAAAGTATGCTCTTAAGGATGCTTTTCCTGTTCTCCATATTATGAATCTGTCTTGGACACAAGCCTGTCTCTTCCTCTGTTTGTAAAATATTAACACAATTACATCTGCATCCTGACTGTCATCTCTAGATCCTACTGTGGTGAAAAGATTGGTTTTTTTGGAGGGGGGTCAAAATATGATTTTTTTTCCTTCCCAGGCAGCTAAAGAGGAATGGTCTCAGACACTCTGGATAAACCTGAATGTCCAGGTTCTCCAGGAGGGAATCGACGGGTTTCTCAAAGCCCTCCGCAAGCTGCCCAGGCCAGTGCGCAGCATGGCAGTGGCTGTGCAGCTGGAAACCAAAATGAAGGCATTTCGAGACTCCATTCCTTTGCTGCTTGACTTGAAAAACGAAGCTTTAAGAGAAAGGTTTGCTTTGATTTATTGAAAACCAATATTTTATGCGTTTTGTTAGAACTTTTAATTTCCATTACTGGGGTCATGCCATGTCCTGGAGTTTGGAACTTTGCTTTCTGCTTAATGAATGTGTATGATAGCATCCAAGTGACTGCAATGACTGGGATACTTTATGTATTCAAAGTATTAGTTCTTGTTTAAACAATGGCGTGCTAAACATGGTTTCATTATTAGATGTTAAATTACAGGGTTTTTTTTTTATTGTATCTGGTGGTTGGTACAATTGATGTGTCAATTTAAAACAGGCATTGGCAAGATCTTATGGAGAGAACAGGAACAAAGTTTGAAATGAAAACAGAAACATTCACTTTGGAGAACATGTTTGCTATGGAACTTCACAAACATAAAGGTATTATCAGTGACATTGTTGGAACTGCTGTTAAGGAACTCAGCATTGAGAAGGTAATGTATTAAATTATAAAATCATAATAAAATTAGGCAAGGATGACAACAATCTGAGTTTTATTTGAGATTTTTAAGTTGTCATGACAGCAAGTTTGGCCATCTTCAGGTAGCTGCCATGATGGAACTGATGACAACTGAGATCAATAGCTCTGTTAAGAAGCTCCCACATGGCACAGAACCCCAGCAGTATTGCCTTGGCAGCAGTATATTGAATTTCTGTTATTACAATAAGCAAGTTTGTCCTATGAAAAAAGGATCTGAAGTGGGATCCATTCTGTTGCCCTCATCATGTTTTGAAATAGACCCTTCTTTACAAACCAGAGTTAGAAAATCTCTGCAAAAATGTTGCTGAATTAATTGTTACATTTTTTTGCTTAAGATTATAGTTCTCCAGTTTTTGAAGATTAAAAGATGCATCATTTATGCTCACATGCAGGGATTGAAGGAAATAATAGATACATGGGAACAGATGAACTTCACTGTACTAGAATACATCAAAGGCACTGAGAAGCGAGGCTTTATTCTGGGACCCTCAGAGGAAATTTTAGAGATTCTTGATGACAACAATGTCAGCCTTCAGAGTGTTTTGGGCAGTCGATTTGTGGGGCCTTTCCTTTCAACTGCTCGCCAGTGGGAAAAAACTCTGTCATTGATTAGTGAAGTAACTGAGGTAGGAGGAAAGTGCTGGACTAAATAATTAATTTTTATTATGTATGATCAGAATTTTCTGTTGTATTTTTCTTTCTCTGATGATAACATTTGATTCTTAGATCTGGATAGCGGTTCAGAGAAAATGGATGTACCTGGAGAGCATCTTTGTTGGTGGAGATATCAGATCACAGCTTCCAGAGGAAGTAAAAATATTTGACAGAGTAGACAAAATGTTTAAAGAGGCAAGTGATTGACTTGTGATCAGCATAATTTTTTAGTGCATTTTGGTTCCCATTCCATGGTTATTTATGGTCTTGTGTGTCATGTGTAACACTGAGAATGGTATAATTAATTGAATATGAGATTGGGGAACCCAGGAATTTGTGTTTTACTTCACATCTGTCATAATCAGAAGACTTCTCCTGATTTAGCTAAGGCAGGCAGAGGTGTGGTCCTTGGCTGGCAACATGGGGTAGGCAGAATCTCCTTTTCCTTTCATTGGATACATCTTTTTACCTTTACCTTTATAATAAGAGGCTTAGATGTGTTTCTAGAGATTGAGGACCTACATACATGCTGAAAAGGCTTTCCTGCTTCTTGCCACTGTTCCCACACTGAACACATACTCCCAGTATGAACATGAGTTACTTTTCTGTTTTCCATCTGCAAAACTGGGAGAGTACTGTGAATCTGAAACACAGTGTTTGATCATACCTTGAAGTACCACTGTGTGCAGTCAGGTATTTGCTTATGCTGGCATGGCTTGGGATATAGACTTGTCTTGCTTACACTTGTTTTTACAGTTGTATCTCCATAAACACACTACCTTCATGTTTTCATCCAGCCCTGCAGCAACAGAAACCATGTTTTAAAACCTTTGATTCACTTCTGTAAGAACCTGCACTACTTGTGCTGCTTGTGTGCTTTGTCACTAATTAAATATAGTTTAGTGTAATCTATTGCTGTTCAGTGTTTTCTAAACTTCATTTTCTCCCTCTGTAGATAATGAATGAAACTGTAAAAGACCCGACAATAAAAACATGCTGTGAGGTCCCAAATCGTCTGAGAGACCTCCATCATATAAATAATGTGCTGGAGAAATGTCAGAAGAGCTTGAATGATTATTTGGATGCCAAGAGAAATGCTTTCCCAAGATTTTTCTTTATATCTGATGATGAGTTGCTGAGTATCCTTGGCAGCAGTAACCCACTGTGTGTCCAGGAACACATGATAAAGGTGCAGTGTCTGGCTTTCCACAGTGCCTTGTGATTTTAGATGCTTTAAGAAGTTTAACAGACTATACTGTACATGCTCCTAATATTTTTTGCACACAAAAAGCATCCTGGCAGCATCTTGTATCAAATCTGATGGATATTCTCTCCTGGCCAGTAGCAGTTACAGTAGAGGATTGTTGATGGAGGAACATTCAAAATATCAGAATGATCTACCATTAAAGAACCTTCCTGTAGCTCCTCATAGATCTTTATTTTCTAGAAAAAAAAGGTCAATGTCATTTGGGCCTGATTATCTTCCTGATTACAGTTAGGATGCTGGGCTATACATCAACATCTGTATTTGATTACTTAGGAGCCAGATCCATTTTTCCTTAGAGTCCATGGACTTTTCTTTCAAGATGAAATGGGGGCTGGATACACTTACATCCTGGAAGCTATGGTTCTAAAATTCCAGTGGATTTCTTTGCTGGTACCTTTCAGATGTTTGATAATGTGGCTGCCCTGAGGTTCCAGGATGGTGAAGATGGTGAGAAGATTGCAACAGCCATGATCTCGGCCGAGAAGGAGGTGATGGAGTTCCGACAGGCTGTCCCTGCCGTGGGCAGGGGGGAGAACTGGATGACAGCAGTGCTGGAAGAAATGAGAAGGACCAACAGGCGCCTCACCAAGGAAGCCATTTTTCGCTACTGTGAGGACAGAAGCAGGTGACAAAACCAGTAGCAAGAATAACACAAATTCCTGATGTGTTATTATGAACCTGTAGCAATGCAGAAAAATTAAGACTCATTTTTTTAATTCATACACAATTTAGCCTGTGTTTCTGTAAGTGGAGGGATATGAATACGTGCATATGCACTATTTTAACAAACCAGGAAAAATGTGTTACCTCTCATATCTAATTTCCTAAATCTTGAGGTTTGATTTTTAGTGGTGTTTGCTCAGTATGTTTTTCTCACAATGAATTCCAGTTGGCAATTGTACACATGGAATAGGCAGCTTTTCTATCAGGGTATTTCCTAGGCTTCTGAAATCCCACAGCATACCCTGATAGAATTCTGTACATCTCTGAAAAGTTTAGCTCACGTTGTAGTTGTTGCAGAAACAGGAAAATAGAAGGAACTTTTTGTTTGTTTGGTTGGTTGGTTTTGGTTTCAGTTTTTCTTTCCTGATCACTTCCTTAAAATAAACAGTAACTCAGCCTCCCTCACTATATGTGTTTTCCATAGAGTTGATTGGATGCTGCTCTTCCAAGGCATGATGGTGCTGGCTGCTAATCAAGTGTGGTGGACTTGGGAGGTAGAGGATGTCTTTCGGAAAGTGAAGAAGGGAGAAAAACAGGCAATGAAACTCTATGCCAAAAAAATGCATCAGCAGATCGACGACCTGGTGACCCGGATCACGATGCCTCTGAGCAAGAACGACAGGAAGAAATACAACACTGTCCTCATCATCGACGTTCACGCCAGAGACATCGTCGATATATTCGTGAGGGACAGGTAAACCTACCGCTGAGCCCAACCTGCTGAGCAAATGCCAAGTGCAGAAATGGTATTTCCATGCTTTAACTCTGTGTTGTGTAGCATCCTGCAGGCTCAGGAGTTTGAGTGGGAGAGCCAGCTGCGCTTTTACTGGGAGCGGGAGCCGGACGAGCTGACGGTGCGACAATGCACCGGCACCTTCTCCTACGGCTACGAGTACATGGGGCTGAACGGGCGGCTCGTCATCACCCCCCTCACCGACCGCATTTACCTCACGCTCACTCAGGTACAGTGTGCAGTCATGTGAGCTTTGCTAGCAAGCCTGGGAAGTAAGATACCCCCAAGAATTCCCAAGTGGAAGGATCGTAGGGAAATTTATTTCCGGAGTCAAGAACACTGGACTTAAAAGAGCATTACTCTTAATGGAGTTTCAAATGTTGGGCCTGAGGAAAGACATGCCACCTGTTCTTCTCAGGGCTTTTATCATCCCTGGCCCCCTGCTTTGTGGGGTCTTTGACATGTCTGCAGGACTTATCTTTTTCTCATACCAGAGAGCATTTCTCTGGAATGCAGGAGGAGAAAACTTCTAAAACTGTCTTTGGGAAAGATGCCTCTTCTAAGCAGGAAAGTCATCCTGAGTGAAACAAGCTCTAATCTCCTCACCATAAATCTTCCAGAAGGGTCTTCTACCCTTACAAAGCCCTTGCTGTAGTTCTACACAATCACATCATTGTTCTATTGCCTCCTCCAGCCATCTCCCAGATGCCAATGTGAACACTGATATGCTTGAAATCAATTGTGATATCATTGCCTCAAGGATAATGCAGAATGCATTCACAGATTAAGTTGAAAGTTTTGCTACCAACCAAATCTAAATTTAATCCAACCTTTGCTTTGTTTTTTGGTCTATCTCCAAAGGCTCTATCAATGTTTTTGGGAGGAGCACCAGCAGGGCCAGCAGGTACAGGGAAAACAGAAACAACCAAGGATCTGGCCAAAGCACTGGGCTTGCTGTGTGTAGTGACAAACTGTGGAGAAGGCATGGACTTCAAAGTAAGAGTTAAAGATCTGTGTTCTCTGATAAAATGCCACCTGCTGCTCTTTTTCAGTGCCCAGGATAAGGACATACTCTGAACTGCTGCATAAGTACCTCCCTTAGAGATACAATGCTGTTTGATAATGAAATTTAGCAAAAAAATGTCTATTTTGAATAAATTCCTGGAGAATTCAGGTGCTTTCAACCAAGGGAGCAATGACTATATGATTTGTGTTAAAGCTTGTGATGAGCATTCTGCACTTGGCAAGTAATTATTGAACACCTTATGAGAGATTGCCTGCTCCTGCATGTATAAATATGCAGAGGTTTTGCCCAGTAATTAAGAGTCTTAACATACTTAAAAGTTTTTTTGATGCTGAATGTTTTTGTATATTCATTGCTGAGAGGTTTTTCTTGTTGTTCCTTTTAGGCAGTTGGTAAAATTTTCTCTGGTCTTGCCCAGTGTGGAGCTTGGGGATGCTTTGATGAATTCAATCGCATTGATGCTTCCGTGCTTTCAGTCATTTCCTCTCAGATTCAGACAATTCGAAATGCTTTGATGAATAAGTTGAAAGTATTTCAGGTAAACATTAAAAAAGAAGAGTAATTGTGAAGGCTGAGCTTGGGTTTGAGGCCAACATCCAGGGTTAGACCCCTTCATTAGATCAAAGGGCTGCTGCTTCTCTAATTTGTCTGTGCTGAACATTTCAAACTGCAGAGTATCTGCTCTCAGTTTGAAAGATGTTAAATCCTTGCTGATTTCCTTTGCTTGGTTCTTCCTTTGTGAAGTGGGATAAAAGTGATCCTAATAGGATAATAGTAAGTAAATGGGATAATAGCATAGTAGTAATTCGGAAGAGGAGTAACTTAACTTGATGTGGACTGTAGGCTCTATTTACTGATGTTTATTGGAATTCAAAACCCTCAGACAGAAAATTTGATTGAGGCTTGTGAAATGTCCTAAAGTTTAGATCCAAGATCCACTCATCCCACTGTTTGTGTCTGGATGACTGTGAAAAGCTAAATATTTTAACCCTTTGTCCTAAGTGGGTGCCCCAGTATTGCTGTTTTTCTCTTTGAGCCAATAGTACTATTTGTTTCAGTTCCTAATTCACATTGTTCTAATGTTTTCTTTAGTTTGAAGGACAGGAAATTACACTTGATAGTCGGATTGGCATTTTTATTACAATGAATCCTGGCTATGCTGGTCGGACTGAGCTCCCTGAGTCTGTGAAAGCTTTGTTCAGGCCTGTGGTTGTTATTGTACCAGATCTTCAGCAGATCTGTGAGATAATGCTCTTTTCTGAAGGGTTCCTTATGGCAAAGGTAAGAAAATTTTATTGCTGTCCATACCTGTGTACACACTCACGTTTCATGGCCAATGTTTGGTTGCAACTTACACATTTATGATTGTCTAACTTAAATCTCAAACAGGTCCTTGCCAAAAAGATGACAGTGCTTTACAAGCTGGCAAAGGAACAGCTTTCTAAACAACATCACTATGATTTTGGACTGCGGGCCCTTAAGTCAGTGTTGGTGATGGCTGGAGAGCTGAAAAGAGGATCAGCAGACCTCAGTGAGGTAGATTTGCTGCTTAGTTACCCTGGGCAGCTCATATTTTTCAATAGGAAGTGGGAGGTGTTTTACCCATCTGGTGTAGTTTGTCTGCTTTGGAAAGAGGAGCATTGGTGTTACTTGTCTTATTATTTCACTTGGTTCTTACTGACTTCCATCATGCTCTCTACCAGTAAGTTGCCATCAGAACTCAGGTCAAAGTAGGGAAATCTATGTAAAATGAGGTATTTTACTTCTTGTGGAGCCCAGGATGCAAATAGCCAGAGGAATGTCTGTGAATGAATAGCAAAAGCTGGTTTTTGAACAGTGAGTGCTCCAGCTCAGGGAAGCTGTGATGTGGGCCACTCCAGCCATTTGGCATTTGGTTAATATGGTACAAAAAGGCACTGTGTTATTCTTAGCTATTGATCTGCTTAACCCTTGTAAAATAACCTTTGTTGTTTCCACTAGTAACTGATGCCAAGAAAATATTCCCAAAGCTATGCTGACATAATCAGGCACTAGTTTTTAAAGATGTTTGAAGTACCTAATTTTGGATAATTGGTTAGCTGTTTGGTAAACATTGATTTTGCTATGTTCTGTCTAGGAAGTTGTACTAATGAGAGCTCTACGAGATATGAATCTTCCTAAATTTGTGTTTGAAGACGTACCTCTCTTCCTTGGCTTAATCTCTGACCTGTTTCCTGGCCTGGATTGCCCTCGAGTTCGCTACCCTGACTTTAATGATGCTGTAGAACATGTGCTGCAAGAACGGGGTTATGTTGTTTTACCAGTCCAGGTATAAAAAATGTTAATTGCTTGAGTTTCTGTTGTAAACATTAGGCTGAAGGTGCATCGTTGCACTGTGGAGTGGCTCCAGGAAAGCTGATCTGATATAGGCCAGCTGCTAATCTTGTCCACAGAAGAGTTCTGACAGTATTCTCCTGAATCAATATTTATTTTCCAGGTGGATAAAGTAGTTCAGATGTATGAGACAATGCTAACCCGGCACACAACAATGGTGGTTGGACCTACTGGAGGTGGCAAGTCAGTTGTCATTAATTCTTTGTGCCGGGCCCAAAACAAGTGAGTATAGAATTTGATACATGGAAATCAGGCTGTAAAATGGCACAGACTGTGTTGCTCAGCCCTGTCTAGTCATGACAGAGTAAACAGCTGCCCAGAGTATTTGCTTGGGTTAACAGGAGATGGTATTTTGTGATTTTACTGTGCTTTTCTTCCTGTATCTTTAGGCTGGGATTGTTGACAAAGCTTTACATATTGAACCCTAAAGCTATGAGTGTGATTGAGCTGTATGGGATCCTCGACCCTGTCACACGAGACTGGACAGATGGAGTCCTGTCAAACATTTTTCGGGATATCAACAGGCCAACTGACAAGAAAGAGCGAAGGTGGGCAGCTAGAAATCATTGTGATGCTTTTTAGATACTGAGATTTACATCAATCAAAAATAAATACTTGATACTGCACTGTTTAAAACAGAAATTCTAAATAAACAGAAAATGTCCAGGAGTGTTTCTGTCTCCCCTGAGTTTCTAGCCTCAGTGAAATGATGCAATTTTAAAAAATGAGTGGTAGGCTTCCAAACAGCTGGGCTAGCACTCACACCATTGATGACACTTCTGAATTCTGAAATATTAATAAAATCAGAGATTAGACAGTGCCCGTGGCTCTTGTACACAGGTACATTCTCTTTGATGGAGATGTGGATGCTCTCTGGGTTGAAAACATGAATTCTGTCATGGATGACAACAAGTTACTGACTCTGGCAAACGGGGAGCGGATCAGGCTTCAGTCACACTGTGCTTTGTTGTTTGAGGTAAGAAATGACTGGACCATTTAATACATGGGAAAGGTTAGAGACAGATGGGGCTTCAAAGCCTGAAAAGCAGTTACTGTGGCTGTTCTTTGCTTAAGTGTGTGATTATCTTGTGTGATTATTTTATAGGTTGGTGACTTACAGTATGCATCTCCTGCCACGGTGTCCCGCTGTGGAATGGTCTTTGTAGATCCTAAAAATTTGAGATATGAGCCCTACTGGCAGAAATGGGTCCAAGGAAGAGAAAATGAGGTGGGAATTTCTGCACTTGTTCGGCAAGTATTTGTGTTAAAAACTGAATTTCAGATAGTTAAAGACAGTCTGATTTTCTGACAACAGATTTAATCACTAGACCTGCAGTAGAGGGCTAAAGAGAATTCCCATCTTTTCTGAATTCTGGTTGTTTCTGAGAAGTGAAGAACAAAGAGTTAACAGTGAGATTGCTTAGCTCCTTGTTTCTTACATTTAGTTTAAAAACTCAAGTCCACAGGGAGCTGAAGTAAGGCAACTTGCTTGCTGTCACCTGGTGAATGCTGATCTTCACCTGCTGAAAACCCAGTCCATACAACAGCATCACATTTCTTCATGTACCCTGTCTTTGGTAGAAGTGATTCCTTCAAGAACAATCATACCTGGTCAGGCAGGTGTTGATGGGAAGTGCTGCTGTCAAAAATTTGCTTTCCAGGTTTCTGTATGTTGAATTCTTGTCCTTTTTGTTCCTCAGCAAGAGAGATTTGACTTGAATCGTCTCTTTCAAAAGTATGTGCCCTACCTTATTGACATGATCGTGGAGGGAATTGTGGATGGCAAACAGGGGCAAAGGCTGAAGACCATTGTTCCTCAAACAGATTTAAACATGGTAAGAAACAGAGAATAAAGGCTGAACATGTTTAACTAAAAAGAAAATGGAATGATGGAGAAAGTATAATCTTCCCAGAGAAAGGAGTAGAGTCTGCTGAAATGTGAGTTTGCTTGTGATGAGCACCAAGAGACACAAAGCCAATCAGCTCCTAACAGTGCTCTTCTACTGTCCTTAATACATACAGCAGTAGATTTACCTGGACAAAAGGACAAAAAATCAGCAAACATCTGAAAACATATGATGGGTTTTCATTTTTCACACATCTAACTGACAATTTTGTTTACAGTTTTGTCTTTTTTCCAACAGGTTGTGCAGTTGACTGTGATGCTGGAAGTCCTAGTGGTACAGTCTGAGAATCCTGATGTTCTGGAGTGTTTTTTTTTGGAAGCTTTGTATTGCTCCTTAGGTGCTACTCTTCTTGATGCTGGGAGAATTAAATTTGATGAAAATGTTAAACGTATTTCCTGCATGTCCACTGTTAAGGATGACAACACCCTGGCTAAGGCAGGGGAGCTGCCAGGTAGGATCTCGTCATAATTTAATCGGAATCCCACTGATTATATGAGGAAAGTGTTAGTTTCCATGAAGGCAGATCACTGTTCTTCCTTCCAACTGGCTATTTCTGGCTGCAAAATCTGCTCTTTGAGGGACTATCACTGAAAACCACCTAGAGATATTGATGCTGGATGGCTCTCAGCTACTGGTCTGTCCTCACAGAACAGTACTTTTCTATGCCAAACTGAAGAGATAAACAGTGAAAGGAAAAGTAAAATGTGAAAAAAAGCCACTGGAAGGTGCTTATAAAGCAACATTATGACCCAGGTGCTGGACTAGGAGAATTTTGGTTAATGACAAGCAAACAGAACAAAGCGTTACCCAGCTTAGTCCAGATTCTTACCCTTCATTTTCATCTCATTCAGATTGTTTTCTTGTGAGATATTTCAGTGTTCTAGAAAAATTACAATTGCTTAATGTTTTGCAGGTCAGCTGCCAACTTTGTATGACTTTCATTTTGATGGATCTGAAAAAAAGTGGGTACCTTGGATGCAACTTGTTCCTGAATATATTCATAACCCTGAAGTGAAATTTCTTGACATTCTAGGTGAGTGTAAGATAAAATACAGTGATGATCTACCTTTAATTTATAATGTGTCACCACTGAGTGCATGGTACTTAACATGAGATATCTTCTTTCTCTACTGAAGATCATCTACTCAGGTTCAGTTGCTTGTGAAGGAACACATCCATTTTTTAATGTTCTTGTCATAGTAGTTTACCAGTAATAGAGTTGATGTTCACAGTGTAATAAAGGAATGAGGAAAGGATGAAAGCTTGTTTCAGTTAATAAGGCTTATTAGGAGCCAACAATACCTTTTACAAGCCAGAATAGCAGATGATTCACAGTTTGCTGTACCAGAAATTCTAGGAAAAACGTCAGCTCAGTGGTTCAGATACTCAATAGATAAAAATTATGTTCTTAGGGCCATTATTGGTTGTTACTTCAAGCATTGCATAATGGTGACAGGTGCTTTTCATAGTTCAGGACAAATTAAGGCCTGTTACTTTACAGTAATACTCCAGCAAGCACAGGTTAACTTCACTGACACAAGATAATTCTGTGATCTCTGAATTTGCTCCTAATGCCAGGCTATTCACATGGAAAAAAAAATTCATCTCTGTAGAGTTCTGGGAAATTGCTTATGATCCAAATAAATCCAGATTATATCCTTGAAATAGGGATTAAATGGAGCTTAACCAAACCATGACCCTCCTATATGGATGATAACTTCTTTTTTAATATATCTACAGAAGAAAAGATCCCAATGATAAAAGCTGAAAAGAGTTGGTTAAGCAGTTAAAATTTTCTTTCAACACTGCGAGTTGATAATTCTTTGTACAACTGCACATTAATACTTTGAGAGTGTGATCCAGCATTATTCTATAAATATAAATCCCTGGCTGTAGTGCATTTTAATTTAACCAGGGATTGTATCCATGCTCTTTTCCAGTGCCCACAGTGGACACAACTCGCACGTCTTGGTTACTGGAACAGATGGTGAAGATAAAACGCCCAGTTGTCCTTGTAGGTGAATCGGGCACATCCAAGACAGCAACTACACAGAACTTCCTGAGCAATCTGGACAAAGACCTCAATGTATGTAGGAGGCATTTTGCCTTGTTTGTAAAGCTGCATTTTCATTCCTTGTCCTTGTGTTAAATCTGCATTGTGAAGGCTGAGTTTGTGGGCAGCAATAGTGACCCGAGTAACGTGACTGCAACTCCAGACCCAAAGTGTGGGAATGACTTGAGAATCCTTCAGGATCAGAGGTGTTTTGTCCTCTTCTACCATGTACCAATCCAATTTTATAAACTAAAAATATATTATCAAAGTGCTAAGAATGAAGTTACTTTGTCATCTGTAATTCAAGTGAATAATGGATGAGAGAAACATTTCCTGTACACCTGACAGTTTAATATAGAGAATATTTTTGAATGGTCTAGTGAAAAACAAAGAACAGGTAAAAATCCATTCTTACCCATGTCCTTCCTTTGCAGCTGGTGCTGGTAATTAACTTCTCTTCTCGTACAACATCCATGGACATTCAGAGAAACCTGGAGACAAATGTAGAAAAACGAACCAAGGACACTTTTGGCCCTCCCATGGGAAAACGTCTCCTGGTGTTCATGGATGATATGAATATGCCAAAGGTAAGCTGCCAATAGTTCGAAAGGTAGTATAGAAACATTTGGGGTGGCATTGGTGTGGTCCCTTCATGCACAAATCCAGTGAATCCCAAGTCAAAGGGATTCATGGTAAGTGTGTCACTGGATCCCAGCTCAGGATCATCGGAAGAGTTGGGTTTGTGTGCCAGAGGGGTTGTTTCTGTCTGTTGCAATGTTTGTCCTATATGTAAGAGAGATCCTGTTCGGTCATCTTTTTGTGCCATTAAAATCGTGTTTCTGTGGCCTGATATTGGATGCAGGTCCCTTTCTCTTTATAAATGGGGCAAAGAGTGTGTGTGCATTTAGTTTATCTCTGAGAAGAGGTGCTTTTCTTATAGGAGACTTTGGAGTGAGTGTTCACAATCAGTGCTAGAGCTTTATGAAGTGTCACTTAGTTCTTGTAACATTCTCCTGAGTATGGAGCACAGTATTTCCACATTTTTAGCAGGAACTGGGGTGCTGATGTACTGTGCTCTAAATACCTTGACTCTTGTATCCCTAAGGTGGATGAGTATGGCACCCAGCAGCCCATTGCCCTGCTGAAGCTGCTGCTGGAAAAGGGTTTCATGTACGACCGTGGGAAGGAGATGAACTGTAAATTCCTTCGAGACCTGGGATTTATTGCTGCCATGGGCAAGGCTGGAGGAGGTCGGAATGAAGTGGACCCTCGGTTCATCTCACTCTTCAGTGTTTTTAACATACCTTTTCCTTCTGAACACTCACTGAAGTCGATCTACTCCTCCATCCTGAAAGGCCACACTGCGGTAATTTCACTGCTTTTAAAGGATTGCTCAACAGGTTTATTAGTTTTAAATAGACATTTATTTCTATGTTGTTGCAAGACCTGAAATCTTCTGTTATCAACTTTTTTTATTACTAGAACCTCATGTGAACTTTCCCTTCCTCTTCTCTTTCTCAATGGGTTTATACTGTTAAAATGAGTTCTTGAGTAATATGTAAACATTCAAGTCAGCAGATAATTTATAAACCTGGTGCTTTTCATAGGTTGAAACCTATGAATGATTTGGTTATAGTTCCTGTGAGCACAAACACAAAGATCAGCAAACTCTTTCCTGAATGAGTGTGAAAAATTTGATACAATGCATTAAACTGCATTACTAGCAAGGAACCTGGAACATCAGATAATAAAAGAGGAGTTTAATTTTTCTGCTATGGAAATGCAGTGGAAATTCCAGTCGTTGAGTTTGATGTTATCTTGAGCACTCAGCAAGCTCCAGCGTGAAGATGGAGCCTGCCCAAAACATTTAAACTGCAGAATGTTCATCTTACAGAGAATTTCTAACTGTATTTGAAATATTCCAATCCGGTTTAAAAGCTGGAAAGCAGACTGTATTTAATAGCATTGAGTTCTCTCTGGGCAGTCTCATGAAAACACCTCTTTCTCATGTTTGCAGACATTTACTGAGGCAATATCAGCCATCTCTGACAAGATCACTCTGTGTACTTTGGAGCTTTATAAAATGATTATTAATGACCTACCCCCAACTCCTTCCAAATTCCATTACATTTTTAACCTGCGGGATCTTTCCAGAGTCTACAATGGACTTGTTCTTACAAGTTCAGAGAGGTAAGAATAGAAAAATTGGCTTCAGTGGTCCTACACTTATTTATTTGGGTGAATCTGGGTGAAGGTGAGGTATTTTGGTACATGACTTCAGTCCCATTTGGTTACTTTTCATTACACCTGTGCCACAGTGAGAATTAGAACATCCTAAATTGTGATCTTACTCTTTGTGACAAACACTGATGCATTAGTCTTTCTCAAATAAGATATCTAGAGGTAAAATTGCAAGCAAATTATGAAAAGAACAAAATCAAGAGAGCAAAAAAAGGAGTAAGAAGGTCACTCTAGTATTTGCTCATTGTTATTAACCATATGGCCTTAGGAATCATGTCAGCTCATTTGTGCACTGTGATATTTTGATGTTAATTCAGGTTTCAAAAAGTGACCCAGATGGTGAGAGTTTGGAGAAATGAGTGCCTGAGGGTTTTCCATGACAGGCTGATTAATGAAGAAGACAAAGCATTGGTGAGTAATTTCTTTCAGTTTTTAGTAGTCACTCACTATTACTTTGGCAATTAATTTGCAACAGCAACATTACCAACTGTTGGACTCAGGTCTTGCAGTCCAACTACAAACTTGTCTGATCAGTATATTGGTCATTATTTAAAACATGACCCATGGAGGTTTTTTTCTAAAGTAAAGTGACTGTGGCAGACTAAGAAATCAGATAAGGAATGGAAAGTATCAGTTGTTTTGCCTGTCCAGGAAAATTGGTTGGCAGCAGTACAAGTGCCAAAGTGTGAGAGCAGTGCGGGAGAAAACTCAGGAAATCACTTCAAGTCAGTATTTTCCTTCAGGAAGGATTATATCATAATGTGACTACAATCAAGTAGGAAAATGGATAAGAACTGAGTTCTTAAACAGTGGACTCAGTTTTGGTTGTTATGCAAACTGGAAAATGATATATATATGTTTCAAATTATATCTTAAAACACAAAAGAGAATGATGCCAGTTTTATACCCTGAGAATTAGGAGAGAAATTGGGGTGAAGACTACTTATGTATAAGCAACTTGCTTTGCTTTGGAAGTTGCTTAGATGAAAAGAGGTACATTAAGATGGCTTCAGATTTTCCTGCTTAAAACTTTCTCCTCTAACATACAAAGATACATCTCCAGCTCAATTTTCACAACTCAGAATATTCATGCAGACTTAGAAGCTTTGTGAGAAATCTTGCTGGTGAGACATCTATAACTGCTGAGAAAGAAAGTTTATTAATATACTGTTTACACCCATATGTGAGAAAGTGTTTTTTTTTTTTTATCAAGCTTATCCTTTTCTGTTTTAACATTCTAAAGTCCATTGCCTTGATTGGTTCTTGAACCACCTATTAGATCCTTTCAGATCATACATAGAACACAAAAGAGGGCTGTATTCTTTGGATCTTCTAGTGACAGACTCGTTTCATATCCTTCAAGGTACAAGGTCATATAAAAAGCTTGGTGGAAGAGCATTTCACAGATGAACTGGAGCATGCCATGAGGGATCCAGTTCTTTTTGGGGATTTCAGAACAGCACTGAATGAAGCTGAACCTCGTGTTTATGAAGATATCCAAGACTATGATGTAGCAAAAGCTCTCTTTCAGGTAGTGCATCAGCTTGGAACTGTGCCTGAGTCTGTCTCTGTGCCTGAGGAACGGGCAGGAGCCTGCCTCAAACCGTAGGAAATCTGTTCCCTTCCTTTGTGCACATGGAATTCCATGTGCAGAATTCCATGTGCATCGATATCCATTTGGGGTGTGCAGTCATGAAAGCTGAGGATCAGCTACAGTGAGCAGTGTTTTCCAATAGTTTATTTGCCCTGAGAAATGGGAAAGGAATAATGCTGCTGAGTAGGTTGTTATTTTACTAATGTTACTAATTGTTTCATGGATCTCCTAGTAACATTCTGTTCACCTTTCTCTGAAGGAGATTTTGGATGACTACAATGAATTCAATATTAAGATGAGTCTGGTTCTTTTTGATGATGCTTTGGAGCACCTGATCCGTATCCATCGCATCATCCGCATGGACCGAGGGCATGCTCTGCTCATCGGAGTGGGAGGCTCAGGGAAGCAATCTCTAACAAGGCTGGCTGCCTACACAGCTGGATGTGAGGTAGGTGACCCTGTGTCCCTGCAGTGAAAGATGACAAGGAAAGGAATATTGTGATGGGGATTAAATTGGGGGGGGGAATAAATCAGTCAGTCAAGATAAGATCAGACTGGCAGCTCTTCCCTGTGGAGAGAAGCCCAGGGTGAGGTGATTGCCTGGAGGTCCAAGATGATGACTGTGGGTGATCTGGGTTTGGCACTGGGGACAGAAAACAAGGATGGGTTTGCCAATGAACAACTAACAGTCCCTAACTACTGCTCTTGATACTTCAGTGTATTCCAGCACTGGTTGGGGAACCTTATTGTGATTGATACTGTATTGTATCAGACAGGAAGTGTTCCTCTCAGAGGTATTTTCAGTCTCTTACAAAAGCTTGGAAGGGAAGAACAAAAAAGGAGGATGAACACAAAGCAATTTTGAAAACTCAAGCCTGCAGGGTTGTACAAATGTCATTTTTAAAAAGAATGTAGTGCGTAATTTTGTTGATACTTACACATTTGCTGATGATAGGGGCCAAACCAACCCTCTTGATTAATCATGAGTTACCATCATCTCTTGAGTCCATCTGTGTCTTCTCAGTATGTGTTTTCATCCTTAGATATTTGAGATCGTCTTGGTTCGAGGATATGGAGAAAATAATTTCCGAGAGGATTTGAAAAATCTGTACCAGAAGCTGGGTATTAAGAACACGCCAGTGGTGTTCTTATTTACAGATGGCCACGTGGCAGAGGAGAGTTTCCTGGAACTCATCAACAACATGTTGACTTCAGGTGCCACTGGCAGCCTCAGTTACTCCTGATCTCTGTCTGCTTGTGACTCATAATCTCAACTGTACCCTTGACAGAGCTATTTCTGGTGCTCCCTGTGTCCTCTGCTGCTTTGGTACTACCTGAAATGGTCTTGGCCTTAATAATGACTTTCTGGCACCTTCTTACAGTCATTTCTGTGTGTCTGGGAAGGCTGTGGGGTTCATTCATGCTGCAGGAGTCTCAGATTTCTTCCAAGGCTGAGGTGTAACTTCAGCTGCATTTGGCCACAAACCCACCTTTTGGCCAATTGGCTTTTGAGTAGCATTCAACTGAACTGCAGCAGCTGCTTATATTTATATTTATATATATATATGTCCTAAACTGTAGTTTAGTATCTTTTAGTGTATGGAGCAGCTGAAAATGAGCAGCACCTTGCACTGTGTGACCACCCTCTCTGTAAAAGTTCCTACCCGATCTGATTTGAAAACAGATGTGTTAAATCTTATCCCTTTTCTTGTTCTAGTTTTCCCTGTTCCTGGTCTGTCATAGGTAACTTAGGCACTATTTGCCACAAGACTGAGAGAATGGAAATGTGAACTGATAGTTTGTAAACACTAATGAAGATTTTCTTTCAGAGTTAAAAACACTTTACGCTCTTGTGAAATTTTCTATAAGTTGCTGAAACCCAAACAAAAATGCATTAATTATTCCTCTAAACTCCCTTGGATCATTCTAATTACAGCCTTTCTTTTTCCTTGGGTCTGTGGGGAGGAAGAGAAGCATAGAGAGATTAATTGGTTCATTCAAAACTACTCAGAGTCATTTTTGCAGAACTAGGATTAAAATTTGACTCTGGTTTCTCATCTGCCCTGTCCCCAGCCATATGGTTTCCTCTTCCTGGTTGTTCTCACTAACATTCTTCTGTCCTTATGTTACAGGAATGGTGCCAGCCCTTTTTGCAGATGATGAAAAAGACGCTATCCTAAGTCAGATTGGTGAGGAAGCTGCTAAAGCTGGAGTGCACACAGCTAAAGAGAGTGTCTGGCAATATTTTGTAAGCAAATGTGCAAGCAACCTTCACATCGTCCTGGGAATGTCCCCAGTTGGGGACGATCTGAGAACGTGGTGCAGAAATTTCCCAGGTATCAATTGCACTGTTTAGTCCCCTCCCTGTGAAATACAGATTAACAGGCAAGAGAAAAATCTCCAGTGGACACTGAGAGATGTCTGGCAGCTGAAGCCAAGCAGAGCAGGGTTCATGACTGAGGATTTGAAGTGTATGATTTTTTTTCCAGTTAATTACAACGTATAAGGGAGCATTATTGATTAGCATTTACCAGATCAGTTAATTTTCCAGCTGAACAGCTGGAAATCAATTGGTCATCCTCACTGAACTGAAATTATACAGCCTGTGTCTGCAGCCTCTCTTCTGTGGTTTGCAGAAGAATGTGTGGTGTTAAATCATTATGAAACCAGGACGGTGGTAAGAGAAACAGTTTTGTATCCAAAACCACCCAGGCCTGGCAGATGTTGCCCTTCAGCAGGTGACTGAAAGGAGTCCTGGGACTCCTGGAAGAGACACTGGAAAGATGCATATGGGTGGGAATGCCAGCCCAGGCACTAAAATATCTTGTTGCAGCTCTTGACTGTAGAATGGAAGAGCCTAAAAAGAATGGAACCATGGGGGTGGCAGGACAGAGGGGCAAAGCTCATTGTTTACTGTCAAAATGGAAGTATTAACTTTGTGGTAAATTCTGTTGCTAAGCAGGAGGCAAATAAGACAGATTTGCAGATTCTTGATGCGAATAAAGTTAATGAGTGGACTGCCTGTCAGATAAGGGGCTAGTTTTACCAAGGAATTTTGGAGATAAAACTGTCCTTTTATTTTAAGGTCTTGTCAACAACACTGGTATTGACTGGTTCTTGCCCTGGCCTGCCCAGGCCTTGTTTGCAGTTGCACAGTCCATTGTGGGTATGTAAGATGTCAGTATTTGAACCCCTTAACCCTTGGTACAGTCTAAGAAATAAATTCTTAACTTTGCAGTTATTGTACAGTTCACAATTTGTTACCCTTGTTACCCTGAGTCTAAATGGGTGATGCAAAAACCCCGTCCAGAAATGTCACTGGATGGTAGTTTCTTAATCAAATAGGTTTTTAACATTGCTAAAGTTCAAGTTCCCAGCTCTGCAGACAATGTGAGCTGCCTCTAGGAGGTTCCCTTCTGACTCTGCCTTGATTTTGCTTTTTGCCCCAGAAAGCAGATTTGGTTCTGTGCCTGTCTTAGATGTACATAAGAAGGATGGCAATTGGTGTACTCTGAAAAAACCACACATCTTTGCAATGTTTTATTTCTTCTACCCAATTTTAGTAAAGAACCCACGTATCCCACCAGAGAGCTCCAAGTCAGTGATTGAGCACATGGTGATGGTGCATGAATCTGTAGGGGATTTCAGCAAGAGATTTCTGGAGAAACTGAGACGTATCAATCATGTCACACCAAAGAATTACCTTGATTTTATCAGTACTTACACAAAATTGCTGGAGGAGAAAAATGAGTTCATTTTAGGTAAGGCTGTGTAGATGTTTTCTGCTTTTTAATAAGTGATTTAAATATTTTAAAAAGAAGGAAAACTGCTAGTGAGAATCCCACATATTACCCACAATATGGAAAAATCCTATTAGCAGCACTATCTGAAATGCTGTGCTGACATCTGATTTGGACACTGACCCAATATGCTGGCCACATGTAAATGTTCAGGCCCTGTCAAACAGTGGGCTCTCCCCAAATCCTTTTAGGCATGAACCTGAGCCAGAATCTCCAAACCAGACATTACTCTGCTTGGGGAAGAGTCTGATTAAATCTGATACCTGCTCAGCCTCAGTCAAGGTTTGACATTCTTCCTCAAATAGCAATTCTTATTCATACTTCAGTGGCATTGAAATATGTGAAGAGGATAAAACATGAGCAGTGTAATATGGAAAGCAAGTTGTGGCACAGGGCCACTGTGTGTCAGCTCAAGTGACATTAACATCATCTTGGAGAGGAGGCTTAGGAAAGGAAAAATCTCTCAATGCACCTCTAAGCACGTTTCCCCTTTGTGAGATTGTCTGTTACTGTGTGACAGGACACAATCCATAAATCATTTCTCTCTTTTTTCCTACCCAGCACAATGTAAGCGACTGGATGGGGGGTTGGTTAAGCTGAAGGAAGCTGCTGTACAGCTGGCTGAGCTGAACCAGAAACTTGCTGAGCAAAAGATTGTGCTAACAGAAAAAACAGCTGCCTGTGAGGCTTTGTTACGAGAGATTGCAACAAACACAGAAGCAGGTGGGTGCTTTACAGCTGCTGAAGGCTAAGGTGAGGAAAATGTAAACATAGGCAAGCTAGCAACACGAAGAGCCTGAGTTGATGGGAATTTCTGATTTTCAGCAAAGAGTAAATCTATATTAGTTTATGAGTATATGTTCTGTATACAAATTTGAATAATTCATTTATGGTCCTGCCTTTTCAATTCCTAGCTGGGGTGAAGAAAAAACTGGCTGAAGAAAAAGCTATAGAAATACAGGAGCAGAATAAGGTTATTGCTGTGGAGAAGGCAGAGGCTGAAGAAGCTTTGGATCAAATCAAGCCTATTTTAGAAGCTGCCAAAATGGAGGTTGAGAAGCTTGACAAGGCTGAAGTTACTGAACTCAGGTGACTCATTTGCATGTACAGTAGCACAAACTCTTGGAAATTCACTGAGAGACCCTTGTTTGCCTCACCCTTCTCACTTACCTGTGAAGGTCAGGACATCAGCTGTGTGGGTGCAGAGGACATAACAGAATCCTCCAATTCCTTGCCCAGGACTTCACCTTAAGCCAGTTCTTCCAGGCCTTTGTTTGCTGTCTTCCCAATATTTCTCTGCCCTGTGTCTAGTGCCTTGCACTAGAACCTACTGTGGGTTTTGCCTGAACAGTGACTGTCCAAACCCATTCATTCCTCCCCTGTTTTTTTTCCTGTGTCTACAGGAACACATACCAGTTATTTTTCAGGGTTGCTTTCATAGCATGAAAATGTATTTCCCTGCTGAATTAACTTCTCCCTGTGTTTTTATGATGCATCTTGTATTTGGAGGTCGATGTAAAGGCACATCCAGTCCTCGGCTCTCCCTGAAGTAGCTGTCCCCAAAATAGCAACAGCTCTCCCTTCCCTGCCACAGTTTTTTGGTTTCCTTTCTTTTATGATCTCTGGATTCTCCCAATGGGAAGCTGCTTCACTGCCCTGTGGAGGAATATCGTGGCTCAGGGTTCTAGGCCTTCCATTGTTAAAATCCTTTAGTATTTCATGGATCAGATTGTCTGAATACAAGAATTTTGAGCTTTTGAGTAGTTAATAATTTCTTGTCTGAGCTGGGTTATCTTTTTCACTGTGTGTGGCATGTCTTATGTACAAGCTCTTGTACTGCAGTGCCTCTCTAACGGGTAATTATCGTGTCTGGCATCATATGCTTTGTCTCCTCCTTTTTCTCTTCCACTGTCTCCTTCTGTTTTCTAGATCCTTTGCAACACCCCCCAAGCAGGTGCAGGTTGTCCTGGATTGTATTCTTATCATGAGAGGTTACAAGGAGCTGAACTGGAAGAACGCCAAGGCAATGATGGCTGACACAAATTTCCTGCGACAACTGTTGACAACAGATTTTAGGGCAATTCCGTGGAGCAATGTGAAGTCTATGAGAGGTGAATTCCTGATCTGTATACTTGGAATGAACATAGGATCTTGTTAATGTGATTAGCCACGTCAGCAGCAGTCCTTCCAATGTAGTTTGGGAGGGTGGGATTCCCTTTGTGCTAAGGGACAGCACTGCCCATGATGCAGGTGTTGCACTGTTGGGATGACTTGATTTTTCAGAATTCAAAGACCTTCTACCTGTGTCCCATCCAGTTTAAACCTTACCCAGGGTCTTACAGGCTCTGGTTTAAAGCAGGCAAGGATAGCTGAGTAGACCTGCTGTCTCCTTTTAGCTGCTTAGTAGAATTATGGCCTCATCCATGTGCTGGCAATTAAAATGTGATGTTACAGAGTGGAAAGAAGATCAGCTATATCTAAAGTTTATGGACCAAACTTTGCACATGCTCTTAAAGGTGTAATCCAGAGCACTTCCATTAAAAGGGGAATTTAGGTCTTGGAGCAAAATTGCACCTGACTGCTGCAGAGAAGACAAACCATGAACTTCAGACATAATGAACAACTCCTGAAAACACTCCCTTTATGGAGAAAGAACTTGAGAAATCACTGGGAATATTGTGCTTGTATTGTTACAGCCCAGTAGGTTCATCTTAAAGTCAGAGTCTCTCTAATATTCTGACAAAGGTTTCATATTGTCTGTCACAGCATTGGCTGATATTGCTGGTGGGGAAAGTTATTTCTTTGAGGATTTCTCACTGTAATTCAACTCAGTTGCAATATTTTTGTGTTTGCCAATTTAGCTCTGTTAAGGAATCTTAATACTACCTTTGCTGAAATGGAAGTTATTAGCAGAGCAGGACTGGGAATGTTGAAGTTTGCTGAAGCAGTGGTGACCTACTGTGATGTAGTGAAAAATGTCAAGCCCAAGGAAGAAAAGGTAAAATGAGTTGGATTCAAGAAAGTATTTAGTCAGAAACAGATGATGTGTCTGACTATTTTTGGGGCCATAATATTGTTGTTAAGCTGACAAACCTCCTATTTTGTCAGGGGATGAGAGTCCTGTGGACACTTTGAAATAGATGAAATAGCCAAAAGAAATCTGAAAACTTAAGACTCCTCTCCAAAACCCTTCTTTCCTCTGACACTCATCTTTCCTTCAAAATGTAATGTAGGTGGCAAGGCTAGAACGGAACTATTTGTTAAGTAAGCAGGAACTGGAAAGGATACAGGCAGAGTTGGTTGCTCTCCAAGCTGAGCTTAAAGCTTTGGATGACAAATATCAACAGGCCATAAAAGAAAACCAGAAGTTACAAGAAGAAGCAGAGATTATGCAGAGAAGATTAGAGGCTGCTGACAAGCTCATTGCTGGCTTGAAATCTGAGAATGAGAGGTAAGTCTGGATTCAAAGAGGGACATTTTTGACATCAGAGGGTCATGTGTCAGGGATAAAATCTATCAAGCAGAGACATTTTTGGAAATGTCACTTCCTATGGTGTTTGTTGCTGAGAGGAGCTGTTATCCATTCTAAGCTAATATCCATTAGCTCTTGAAAAATAACTCACATTAGGAGGAAGAGGGTTCAGATCAACTCAGTGTCTCTGGATATGATAATAGTGAGAGAACAACTGATTCTAAATTTGGGGGTCTGTCTCAACGTATATCTAAAATAGCAGCAGCTGGAAATTCTGCACATAAACTCCATCTCTCTGGTACAGACTGACCCAAGATTCGCTTCTAATTCTACCAGGTGGACAGAGGAATTCAAGGAATATGAAATACGAAAGGTGAAGTTGCTTGGAGACTGTCTACTTGCTGCTGCCTTTCTGAGCTATGAGGGAGCGTTCAGCTGGGACTTCCGTCATGAAATGATGTATAAGGTGTGGCACAAAGATATCTTCTCCCGAGAAATTCCATGCAGTGAATCCTTTAAGTTAGAAAGCCTCCTGACTAATGAGGTGGAGGTCAGCAGGTATGTTCAGTCAAGAAACCCAGTGAGTACTGAATGTGAGATGATAATGTGAGAGTCTGGAGCTGAGCCTGGAGCACAGAACTGGCAGATTGTGGGTGGAGGTGCACAGCCATTCCTGAGAGAGAGAATCCTACTTTCATGTCAAGAGGAGGAGACAAATAATTTTCCCTCTGGTTAATGAAGGCCATTTGTTGTGACAAATCATTGTACTTTACATTCCAGGGACATTCACTAAACTCAGATGCATATAATATCATTTTTAGGAAATTTTTAAAGGAGTTATCTAAACAATGTGTTCCCATAACCCAGTAGGTGTCTTTTCATTGACTTCAATGAATTTGGTATAAACCCCATGCCCAGATAGCCCATATATCAGCTACTGCAGAATTACTCACCAAAGGCTACAGTATGAGTAGTGTAGTTCCAGACCACTCAGACAATGGGTCAGGCTGAGTTTTGACACTGTTCTCATAATCCCATACACTGTATGTTTCCTTGTGTGTCAAATAGTGTTCTCAATGAATTTCATAGTTCTACTGACAAATCAAATGTGCTGCTCTCCCATGGAGTTTTCATCCCAGCCTAGTCTTTGGTCCATTCTGTTCCCAGATGGGTTTCCCAAGGATTGCCTCCAGACGAGCTCTCTATCCAGAATGGTATCCTGACAACATATGCAAGTCGCTTCCCACTCTGTATTGACCCACAACAACAGGCATTACATTGGATTAAGAAGAAAGAAGAAAAAAATGATCTGAAGGTAAAGATAAATAATTGTTTTACCTTGTTACTGGTTGTTTTCAAAGCTGCATAAATCTCTGTCACCTTGAATGGGGAACCAATTATAGAATTATAGAATTATAGAATCATAGAATGGTTTGGATTGAAAGGGACCTTCTAGTTCCACTCCTCTTCCATGGACAGGGATATCTTTTACTATCTCAGGTTACTCCAAGCCCTGTCCAAGCTTGTCTTGAACACTTCTAGGGATCGGGCAGCCACAGCTTCCCTGGCCAACCTGTGCTGGGGCCTCACCATCCTCCGAGTAAAGAATTTTTTCCCAATATCCCATGTAACTGTGCCCTCTTTCAGTTAAAGCCATTCCCTCGTGTTCTATTGCTAAATGTCCTTGTCAAAAATCCCTCTCCATCTCTCTTGATGCCCCTTTAGGCACTGGAAGGTGCTAAAGTCTCCCTAGAACCTTCTCTTTTCCAGGATGAACAACCCCCTCTTTCTCAGCCTGTCTGTACATGCAGAAATATTCTCACCAAAAGACTGATGTAGATTGTGGATTTTCTCAGCTCCAGGATGGAATTTTCATGTAGAACAATAAACAGTCAGAGGCACATTTAGAACTTTGAAGAGTAGTTCTCCAAATGGAAATTATTTTCAACTTTAATTATAATCAGAAAAAAGGCACCTTTATTGTTTTGTACAAGTGCAGTTTATATCAACCATGAGAGGAAAGACAAAAAGCAGCAAAGAGAAAACTTCACTAGTGCTGGCAGCTATTGGAAAATAATAATGTTCAGCAAATTGAGTATTGGTTCTCCTTTCAAATCTTCCCATTGTTCTCTTGCAGATGGCTTCCTTTAATGACCCAGATTTCCTTAAACAACTAGAACTGGCCATAAAGTATGGAAACCCTTTCTTGTTGCACAGTGTGGATGAATACATCGATCCTGTGATAGACAATGTCTTAGAGAAGAACATCAAAGTTTTACAGGGGCGAGCATTCATCGTCCTGGGGGACAAAGAGGTCGACTATGACAGTAATTTTAGATTGTACCTGAACACCAAATTAGCAAACCCAAAGTATTCTCCCTCTGTGTTTGGCAAAGCCATGGTTATCAATTACACAGGTGAGCTCAAGTGTGGGTTTAACAAAGCAGTGATTATGATGCAGTGCAAATTTAGGGGCTGGGTCATTGTCTGAAATCTCAATGAAGCTCTAAAAAATTCAGTCTCCCTTATACTTAGCATCTGATTTAATAGAAAATCCTTCTCACTTCTCTCTTCTAATCTACAGCTGAGACAAATATCTCTTCCTGCACCTGTCAGGTGAGGATGCTTAGGTACAGTTAAGATATAGAGTCATTAACCAAGTCACTCTTGCATTGCTGTAGTTTCATGAGATGTTGGAGATTAAATAAGTTGTATAAAAGCTGTCCTGTGTTTAGAAACAGAGTGTGCTGTGTCCATGTGTTGCACCTGTAGTTACACTGAAGGGCCTGGAGGATCAGCTGCTCAGCGTCATCACGGGCTTTGAAAGGAGGGAATTGGAAGAACAGAGAGAACGTCTCATCCAGGAGACAAGTGAGAACAAAAACCTGCTGAAAAATCTGGAAGACACTCTCCTTCATGGACTGACAACTTCCACAGGAAACATGTTGGACAACGTGGAGTTGGTGAAAACCCTGGAAGAGACAAAATTCAAAGCTACTGAGGTACCAGCTCTGGGCTTTTTGGAAGGATACATAGTCTTTCCTTTTTCACTGTGCTTCATCAAACATAGGCATTGAGCAGCTCTGATCATTGTGATATAATAGATACCCTCTGGATCAGCACAGCAATTCCAGGTGTATAAAATCCCTGTTTTACAGGTGATTGAAAAACTGAAGCTGGCTGAGACGACAGCAGCGGATATTGATGTCCTTCGGGAGGGTTACAGACCAGCTGCCAAGAGGGGAGCCATCCTCTTCTCTGTATTGTCTGAAATGGCACTTGTCAACATGATGTACCAGTTCTCACTGGTCTCCTTCTTAGAGGTTTTTGGATTCTCTCTTCGGAAATCCATGCCCAACCCGATTCTTCCGAAGAGGTTAAAAAACATCATGGATACACTGACTCTGAACACCTACAACTATGGCTGCACAGGTCAGTGCCATTTAGTGGTGGGCTGAGACTGTGATGTGCAAAAAAAGGCAAAGCCATGACTTCAGTTGGTTTTAGTAAAAGAGGCAGTTACCAAACAGTGAATTCCCTGATGTTGAGCCCGACACTGCTCCTGGTTCACTCTTTACTCCCTGCTATTAAAAGAAACTACACACATTAATAATATAACTCTTGCAGAAATGCTTTTCTTAACACAGTTACATAGGTAAATCACAGCTATGTAGTTCATGGGTGCTGTGTTAACTCTGTAAGCCTGATCCAAAGCCCCATCTTTGATCACTCTGATCCCAGAATCATAGAATCATAGAATCATAAAGTCTGGAAAAGACCTGTAAGATCATCAAGTCCAATCATCAATCAAATGATCTTTGTGGGGTGACCAGATCACTGAATCATGGAATGGTTTGGGTTGGAAGGCACCTTAAAGCTTATCCAGTTTCACCCCCTGCCATGGGCAGGGACACCTTCCACGAGACCAGGTTGCTCCAAGCCCTGTCCAACCTGGCCTTGGACACTTCCAGGGATGGGACATCTCATCAACCCCACAACAGATGCAGGATGTGGACTTAAAGATTGCTTCAGTTCAACAAGCTTTAGCAGCTGATTTGGAAAATATTGTCCTTTTCATGCAGGCTTGTTTGAGAGGCACAAGTTACTGTTCTCCTTTAATATGACTGTCAAGATAGAGCAAGCTGATGGAAGAATTCCACAAGAAGAATTTGAGTTCTTTTTGAAAGGTAAAGTGAATATTTATATATAAACATTTAGCTATAGCTAAAAGATCTTTTGAAGACAGACTTTTGACTAGATATGATTTACTAAGAGCCACTGAGGAAAACTGCACTGTGTTGATTTACACAACTGGGGATTCTGCTATTTCTATTCTTTTCTCTCTGTGAAACAACAAAGAGGTCAGTCTTTCTCTGTTGACAAATATGACATTAGTTGATGGTTAGGATGTTACCTGAGGGAATAGTCTGTAGTTATTTTCTGACTATGTGTGCATATGCATGTAGAAATGTTTGCAAAGATAAAACTCTGACTTTTGCAAGCACTTGTAAAATGCCATCTTTCCTTCAGCAGAGCAGCCTAATCTTGCAGTGTTTCAGAAACAAATTTCCACTTGGTTCCTCTGTGCTTGGGACTGTGTGTGTGGTCATGTACTGGAGAATTTCTGCCATGGACATTCACTCTGGTTTCCCAATGTGACCAGGCAATGTTTCCCTGGAGAAGAGTGCCCGAAAGAAACCGTACGCTTGGCTTCCAGATCAAGGCTGGGAAGACCTGATGCGCTTGTCTGAACTATTTCCTGAGACGTTTGAATCTCTTCCAGATGATGTGGAAGACAATCCAGATGAATGGAAAAATGTATGTGCCTTTTTGCAATCCTATTCTCTCTCCTAGTTTTGACACTGGTATGAAATGTTCAAGTGTGGTGCACAGGGAGGACATCACCGCAGGCTCCTTCCACCAAGGCCTTGCTAGTTAGTGATTGGCTTATTTGCAGAAGAATTAAAGATTATATTATTTAAAAAACAAACAAACAAAAAAATCTTCCCTGGTAAACTGTGGATTTTTTATTTGTCAGTCAAATGCCTTAGAGGAGTTATTTGCCCTGTTGAAGTCAGTGGAATTTTTTCTGTCGATTTCAACAGTCAACATTTCACTGGTATTTTTGTGCTGCTAAACTGTACTTTGATCTTCTTGTGAGTTCCAGTGAGTTCCATAGGCTAGTGACAAACACAGATTTTCTTTGTTCCTGCTGTAGTTTCATTCCATGTCTTTTTGCTTTATAAGAAATCTACTTGTAAGCAAACTGTTAATACTTATTGCTTGGGATGCTGTTTTCTGTATCTTAAGAGAATTATTTGACATAAAATGAAAGTACATATGTGTTTCTGGACTTGAATACTTTATACTGAAAAAGCTGGATTTTTTAACCAATCTTTTAATATATACTTGCAGCTGATTGACTTTCTTTTCCTTGTGTCTCTTGGCCCCTCCTTCACAAAATTGGTTTTCTCTTTCCTAGTAATTTCCCTGACAGAGCCATTTGATTCTTTTGCCTTGTCTGCCATCTTTTCTTGCCAGTGGTATGACACAGATGCTCTGGAGCAGACCCCATTCCCAATGCAGTATCAGGACAGTCTCACAGACTTCCAGAAGCTCCTGCTTTTACGGTGTTTCCGGGTGGACCGGATGTATCGGGCGGTCACGGACTTTGTGACAGTGACAATGGGGGAGACGTAAGTCACACTCCTCTTTCAGATCCAGACCACACCACTCAGGGGTTTCACACAGTAAATGGTTTTGTAATGTGCCTGAACAGCAGAGCAGGAGTGTTGTCTGAATGATTTCCATGTGCAGTCTGGGGTGAGCGTTGCTGTTCGTGTTCATTGTTCCCACACAGAGGCTGCTCCGTGAAAAGTTGCAGCTTATTGGGCTTCTCCCCTTCCCAGGTATGTGCAGCCCCCCGTGATCAGCTTCGAGGCCATCCTGCAGCAAAGCAGCCCTTTCTCACCTGTGGTTTTTATCCTAAGTCCTGGCTCTGATCCTGTCAATGACCTCATGAAACTGGCTGAGAGGACAGAGTTTGCAGCAGAGAGACTCAAATTCCTGGCCATGGGACAAGGCCAAGAAAAGGTAACTTGGGTGGGAGGGTGGGACTGTGCTGTGTGCAGCAACTCTGTGAATTGCAAGCTGTGCTCCCAGTGCTCTGGGACTGATCAAATCTCCTTTACAAAGGTCTGCACCATTTGAAAAGGAGTTACTTCATGGTTCTGACATACATTTGCCAGTCTGGAAATAACATCCTGAACATGAAAGGGGGTATTTGGCTGACTGGCTGCTGTTCTGGTTTGGCTGAAGGTAGATCCAGAATCAGATTGTCAGCTTTTAAAAAATTGTTGAGCTGAAAAGATGCTACTCTGCAGCCTTTCAAAGGCTCTCAGTGACTGGAGCTTTGTGTATGGATGTGAAGTGGTTGGAAATCACAGTGTTTGTTACTGAAAAGATATCCTGCTGCTTTTCCTGCCTTTTGTTTTTGTTATGGACACTAAGGCAGAATGTCCAAAGCTTCAGAGCTGACTAAATTTGCCATGATTTCAGTCAGTGGAAGAGCTCCTGTCAGATTCATTTAGACCACCAATTCCTAGACTGATCTCCTCCCTCTCCTGGGCCATGAACACTCCTGTGCTGTTTGGGAACAATTCAATGCTCTGAGTGACTTTTAATTTCAAAAAGAATTAATGAAATAAAACCATCTCAGAGCAACTTCTTGTGGTATGGGAAAAGGTCTGTTCTCAGCAAGGGGCATTCTGGTAAGTGCTGAAACTAAAAGGCTGAGTGTGCTTGCAGCAGGAAAACCCACTGCATGAGCCCATCAGAGGCAGTTTGCTCACAGGGTAAAGGGAGAGTTACTCACAGATTGTTTCTCCCTCTCTCCAGATTGCTTTGCAGATGCTGGAGGAGGCAGTGGTTCAAGGAGAATGGCTCATGCTGCAGAACTGTCACCTCTTGGTGAAGTGGCTCGTCCATCTGGAAAAGGCCCTGGAGAAGATTACAGAGCCTCACTCGGACTTTCGCCTCTGGCTGACAACTGACCCAACTAAAGGCTTCCCAGTTGGAATCCTGCAGAAGGCCCTAAAGGTACTGTGCAGTGAGGAAACCCCAGTCAGGAGGCCATGTCCTGCCACTGGTACTCAGCAGAAAAGGCTGGCTCTGGATGCCTGGCCTCAGTGCAGCACCCTGACCTGGGCTAAGGAACTCACTTTTTGTCTTTATAAGCGAAATCCTTTTTTCATCATCCTGTTTATCTTACTGGGAAGATTCCTTTGGGTGAAAGCTGCTCAGTTTTTTTCTGAAGCAGTTATTTCAAAGTAGAGGTTTGTGAGTACACCTGGATATGTGACAAATGCTCTTTAGATTCAAATGCTGCCACAAGTGAGGAATATCTGGAGAGCCAGAAATAGCCCCGTCAGCCCTGATGCTGCAGTGCAGAACTGAGGCCTGGCAGCTGTGCCCGTGGAGCAGACATTGGAATAGGATAATGGTTTCCAGCTGCTACTTCAGGCTGCAGCATTTATCACCAGAGGCTGAGCTGATTATTTTGAAGGCACAAGCCATGATTCTGGTCTAATGTCCTTTTCCATGGCTGCTTTACTGCTGCTGTGGTGACCTGTCCTGTAAACATCGTTATTTCATTTCACAGCTTGGAAGGCAGTGGGGTGACAGACCCAGCTTCTGTGAGCTCTGGGGCAGTCACAGCTCTGGGTTGTTCTCCTCCAGCAGTGGGGCTGAAGGGATCTGAGTGGATCTTTAAGCCTGCAGATCCACACTTTGTGGGTCTTGACAGGACCAGTGAGAATGGAGGTTTTACGGCACTTTGGAAAAAAAACCTCTGGCAGTTTGATCAGCACTAAAGCCATATTAAAGACTATAAAGCCATTTTACTGTAGGGATATAAGACACACCAAAATGTGTAAAGTATTGCTATTTCAGAAAATTAGATTGTCAAGTATGGGAAAAATAATGTCTTGCCAATAACATGAGTATTTCTAAAATAATATCACATTTTTCTTTACATAGGTGTGTTTACCTTGATAATCTTAAAAAGCTCTGTTTCATGTCTTTACTTAGGGAAAAAATCCATATTGATAGGAACTTGGAAAGCCACTTAAAATGTTCAAGCGTGCATTGTATAGCTTACTTAATGTGGTACCTTAACAGCTTATTTTCCTCAAGTTATCGAGAAACTGATAGCTTCCTAATTATTTTGATAGGTTGTTACAGAACCACCTAATGGTCTGAAACTGAACATGAGAGCCACCTACTTCAAAATTCCCCAGGAAGCCTTAGAGCAGTGCCCACATCCTGCCTTTAAGTCCTTAGTCTATGTCTTGGCATTTTTCCATGCTGTGGTTCAGGAGAGAAGGAAGTTTGGAAAGGTTGGCTGGAATGTACCGTATGATTTTAATGAATCTGATTTCCAGGTAAGAAAACAATTACAATGGCTCTTATATTCCTCAGTAGCTCAGATTACTTTTGAAAACATAGAATTTATCCAGTTTTAATCCTTTCTCACAATTAGATTTTGCTTAGTATTTTTTTCCTGCTTCTGTGGAGTCTTGTAGACTCCTGATCTTCTATAATGTCAATTTGAGCCACTAAAAATTAAATTCCCAATCTTTCATGTTTATGTTGCCTCTCTCATGGGTTTCTTTTCCTAGGATGATTTTTACTTAACTTTTTAATTATTTCAGAAAGAAATAATTGTTAGTTTTCAAACAACAACTACATTAAAAAGAATCTATACATATCTATATCTGATTTATGAATCTTCTTATCTTACATGTTCCAACAACTTTATTAGGTCTGCATGGAAATCCTTAACACATACTTGACAAAAGCTTTTGAACAAAATGATGATCAAATCCCTTGGAGCAGCCTCAAATATCTTATTGGGGAGGTGAGTGCCTAGAGTGCCACTTGGTGCTAAAAGAATCCAGGTAAATGAAGTTTCCTCTCTGCATGGGCTGCATCAAGTAAAACTGGCTGGGAATCATTCCTGGGTAGGCTTACA
Organism: Manacus vitellinus; assembly: GCF_001715985.3. NCBI lineage: Eukaryota > Metazoa > Chordata > Aves > Passeriformes > Pipridae > Manacus > Manacus vitellinus. Next base: position 3,992,846 of record NW_021940379.1, read on the forward strand.
CTCCAGTTTAAGACCTCGAGCAAGGGCCTTAATCTCAGTCTCAAGGAAATAGGGCCACTGTGTCTAACTGCACAACAGGGAGTTACAGTGCTTAATTAATTTTGAGAACCCTTGGGATCCTGTGCTGAAAGGTTCTGAGCACCACAAGTGCACAGTGTTATTGGCACAGTGGGGTGTCCCTGGAGATGTACAAAGGGATGTTCCCAAAGCTCCTGCAGGACTCCATGTGCTGTGTAGCAGCTGCACTGCACTGTCCAGCTACTGGGACATGAAATCCTGAGGAAAACTGTTACTTTGCAGCACTTAATCCCAACTGAGCATGAACTAGTACCTCAGGAAGGTACTGCTGCACATAAATCACTAAAATGGGTGATCAGGAGTGCCCAGAGCAGCTCTGTCCAGGCCAAGGCCAAATACTTCCTGCCTGTCCCCCTGAGAGGGGCTGGAGAAGATCCCTTGGTATCCATAAGGGAGACAGTGTTGCACCAGAGCAGCTGCAAAAGCAAAGAGTATTTTGGACCTTTCAGTGATTTTCCTAAGCTGTATTTCCTGCTCCAAAAGCCAGTGCTGTGATACTGATGTTGTGCTTTCCAGGTCATGTACGGAGGGCGCGCCATCGACAGCTTTGACCGGCGCATCCTGACCGTCTACATGGACGAGTACCTGGGGGATTTCCTGTTCGACACCTTCCAGGTGTTTCACTTCTATAAAAACGACAAGGTTGATTATAAAATTCCACAAGGGACTGGCAAAGATGACTTTGTTGGTAAGAAATGCTTTTCCTGCCACATACATTAGCATTAAGTCTCCTTCCAGTATCCATCCTCTCCATACATCCGTTGCTGGATATGAGAAGTTGAATGGAACACCAGGCACTGCCAGGGTATGGATTGCAGTCTTATAATCCAATGCTTTATATGAGCTGCCCTTTGGAATGTGATCTTATCAGCGAGCTCCTCAGTTCTTTTAAAAATACCAAAACACAAACCCTCAGTTAAGCAGCAGGTTAATTTTGTTAAGTTATACATTTCTGTGGGGGTCTGGGTGTGTTTAAAGTGTTTATTCACTTTGTGAGTTCCTCAACACCGGCTCTAGCATTTGATTTTTTCCATGCAGAGCAGTAACAAAATTGCTGTGTTGTTCTCTGTGCCTGGTGAATGTGGGCTCACAGACCCCATGTGGTTGTATTCCAGAGGCCATAGAAGCTCTGCCACTTTCCAACCCTCCAGAGGTGCTTGGACTCCATGCCAATGCCGAGATCGGGTATTACACGCAGGCGGTGCGGGATATGTGGGCTCACCTGCTGGAGCTGCAACCCCAAACAGGTGTGTTCTGAATGAACTGGGTTGGTAAATAAGAAATCATGGCTGTGCCCTGGGGACTGACAGCAGCCACACCATGGCTCCCTGTGTGTGTGGGGAGTGATCCCAGGGAAAGGGCGGCTGTGTCCCGGCCTTGGGGAGCAGAGGGAGCAGGACAGTGGGACTGGGAAGTGAGCAAAGGCACAGCACAGCTCTACCCTGCCAGCCTGGAAATGGCTCAGTGCATGCCCAGAGGCACAACTGGAGACATGCAGGGAGTCTGGTGGGCAAATGTCACAGCAACATCAGAGACTGATGCCAAAAGGTGACTCCACTCAACCTTCTCTCAGAGAATTAATCACGGAATGGGTGGTCAATACAGAGCCTCACTTAAACTTTTTGGCTGCAGGTGAAACTGGTGCAGGAATTAGCCGAGATGAATATATTGCAAACATTGCCAAGGATATAGAAAACAAATTACCCCAAGTATTTGATCTTGACCACATACGGAAGAATTTTGGCACAAACATCTCCCCTACGACTGTGGTGCTGCTGCAGGAACTGGAGCGTTTTAATAAGCTGATCGTTCGAATGGGAAAGTCACTGGCTGAGCTACAACGGGTAAGTAGAACCACAGCACCTCCATGGAACCAGCTGGGCTTTACCTGCCCCAGGCTGGCACTCAGAACTGCACCGTCTTTCCAGGCCTTGGCTGGGGAAGTTGGAATGAGCAGTGAACTGGATGACGTGGCTCAGGCTCTCTTCAATGGGCAGATTCCCGGCATCTGGCGGCGGTTGGCTCCCGACACACTCAAAACACTTGGAAATTGGATTATTTTCTTTCAAGATCGGTATAACCAGTATTCCAGCTGGGTAAGCAAGTGCCTCCAGAAAGCTTTTTGTTTTGTTAATCTGCACAGTGTGCTGTGCAGGTTGGTGCAGAAGGCAGTGAACACTCACTGCTTTAGGTAAGTGCCTTGAACTAGTGCCCATCATTGTGTGACTGTGGTTGCCAGGCAGACTCCCCCCCTGGCTCACCTTTCAGAGCTCTGGCCCCTTCTGTGACTGCAGGTTAACGAGTGTGAGCCCCCGGTGATGTGGCTGTCGGGCCTCCACATTCCTGAATCCTACCTGACAGCTCTTGTTCAAGCCACCTGCAGGAAAAACAGGTGGCCCCTGGATCACTCCACCCTCTACACAGAGGTAACCAAGTTCAGGACAGCAGAAGAAATCACTGATGAGGGGTCTACTCAGGGTAAGTGTTTTTACAATTATTTGGCAAAAATATGAATAAAGTAGTTAATTGGTGAGAGAGAGTAAGTTATTTTGGTTACACCTCAGCAGACATACCCCTGGGTTTGCATTTCACAGCCCACATGAACTCCAGCTGGGAATTAGCTGGGTTCTGGTTCCTGCAGAGCTTCTGAGTGCAAGAACCACCATTTTCTCTCTCCAGCTCTTCCCACGCACAGGCAGGGATTTGAACTTACTCCTCTCCCTTGCTCGCTCCCTATAAATATACACACCCTGATTTCTTAATGCCTGAGACATTACCAATCCCAGCAGGTTTATAAAGATCTATTCACACCACAAATAATATACTGAAATATATTTAAACAAAAAGTGACTATAACTATGTATCATATATTGTGTAAGTATCTCTTTATGACTCTCTATGACTAGCACTGCTCTAATAACAAACTCTGGGTATAAGGGACAGCTAAGCAAGGCTCTCAACAGAGGAAGGAAAAAAAGTCTCACTGTTTTTGTTAAATTTAACTTGCAGTTTTAAAGTCCCCTCAGCAGCTTACCTGGATCATTCTCAATCAATGCTGTACTTCTTCATCAATGTTGTACTCGGTATTTGTACCAGAACAACTGTCCCAACCCTTCACCTGCTGTCAGTGATCCAAGGAGCAGGCCTGGGGTTACAAAGCTCTCTGGGACTTGAGCAATTGGAAGGTGGCAAATAAGATTTATTCCTGGGACTGTTTAACGTGTGTAGTGCAACTGAGACAATTTAATTTGATTTCCTAATACAGATGGATGGTAAAAACAAACGCCACAGGTAACTCACCCTGTGCAGCTGCAGCTGGAAGTGCAGTGTGTTTGTGATGACTGGAATGCCCAGGACAGGGACTGCAGGAACACCTGGCTTAAACTGATCTTTTCTAGTAGCTCAGTTTACACAAATGCTGCATTTTCTGCCTTCACAGGCTGCTTTGTTTCTGGTCTGTTCCTGGAAGGAGCAGACTGGGACATGGAGCAAGGCTGCCTTATCCAAAGCAAGCCCCGCGTGCCGGTGGTGGAGCTGCCCATCCTGAAGATAATCCCCACGGAAGCACACAGGCTCCGACTGCAGGTACAGCTCCTTGGGGACATGGTGGCCACTCAGTTTATTACCTTCCTTCTGTTGTCACATCTCCACAGCTGGCAGCCCCTGAACACTTCTCCTTCCATTACCCATCGCTATGGTTTTTCTTTTCTAAAGGGTTTTGATGTGTTTGTTGCCTCTTTTCAGGCACTTTGGGACAGGTATCTTGGGACACTCTCACACTCCCCTACTCTTTCAATCATGTCCCATCCCCAGTTAATGACATAAAGGACATTTACAGTTTCTGGGCATTGGATATTTAAGACCTCTAACAAAGTGAATTTCTGAAGACAGTCATCTCTCCTCGAGGCCCTTCCTGTTCCCAGTTCCAGGTAGTACCTCAGGCACTACTCAGTGTCCTTGTCCCCTCCCTGCTCTTTCAGAACACGCTCCGGACCCCCGTGTACACAACGTCCATGCGAAGGAACGCGATGGGCTTCGGCCTCGTGTTTGAAGCTGATCTTTACACCACGAGGCACATTTCCCACTGGGTCCTTCAAGGTGTTTGTCTCACCTTGAATGCAGAGTGACAGCTGAAGTAGGCAGTACACTCTTCCCCCAGAATCCAACCCTTTAGAGGGGCAGGGAGAAGACCCTCAACCCAGGCAGAGATTCAGCAGCAAGGATGTGGGGCCATGTTCACTTAGGCACACTTGACTTTAAATAGTACTAATTAGCTTGGTTGTATTATACTCCAAATAAATACATTTGAAGAGGAAAGTGATTTTTGTAACTTGTGTTTCCTTTTGAAAAGGCTCCAAGCTAGTCTGTGGATGTAGAAGAGGGAATAAGTTGGTCTCACACACACAAAGACTAAGGTTTGCCTGGATGGTTGTAAGAAATGTCTTTAATTGCCCAAAGCATCACTTCTGTGGCGCCTGGAAGCGGTGCCTCCCACCAGCCTCCAACAAGCAGGTCACTCATACAACAGATCACCATAAAAATATGGTGACAACAACGAAAGTAACCAAACCCGCTGCTGGTTAATGCAATACACGTAAAAACAGTAAACCTCAGAGGAACAAACTTGGTTTAGCCCACCCTTTTCCAAGGACACAGCTTTCCCCTATCCCTCCCCACCACTTGTGAAACAAATTCCTACCACCGAGCCAGCAAGGCGCAATGCTGAGGCGGGTCTGGGGCTTTGGGACAGCGAGTGACGGAGGGCACAGAGGGGTGGGGAGGTCACACCCTCTGACTGGGATCAGCCCTGCTGGGAGGGTCATGCTGCGAGGGATTCCAGCGGTACCACAGTGGGGAAACAGCTTGGCCATCCTGCCAGTGCCTCTCCAGGGACACCGACAGGGGCCCAAGGCTCCGGAGGGAGACACACACCAACACAGCTGCAGAAAAAGCTTAGGAGGGGCAGACTACAGCTGGCAAGGGGTGGGGACAGGGCAGGCAGGGAGCCTTCGTCAGCTGTCACAGAGAATACGCGTTCCAAATTTTTAAAGGCACATCATAAGCTTAGCAGCATTTGGGAGCCAATGTTTCTTGCTGGTCCTACTCAGAGGCTGCAGACAAGAGTGAAGCAGAGGTGAGCTGGAGGTGCTGATCAGAATGTAAGAAAAATGGTCAGACTTGTGCTCCTTTCCCCAAATTACATATCCTCCCAGCTCCCAGTATGCCTTTCTTTCCTAGGAAAAAAAATAATAAAAAAGAATCAAGTAGTCTAACAGCTGTTGGGTTTACCTGCTGCTTACTAGAAAGGAGTAGGGGAATCTGGGCAAGTGCAAGGCAAGTCCATCCCAATCCACAAGGAGAGAAGTCAAGGATGCCAGGTTCTCCTGTATGAATTGGTTACATCGCTTACAAGTAAATACTCACATTTTAGAGGGGCAGCTCAGGTTTCTAAGCTGGCAGCAGCCAGCACTGTCTGATGATGCCCAGAACAAGACTAAGGTCTTTAGGAAACAAAAATAATCCCTTTACAAAAAAGTGCAGGTTAGAGCATAAAGAACCATTTCCATATTGGATAGCCAGTTACATTTCCTCCCTGGAAAAGGAGCTCTGAGCCATACGGAAGGTGCTACAAGTGCAGTGTACTGACTAGCATAAAATGTGTCATGAAGCCATTTGATTAAAAAAAACCAACCCCAAAACCAAACTAACCCCCCCAAACAACCCAGTGTTCATACTCTTTCTATGAGGGTCGTTAACCCTTTAAATGGTGCTTCCCCCACCCATATTTTACTTAAAGCCACAAACCAAAGTATTTAGGATTAATCAAGTAGTGCTTGCTGGGACTCTGGGGATGTCCTTAGGTCATTAAAGTGAACGTACATGTGCACAACTTTCAGTGCTGCTGCGAGAGCGGCTGCCACGGAGCTCAGTGGTGGGTATGTCGTGCTCACGTACACGGTGACGACAACAGAACCTCTGACAGGTCACACGTTCACAGCCACACGTGGGGCTGAGGTCTGAGTGCAGGTTGTTCTCTGCCATCGCTCACTAACGCAGCCCGTGCCTCTGTCCACATGTGCAGTTACACTAAAGGGAGCAGCGCTCGGAAGCAAGCGGTCAGGTCCCCCCGATTTGGCCACAGCATGGAGTGGTTATATACCTTGCCATATGAACACAGTCCTAGGAGGTTTCGTTAGAGGAGCAAAATGTATTAATGATGTACCTGGAAGGAGTTTGGCATGCATGGGGCATCAAAAGAAACTTCACCGCAGGTGCTATTCACCCTACAGGATCACAGTGCACAACCAGCACAGAACAGCGTTTCCATGGTGTACTCAGACAGTTCTGTCTGTCCCCGAGTGCTTTCTGACCACTTTGCTTCCATGGACCTGATCCACTGCCAGCGTTTCCACCTCGGGCTGGGCCTGGGAGGGCGCGTGGTGGATGCGATGGGCCACCCCGATGTGCGCCTTGTGCGGCTTCTCCCGGGCCGGGCTGTGTGACTCCCCGGGTGCACGATCCGAAGCGATCGGTGGAATAACCAGCGGCCTCTCCTTGATCAGATGCACCTCTGCTGTCTCCCTGGCCAACAGGAACGGCGTGGGATCGGGCATGGCATCCACAGGCTCCCGCAGCACCAGCTTCCTGCTCTCCGACCCTATTCTGTAGGCCTCTTCGAACTCGGGGTTCAGCGGGGTCGACAGGCTCTTCTTCATCCTGCGCCGCGGAGTGTCGGGCAGTTTGTCTTTGGGAGGGGAGGGTTTATAGCTGGACAACACGGGGCTGCCAGACGGGGTCCCCTCTGAAGTCCCGCTGGCGCTCATCAGCTTCTTCTTGGTCGCGTGCAGCTGAGAGGTCAGGAAAGCGATCGTGCTCGCTCTCTGCTCCAGTTCACTGGACAACATGTTGAGCTTATGGCTTTTCATTTTTAACTCTTCCAAATACTTCTTTTCTCTTTCTTTAATAGTGTTTTCCAGCACCATTATCATCGCATTCTTTTGTTCAAGTTCTTTCAGTAATTCACTGTTTTCAGCCTCTTTGATTTTCAGCTGAGCTTCAAGATTTTTGCACTTACTTTTGAGTTCATCACTTCGTGAACTACCACTTTCTACAAGAACAGGAAAAGCAGAAGTGTTTCACATTAACAACAGCCACTATGTAAAACAGTGCAATAGGGTTCCTCTTGCCATCCCAAAGACTTAAAGGGAATCCAAAAGACTAAGTTCAGCTAATACCCATCCCACACAATCCCTGATCCGAGAGGTTACTCTCAGGGAGTATTTTATTCCTGTGCTTCATCTGTTGTTAACATAATATATATAAAATAACTAGGATCTAGTGTGTATATATGTGTGCATATAATATATATACACACACACACGCATATATATAAAAAAATAAAAACTTTGTGGTGTGGTATAATTACAACACCAGCTCAGCTAAGTTTTAAAAATAGTTTCACTCTTCTGCCCCTAAAATTTGTGTCCTGTGTTCCCATATAGCACACAGGGAACTGACTGTCTAGTGGAGTCAGCACTTCCACACTCTATTCCTGGCTCTTTCGCAGTTTTCCTGTGTGACCTTGGTAAAGAACTTGTGACGTTTACTTCATAAATAACAATAAGTCTGGAAAGTAGAAAACTACACTTATTATACCTTTAGAATTTATAAAGTTCAACATCCCAGTGCAAAGTACCTCACTTACTTATAACAGAAAAAATAAAGATGGTGAGAAAGATGAGGAAATTGAACGTGAACATTAAAAGAAAAATGCCAGGTATTCCTTACCTGACCACTCCGAACTCTTTACGGTCAGCTCATAGGTTAGATCTGAGGAGAAAAGTTGTTTATTTTTGTTAGAACATCACCACAAACCCCATACCTGGTCCCATACCCCATACACTGCCTGGTGAGCAGATTTACAATGATTTACACTGAACTATCTCTTCCCACCACCCGAATCAAGATCCACTGCCAAGTAACAAATGTGTAAAAGAGCCAAACTATCAGCTTTGCTGCTGAGGTTTCACTGCTGAAGTAGTGAAACAGTTATTCCATTTCTGGGAAAGGACTGGAGCAGGACTGGGCAGGGGCACCCTCACACCCCAGGGTACCTGTGCAGTGCTGCTGCAGCCGGCGCAGCTCCGCGTGCAGCCCCTTCAGGGTGTTGGAATGTTCTCGCTGCAGGAACAGCAGGTTCTTCTGGGCACTCTGCAGCTGGTTCTCCAGGGTTGAGGTGGCCATTGTGATCCACAGTCACCCTGCCAGGGAACACACATGGAACTGTCATGGCGAGTTACCTTGCCCATATGGAGATCCTCGCTCTGCCAGGATCAGCAGGAATGGCTGAGTTCTACTGGTAATGCACTGATGTGTCATCAGCAAATGCCACAAAAGGTTTTTCAGTTTCAGGACTATTTTGATTAGAAGTGCTCTAAGTTGACTGAAAGCCTAATTATACCCCAGGCCAGAGCAGCGCAGGGAACTCATTTGTTTGGAGTTAACACATTAAGGGATTAACGTCAGACAGTCTAAGTCATTAATCCTGTTACAAGTTAAAAGTGGAGTTCCAAGGAATGGGTTAGTATGTCCCTGCCTTACTAGGGGGTTTCCACTTACCTCCAGGGACACAGGGATTGGTAATGTCTCTGACAAGAGCACAGAAGAAAGCACTAAAATGCACCAGCACAGCCAGGCTGGTGGCACTGCCATGGATGTGGCTGCCACGAGGGAACCTGCACAAGGGAAGCTCTGGCTGCTGCTGCATTTCCTCAGCTGCATTGGAGCAGGATTGGTCCTGCACCAGCCCCAACAGGGAACAACAAAACTGACAAGGACAATGTTTCATTCAAGGAGAAAACAAACAGATTTTTCTTGCTCATGTTAGGAGTACATGGAAACCTGTTACATCATTGGGCTGTCCTTGTGGAACAGCTTTATAAAATCAGGCCTTGGCTCCAGCAGTGCTCAGAGACAGAAATGGGTAACTGTACAGTGCTGAGAGGCATCCCTGAGGATCCCTGTGCTGCCAGCGTTCCCACTGCTCCTGATGAGGCAACAATGGTTACAGTAGGAAAGGCTAAATTCCATTATAAGCACAGTCTTGAAAAACCATTCCAGTAATTAGGTTACAAAGGTAAGTGAAGAGTCAGGACTGCTGTTGCCTGGACAACCACCTGCAATGGCATTGCAACCACGTCCACATGTTGTGCACAAGATGGGCCTTAACAGGCTTGCCTTGGCATGGCAAATGTTTTCCACTGGGCTCTTTTTGGTATGTAGTTTTATGACAAAAATTTGTTTCTAGCAGTTTAAAACTGGCAGAGCATAAGCTCAGAGAAAGTAATGTGCTTTTGTTATTCATAATCATAACACAGCCCTGCATTTAATTCTATACTTTTATTCCCCAAAAGAACCCAACTCTGTGCTCCTGCACCTTGGGAATGCACTAAGGCCCCTGGGGTATGGTGTGGAACTCACATACACACAGCATTCCTGATTTCACCCGTGACCTGAACTGACATGTCTTCTACTGACTTACCCCTACAGAAACAAATAATTGTAAAAAAATAAAGGTGCAGAAGATGCTTAAGGAATCCACTTCTGTGCAAGAGCCAAACAGCTCTTGGTTACCTTGTAACAGAGATCAAAGTTCAGTGCCCAGGAATGTGGGAAGTGGTGCCAACTGTGCTTTGTTGAGGGAATGGGTCCTTTCACAATCACCATTGTTACACAATCACCATTGTTAGCAAACAAGCAAAAATTATGGATCAAAGACATTCTAAAAAGAGGTTTCTGGGGTGGCTAAACAAGAAATAAATCGAGTTGTGCATGCAGGATCTTTTTTATGGCTCTGAACTAGCTCACCCGAGCTGTGACTGCCATCCCTAGCCCGGGACACCCCATGGCTGCCCACAGTGTCAGGGAGCTGTTTGAAGGGGGATGGATCCACAGTCACAGCAGTTACTGTGGGGCACCATTCATTCTAAGGATTGATGATATTTCAGCTGTGGTACATTTGCAAAGTGACACCATCTTGCTTGCAAAGCTGACTTCAGACAGATGGGAGCTTTACAGAATCATCCCAATTCTTAAATGCCCACTCTGACCCACTGGGTATGACAGCAGAATAAAGCCAGAGCTGGAGCTCTGACACAGAGGCTTAGAAGGGATTCTTAATCAAGAAAAACCTATATTCCAGGGAGGTCGGTTAGTGGGATTTACAGCTACTCCCAGTTCCTTAACAACTCTCAACCTGCTGATTCTTGGTATGTAATGTGAAGAGCCACAAATCACATCCAACAACTGCTCCCAGGGGGAGCTGAGATCTGACAGAAAACATGGTTTTGGGAGGGGTCAGGCTAAAGAAAAAATAAAAATCTCTTCAGGTGCATCTCCCATTGGGGTTTCCAAGAGGGAATCCTACAGAGCAGTCCTGGGACTGCATTAAGGTAATTTCATCTTGGGCTCTCTGAAACAAGAAGCTCAAAAAGCACAAGAGAAACAGCAAAATGCAGAAGTCATCAGTGCCCTTTATAGCCCAGAGGAGTAATCTTCACCTCCCACCATGGAAATTGTGGGACAGATCCCAAAGCAGCCAGGTTCCACCTGGATCCCTCAGATAAATGTTGCCAGTGCTGGGAAGAACCTGGGACTGCACACACCACACAAAGTCAGGTCACTATGGTTTTCCCCCCTTTACCCTTGTCTCCAAAGCAACTTAAAAATAAAAAGCTTGCTATGTTGGTATAGGGAAAAAACAGTGCAATGCAGAGCTTGGCAAAGTCCCCTGGGAATGCACGTGGCATTTGGGAAGGATGATAAAACATTTAAGGGGCACTGCAGCATTCAGTGGTGATGGGGACACACCTCTTTGGCAGCAGGACTGGCCCTAAACACCAATAGTGTCCAACCTGCCACAGCTCCACAGGCTTTACCCAGACAGTACACTGCATTCCACCCCTAAGACATCCCCAATTTCTCATTTTTCAGGACCACCACACCACCAAATGTTTCCAAATACAGCTCTCAAAGACTGAGACAACTCCCCCAAATTCATAATTTCTCATGAATATAGCCAAGAAGGAACAAATGGAATGAGTCAAACAAAATTCCCTTGGGAACATTAAATGCAACACTTAATCCTGACTGCACCTACCTAAGCCCTCATCTTCCAGTAAAGCAGAGAAGGGAACTTAAATTATCATTCCTGTAAGCTCACCTTAAAAATGCTGTCTGTTTTACAATTGCACGTTCCCTTCAAAAGGGAACAAAAATAAATAAATTGTAAATGGAAAAGGAAAAATATTAAATAAGAGCTTTCAATGCAACTTCTTTACGTGCTAACTTACAGTTGCTAACTTTTGAAGAGCCACATCTTGCCTTGCAGAGGATGTGAAAGCTCCAGGCCTTTTCTGATCTTAAGTATTTGGAGAGAGTTCAAAATGTTTCAAGGCAATGAGCATCTGGCTGCATATCAGGTGCCTTTGCATAAAATCAGAGCATCTCCATACCCTGCTGCAAGATAGGAGGAGGGAGATGCTCATCTCTGACCTCACACACAGTCCAAGGGAAGCTACTGGAACGAAGCCCAAACAACGCAGTTATTTAACGTTTTCATTCCTGTTTGGTATCCACCAAACAGAACACAACCACCTCTTTTTACAGGGATGGGGTGACCATCACCTGAGCAGCTGCTCTAGCTCTCTGCCAACACATATTCAAATCTCCTTGGAACATGTATGGGAGGCAGGCATTTTCCTCTCAACTGCTATCTGGCCAGTGCCCCCTCCAAATGTGACAAAAGCTGCCAAAATGCCATTTGTTTACAAAACAAAATAAAATTCCAAGAACTAAATAAGGACACAGGAGTCTTCTCAGAAGAATCTTCAAAGTTTTAGCCAGTCCCCATTTTAAAGATTGCCACTGAACTGACCAAGCATTTCTAAGAAACACAGCTCTAATGCTGAAATGCCCAGCTGAGAGTCACTCTGTTCTTTGCTTAAATCAGCTCTCCATCTCCAGACATATGCCCTTCCCAAAGTGTTTGCTCAGCTCCTTTCAAAGGACATAAAAAAGGAGACCCTGCAATCTCCACACCCAACTCAAGGGCTTGGCTACCTTTCTGCTTAGACATTTGCTTTAACTCCCCCCCAAACCGATTCTGTGACACCACTGCTGACATAATCCAGCAATAACACAGTTTAGTACCAGCCTGTTCACAGTTTCAGATTTCTGTTCAACCCTCATTCACCTGTGCATCAGATTAAACCACTTCAACTGCTCAAGCGTTGCTAAATCAAGCTTTTGAGACAATTGCTTGGCCTACACATCCAGCTCTGGACATCCCTCCCCTTCTCCAGTGCCCCCTTACCAGTAACCAGCACCTCTTGCAGCAACACCTCTATCCCTTTACCTCCCTCCTCCTCTGCCTTCTGCATTAAAATGTAACAATGCTCACACACCATCATTGACCCAATAACTTGTTCTCATGTTCTTTTTGTCTGTGTGTTTTAAGTCAACTAAAATTAGTAGTTCTTTCCTGGAGACAATGGAGGGGATGAAGGAACTGTGCCACTGTCCCCCAGAGAAAGGACATAATTTCGCTTTCTCAGCTCCTTTTCCATTTCTACTGCTTTTGATGCTCTTTTACTCAGTGGTTTCTCTGCCTGGCTTCCCCATCGTTTTCTGATCAGAGATTCTGTAGATTCTTTGCAGTGAATCTCTGAACATCCCTGGAATTACAGGTTACTTTAGTAAGAGATGATTTTTTGTTACCCCTACAGCAGCTGGTGTGGCAGCGGGAAGAATAATGAAGTGGACGCCATCCTGGTAGGAATGATTTAATTGTGGATGCTCCAAATGAACCAGCTGGTACTTTGCTCAGAACTTGCCGACCACTCACAGGCCTGACTGTGCACCTGGAGTCAGGACTGACAGGAATAGCTTACATGGAGCTTTCTCTGTCCTTGAGACCACTCACCCCTGGAGCTGTCACAATGGAAGAGACTAAAAGTAATCAGATGCTAAAATTACTACCGTGACAGAGACTATTAGAGAACCAAACCAAATGTTCCTGCAGTGGCATTTCATACAGACACAATTACTGTGACCCATACCAGGGTATCCAGGGCTATGCCTGTACAGCCATCAGGAACAAAGAGCCTGCTATGGCAGAAAGCTCTGAAAATGACCCAATTTGGGCCTAATTCACTTTAGGGAAACAAAGAAGATGATACCTAAATTACACTGACTGCTTCAGAAGAACCCCTTTAACAATGATGAAGTCCATGTAATAATTTGTTTAAAGTAACCATAAAAGCCCTCATGAGCAAGGCTACACTGTCATGTAGAGGAACAGGTTTCTTCTCTTCTGCTCTCTAGCACATGCTCCTGATGAATGGTTCTTCTATTTTATTCACCCCTTCATTCAGAGAATAAAATAGTTTATTTTCATATAACCTCCATTAAAGCCACAGGACACAGATTCCATCCCAATCACAATGAGGCAGTCACAAAACTGCAGACACATTTGATGATCCTGTGGGTCCCTTACAACTCAGAATATTCTGTGATTCTGTTAGTCTTTCTAGTAAACCAATTTCTTTTGTCAGAAGGAGAATGACAAGAAAATTAATATTCAGTTCTCCCAGACTAACACAGTATCAAATGTTACACATAAAATCTATTTTCTTAATGACTTTGAAAAAAGTTCTTCAGCTTCAGTTAAAGCTGAATCAGGACTTAAGCTGGCAAGGTGGGCTGTGGGAGGTTTGGGTACAAGGATCTGCTAAGTATAACTCCAGAGTCATGCTTAGAAATCACACCATACTATGGGACAGCCAAGGGTTTTCTTCAGATATCAAAATACTCACTTATGAATGCTGTGTGTCCTCTTTTTATTTTATATGCTATGATCAGTAATGTGTAACTTGCACCAGAACTTGAAGAAAATGCATTCATGTAATTTAAAAATTTGTCCTTTCTGAAGCTTGCTGAAACACAAACCAGAAGAATTACTGAGCTGGTTTCAAGTAAGTGACTTGGTTGGGTATTTCCCCCTCCCCAACAGGACAATAACCCACCATCACACAGACGTGTGACTATTTTACTACCCAGCCCAGATGTGACTTTCTCTCACCCACCCCACTCACGTACACCGAGGTAGAATTTAGTGTTGCATCTCTGAAATGCTCCAAAACCACCTTCCTGGTCATTCAGTGAACCAGGTCAGGGAACTGGTGCGTCTGAAAACAAACAGGTTTTTCCCCTGCTTGTTTTCGGGTGATGGGTTCACTGTGCAGCACTGGAAATGCCTGAGGAAGGTGCAAAAAATAAAAATAAAAAATAAAATCTGAAAGCAGGTCAGGGGGGTGGGACAGGCAGAACTGCTTCCTGCTGCAGCACCAGCTCCAGGCACTCAGCTGAGCTCCTACTGCATGGAATTCCTAAACGCAGAAACAGTGATTTTCAGAGTTTACCTGGAATACTTGTGAAACACAGCAGAAGGCACTGAAGCCTTACAGCAAGCTAAATCAATCTGTCCTGAGAGCTCATTACAGAGAGCAGCTATTTTAACAGCAACTCTGCAGAACTGCACAACTATTTCCAGGCAAGTGTAACAGGCCGAGGAGACACTTTCCTCTAATGCATTTTGTGATGCTGTTTCATAAGCCATCGATTTTTATTATTTTAGAACAGCAACTATGATCGAACACACAAAAATTGGTCTCCACTTTGCTAAAGGTTTTGAGAGCTGCTGATGAAGGAAATCTTGGTAGTGGTGATGACCTATAGCCAAGTCCTTTCTTAAGCAAGATTTTGTTTGTGTATTAAACAGGATGCCAAGACAAAGGATTCCAAACAGAGGTGCTTTATACCCTCCCTTACATAACCCAGGTATCTTAGACAGACAATAAAGCTACGCAGCTTAAATCAAGCTTTCCTGAAGATGGAAAGCAAACAGGCACACTTCCACTACTGACATCATTCCCACGGTTTTCCCCACACATAGACTCTTCCCGAGTTCGGCACCTCTGCTGCACAGAAATTCGATCTGCTGTGCCTTTTGTGCCCTCCCTCCGGGCACCGGCTCGGATTACAGGGAGCTACTGTTCCCTGGCATATTTTCAGCCTTTCTGGAGGCAGCCACCATTCTGTTCGGGGAAAAGCCATGACATTTAACAGTTTTCAGTCCACCATTGTTTTTAAATAACACTGATCTTAAATCCCAGCTCTCAATCAAATAGTTTAAACCAACAAGCAGCAATGTATTTTTCATATTTTAAACACAAACCAAAGGTTTTCGTAGAGTGAAGTGAGAACAAACATGTTCCTCAAAAGAAGGAAAGAAACAGCAATACAAAGAAATGGCTTTTTTAAATGATTATTTAAAAACGCCCCAACAAACAGTTTGCAGAAGTTCCGATACACTGAGGACATTGTTTTCAGCAATATTTTGTCATGCCTCTAAATTCTACCAGTAAACAAATCTACTGCTCCCATTTGTAGCATCGTGCTCTTTAACATCACCGGGAGAAATGACCTGGTATATAACTGTAAACATTATTAGATTAAATTATTTGCTGATCTCATGGAGACAGACTAACACCCTTTATCACACTGTTGGACAGCCTGGTTTAGAGGAGGACATTTTTTACATCACTTAAAAATGAGCACAGAGATGGATCAGGCCCAGACTCATTGAAGATCCTACAGCCAGACAGAAAAAAGATGCCAGGTGTCCTCAAGCAGGTGAAGGAATTGGAGGTGAGGGACAGCACGGAGTAATCAGAGACTAACACTCCAACTTGGCTCTACTCGATGCACTATTTGCCATCTTCAGATGCTTTTCAGATATACATTAGATTAGTGCACAAGAAGGGAGGGGAGGGTTTGTTTCAGCAGAGGAAAGCAGAGCCCTGGTGATATCGTTTGTGCCTGAACAAAGGGCACCCTCCCACCTCAGCCCCATCCGGGTTCTGGACACCTCGGACCGTGTTCCCAGGGACCCACAGGCTCTGCCAGACCCTCCTGGGAGTCCTGGCTGTGGTTACACAAGGTTGGCTCATTGCAGCACGTCCCTGTCAGGAACAGCAGCCTGGCAGCCCCACCAGGAGTTGTGTCTGTGCTGTTCAACCCCTCACAGCCACTCCAGGTTTCACCCTGTGCTGCTGCAACATGAACGAGGCTGCAGGAGAACAAAGCACCTCTCTTTCTTCAACACCACAATCCCTAGATTTTCCTTCCTTCAGCAGTGGTTTTGCTTTCTAAACCAGCAGTAAGAAAAAAAACTATGTCCTATACTGAACCATTTCCTCTAAAGCATCAAGTTATTTGACTGCTGGATTTTCAGTAAACAGCTGCTCAACAAACGCCACCACTTTTAGTTACTAACAGGCAGACGTACATCAATATATACAGTGTCACTTGTCAGCAAAATAATTCTTAAGCACCATAAATTTTCAAAAAGATGATGTCTATTCTCTGTACAAAATAAACGGCAACTGCTACCTTTTTAAACTTTACTATGAAAAATGAGGTTAAACATGAACTCGAGTAAAAAGATGAGTTACATAATAGTATTCTGTGTTTACCCAACACATTGTGAATTCTGAGGATATAAAAGCAATCCTTCACAGCTACTTTAAACCACTAAACAGAAAGGAGACACCTAAAAATCAAAGTCTAACACAGTAGCAAAAGTAAACTTGCAAACTAGTTTATTACAATGTATCCCTTCTATTATTCTGTTTATAACGTTCAATAAATATTTTACTTTACACTAGGATCCACATTCTGCAATAACAGCACTGAGGAGTTTGTCTCCTGCCTACTGCATTTGACTAATGTGGTAGAACTGGATGAACAAATATATTGCCCTTAACACCTACAGCCTCTTGAATTAGGGCACACTAAGGGACCGGGTGATTTTTGTAACTCAAGTTACAAAATGCACTTTAAAAAATCATTTAAAAGTCCTGAAAATACACGGCTACATCTGAAATCCGATGTGAAGGAAACAACCATCAGGAGTGAAATGATTGCTGTTCCAGAGTTTCCAACAACTACTGGACTGAAAACTACACAGAGCATCTAGATTGGTCATGAGACCTGGGTCTTCTCTATGGGCATGAGGGATGAAACTTTACGAATATATTAAGGAGAAGTATGACAACAGGATGAAAACAAGTGTTCATGCATCAGTTCAGCCAATATTCTTTTTCTTCTACTTAAGCAGTCAATACTTTCCTCTATTATGACCTTCTGATCTTTGTTGTTTCACTAACAAGAACTGCTGGAATCCCAGTACAACCAAAAGCTTGAAAAATTAACAACATTACAAGTCAGCCATTATCTCTTTATAAAGCACCTGCTTTAAATTGTCAAACCAAAAAGTGATGTGCAGTTTAAGAGCATAAATGTTTGTCTCCCAGAGGTTCAGTCATAATAAAGCACTACAGAATTACATTCGCCAATGAGCAAGTTATACGGGAAAAGGCACTGTGTTTACAGCCACATCCATTCCTCTTTTTATTTTTTAATTAAGGAGTATTATTTATATTGCAAAAGCACCAATAAAGCTTTTTAAGCTTAAGCATCTTACCATCTAAGCAAAGCCAACAAGTACCCTGGATGCTTCCTATGCACCTGCAATGCAGATCAAAATGGACAATTCCACCCTCGGCGCTGCCTCAGCCCGTGTTCATATTTACCGTCACTGTCTCGGCTTTACCCAATTCACCAAGGCAAACTCAGGAGCATTCCCTGCTGTCCAGGGCAGGAAGGGCCCCTCCTTCCTCCCCGCTGTCCCACCCTATGTCCTGCGTAGGGAAACTGCGTCTGGAAGCATCTCCGTGTCTGAGGACGCCCTGCACTTCTCCGCTGCCATATCCACAAGTGACAGGCGTTCTCCTCGGAAAGAAAAACCTCCTCCTCTCAAACCAAGGTTATTCCCTACCCACTCCAAAACGTACACGACCCACCCGTCCAGCCCTCCGCAGGCCCCGTGCTACTAATGGAGGCGACACTGTTGTCACTTTCTGAAGTGAAAAGGTGCGACGCGAAAGGAGCCCGCGAAGGGTGCGGAGGATGCGGTGTCACACCCGCCCCGGTGGGCGCGGGCGGGGGCAGCGGCCCCACCAAACCTGAGCTGAGCCGGGCGGGCGACGGGCACAGACAGAAATACAGACACGTCCTTACCCCCCAGCCGGGACAAACGGACACACGGGGGGTGCAGCGAGGGGCAGGGCAGCCCCGCATCCTCTGTGCTCCGGAGACCGGCACAGAGCCGATGCTCTCAGGAGGCGCTTTGGTCAGCGCCAGCACAGCGCACCGGCCGGGCCGCACCCGCGCGCTGTTCGCTGTCCCGCAACGGCCCCGGGCCCGGGGGGTCCGACCGGCCCGGGGGGCTCTCGGACGCGGCCCGGAGGGTGGGTGGCGGCCGAGGGGGGATCCGATCGCTCCCCACCGCCGCCACATCCCCGCCGGGGCGCGGCTCCTCCGGCCGGCGCAGGACCGGGCCCGCGGCAGCCCCGCCTAACGCGACATCCCCCGCCCGCCGCCCCCCGGGAGGGTCCCCGGTGGTGCATGTGAGGACGGAAAGGCTTCAGCCCCCTCCCGGCGCGGCGATGCGCTCCCCCCGCCCACGCCCAGCCCGGGGTCGCGACGCGCGCCGCCCCCTCAGCCGGCCCGGGCGGAGGGCACAGCGCGCTCAGCCCCTCGGCCGCCCCTCAGCCGCTCACCTGCTCAGCCCGAGCCCGGTCCGCCTCTGCCCCCGCCGAAGCACCGCGGGCGCCCGCGCGGGCCGCGACTGACGGGCGGCACCGGCACGGGGGCGGCGGCGCAGGCGCAGGTGCGGCTGCGGCACCGGGCCCGTCGCTGTGGCAACGGGGGGGCAGCGCGGCCGCCGCCCGCCC
Source organism: Manacus vitellinus (assembly GCF_001715985.3). NCBI lineage: Eukaryota > Metazoa > Chordata > Aves > Passeriformes > Pipridae > Manacus > Manacus vitellinus. Next base: position 4,011,841 of record NW_021940379.1, read on the forward strand.
GCGCGGGAGCGCGCACGGGGCGGGGCGCGCCGAGAGCGCGCAGGGGAGCGCTGCGGGAGCCGTGCGGGGAGCGGGGCGGGAGCGCGCACGGGAGAATCAAAAGTTAAACTTGTAGGTTGAGATGAGAACAGTTTAATAATTGAAAACAAAGTAAAATGAAATAATAATGGTAAATAATAATAATTATGATAATAAAAAGGGAAAAGAACAAATAAAAAAACAATACAGCTGCTCACCACTCGCTGACTGAAGCCAGGCCCCCCACCCTTCCCGAAGCCAGGTCGGCCCCTTCCAGGTAACTCCCCCAGTTTATATATATATTTGGCATGACATTCCATGGTGTGGAATAATATCCCTTTGGCCAGGTCGGGTCACCTGTCCCGACTGTGCTCCCTCCCAGTTTGTTTCTCCTCACTGGCAGAGCATGAGACACAAATAAGAAAAAAAGAGTTCTTGACTTAGGATAAACACAACTTAGCAAGAACCAAAACATCAATGTGTTATCAACACCATTCTCATAATGAATCCAAAACACAGCACCAAATCAGCTACTGAGAAGAAATGAACTCCGTCCCAGCTGAAACCAGGACAGAGGGACATCAGGTGTGTCTGTGTGTTGGGGGCAGATGTGTGTGAGGAATGGGAAGTGGTGTCTGTGTGCACACACGTGTGTGTCCATGTGAAGGACAAGGGAGTGGAAACACTTTTGTGAACAGAGGTTGTGTATGTTCCAAAGGACCGTGGCAAGGTGAGTGTGTGGATGTGTGGGAAAAAGCGTGCCCAGAGCTGAGGAAATTCTTGTGCTATTGGCAATTATCCACATGTGTCTCTGTGCCCAAGTAGTTTGTGCCCACGTGTGTGAATTCCCCCCAAACCCAGTGAAACAAAAGCAGCTGCATCAGGGCCTCAGTAGAGCTGTTGAGGTGGAATTCCTGCAGCCTGTCCAGCTCTGCACATAAACCTTGGCTCTGCGCTCATTGTGCATGAATATATGAATATGTGTGACCTTGAACTGCCCACCAGCAGGGTAGGCCCTGGATGTGCAGCCATATATGGTTGGATGTTCTCCATATTTTCTCTATAAATCCATATGGAAGATGATGATGGCATGTGCCACAGTCACTGGCCTGTGATTCTACCTCTGAAAGATGCACACCAGCTCAGGTGAACAGTGTGTGCACTGTCAGACACGCACAGACACTCCCACACAGCTAACGAGCACAAAAAGGTTTGGCAGTTGGGGATCTGCCCATGAGCAGGACATGGCCCCTGTGAATTGCACATAGGAACAGCCAAATAAGATTTATCTCACATCCAGATATGTGCACACAGTGTCTTTTCTGTATCTGTAATGGAATTAAGATACTTTACAAAAGACTTTAAAATGAAGAAACAGAAACTTGAATTTTTTGAAGCAGCCAACAGAGAAGGGCAATTAAAGTTTCCACAAGTTAGAGATAATAATTTGCTCAGTCAACAGAAGTACTATACACAGCACAGAGAGCTATTTCACACCTTCACCAAAACCAAATTCAGTGTCAAGCTGCAAGCTGGTGGCTCTATGTACCCTCAAGATGATTCTGTGATGTCTGAGGACAGGGAAGATGGATCTACATCCACGTAGCTACTCCTAAAGCCCGGGATAAGGAAGTACAACATAGCTTGGAGGCAAATATTTTTAGGAGAGCTCATTAGTTCTTTTACTCAAAGCTAAACCCAAAGACAACCAGTTTTAAATGGGCATTTAGAAGTGGAAAGCCTGGTGCAGAGGGAGATTTAGCTCTACCAGCAGTGATGGAGGAAGGCCCTGCAGTGGGGAGGAGGAGGCTGCTGCGTCCCACCAGCGTGGGGTGGGTGTAAGCAATGCCCCCAAGCAGCTGCACAAAGCCAGGCTGAGCTCAAATGCAATGTCTGGCAGACATAGACCCAGAGAACAAGCCCTCTCCTGTTCATGGCTTTCCTTTCATTTTATCTCATATGCATCCATCTTTTTATATAAAATGCGCACTCTTAATTTAGGATCCCGTTAGGTGACGAACTAGTCTGAGAAGATGATTCAGTTAGAACCTGTGCCAAAAGAGAAATGCATTTGCCATCTGAATCATCTTGGCAGGAAAGACGGATGTTAATTCAATATGGATCCCTAATAACTGAACACAGATGAAGGAAAACCCCCAGCTGTGTTGTTGCAAAGGAAGTGCTTTTACAGGCCTTAAGACGTGACATCCATAGAACAGAAATACATACCTGTATTCCGTGTAAGGAAAACCTGTCGGAAGCCACGGGATAAAAATACATTCATTCAGAAACAAAACTGAAATAGTCCCTGAGCATTTATTCCATGTCCTCTCGGTTTCTCTGATGTTTTCCTTTCTGAGACGTTTCAGCCTGCAAATGTCACCCTGATTTGTCATCCTTTGAAAGGCTGCTCTGCCCCTCGCCAGGTGAGCACCACTGAGCTGCCCCAGTTTCTCCATGTTCAAAATGGGAATGTGAGCATGGTAATTACGTGTCATTAATATCTGCAAAGTTCTTTAAAAAATCCTGAAGAGAAGGATGCAATGTAATCGAGTTAATCATAGCTCAGCAAATCCTCTTTGCAGAGTTGGGCTGGAGGAAGCTCTGGCCCTGATCACAACTCCTGAACTTTGGAGATGGCCAGAAATTCAAATTCCCAGTCCATCAAAGTGCAAACACAGGGCTCTCAGATACGAGCATTTTACAGTAAAATATTTATGCATCCATCCCCAAAATCAGAGATCCCCAATAGCCCTGATATAACATGCAGTGGTCCATAAGGCCCTGTTTTGTCCATGGCTTGTGCCTCTAATGTAATTATGTGCTTCATGCAGTTACAACTTTCTGTGGGAACTGTGGCATCTTTTCAAGGACTGGCTCTAAGCAACCACCACAGGGTCGGATAAAACATCCATGGGGAAACTGGATAAAACCCAGATTTCTTGACTCCCATGATTTGACAGGATTGGGTGGAAAATCCAGCAAGCAGACTCCAGATCTGAGGACCTCCGAGTCCTGCACTTCTGTTCAAAGACCTCTGTCCCTTTGTGGCTTATTCCTTAGCCATAAGGTCAAGCTTTGCAGAGCAGGGAACTCTGCACGGGTGGATTTGATGGGATGCAATCATCTGTGGGGATTGCCAGGACCCTGTTGCTAAGTGCAGGGCAGCAGGTTGGCCAGTCTGTCTCAGGACCAGCTGAGGAACTGCCCTGATCCCACACCACATCACCCCGTGTGCCCTTCGTGGGCTGGCCTGGCTGCACCGGAGATGTCCCACATTGTTTGCACGCAGGATCTCCCAAGTGGCTGCAAAGCCTGGACAGTGAAACGCCCACAGGGGAAGGAGGGCTCCCAGCAGCACCACTGACAGCAGCAGGACCTGCCTGCCACTGCCAGCTCTGGGCTCTTCTTTCCATGCTGTCAGGGACAGAGAGAGGGACCAGGTAAGAGGGCGCGTGGAGTCTGGTGTGTGCTTGGTGGAGGGGCCATGTGTACTTTAGAAGGCCCATGCTAATTAGTTAAGGGGAGATGAGTGCAGGACAATATTAGGCAGAGTTTAGGGCAAGGCTGGTCCTGTCCTGTCCTGTCCTCAGATGATCTGCCTCCCTACCCTGTGCTTTCTGTGATCTTGGGTTTACTCTCCAGGGTCTACTGGGAGCAGAGACAGAGATTTTCCAGGAGGCAGTGCATCTTCCCACTCTTGCTGGCTCTTGGATTTCCAGGTGCCTCTCTCCTTATTTTTCTTTTGCTTGCCTTGTTTTTTAAAGAGCACAGATTCCTCACACACGGCTGCAGAGCTGGAAGCAGGAAGGTTTAATCACCTCTCCCATGTCACTGCACATGGAGGTTGTTTCTCTTTGCTGTGCATCTCTAATATCAACAAGCACAGCTGGCCTGGTTTTGATTCCGGTAATGCAGATCTAAATCCAGGCATCCTCCACCCTATAAAGCCAAAGGAGTTACTATTAATTAGATCAGCGGGGCTGAGATAGGAATCCAGGATTAGCTTCCCATTCACCCCGCCGGGAAGGAGAGCACACTGGAGAGGCTGTGCCTCCTTGCAAGCAGGCAGCACACAGGTTGTCAGACAAGTTCCCTGCTCACAGTGTGCAAGGGAGGGCAGGGAAAGTTACTGTGCAGAGTCTGTCCCAGAGCTTGGTGGGGAACAACAGCCAGGATGAAACTCAACCAAAATATTAAAATCCGAAGAGTGATGTGAGCTCTCCCCAGTTCAAAAGGGAAGATTTTAAAAATCAGAACCAGATGTATGTGAGTACAGAGAGAGACCTCTCTACTGATCCTTTTTTCACTGCTCTGCTATCAGACATCCCACTGGAGAAGCATCAGTTAAAACCCTCACAAGCTGATCCAAGCCAGCATTCCTCCTGCAGGGCTGTTCTTGAGCGCTGCCTTTGGTCCCTTTGCTGCACTTTACCCACAGCCTCTAAGATAATTAGCAGTCATCAGATGAGAATTAATTTTTAACAAACTTCTCCCTGCATGGGAGAGGGAGTGGAAAGCTCAGTGAATGGCAGGAAAAGTCTGGGCAGGGAGTGTCGACAGGTCCTTTTATCGTCCTCCGAAAACCAGCAACATTACCAAGGATTTATTTACAGAAGCTGGGAGGAATAAGGCAGATGCTGTCAGCTCCTTAAGGCAGAGACTGGTTTTTAGTTATTGTTCTTCCGTTGTTTGCACAACACTTTGGCTGGGGGGGTTCGTGGTAGCAGAGGAAACCTCCTGCTGCAGAACAAGTAACATCTGATGACAAGTGCTGAAACTGAGGCTCAGATGTCTATTGAGGAGGAAGAAGCAGGTCAGGATCCAGGAGGTGCCTAATCCAGCCTGATGTCTGGGGCTGGAGGAGCAGAAGGCAGGAACAGGCTGCCATGAGCTGCACTCACATCTCTGTGCATGGACTGGAGGGGCACAACACACAGATCCTTCTGGAAACTGCTGCAGCCTCACCTCCCACTAACGAAGTGGTGCTGAATAGAGTGGGGCCAGCTGTGTCCCAGATGTGGCACACTGGCCTGCACTGCCATAGGGTCATGATTTTATAGCAGGATGCTCAGGAGCATCAGCAGTTGTGTTTAGTACAAGAGAGCATCATCTGCAAATAGCTCTGCCAGGCCTTGCTCTGAAGGACGTGCAGGCAGCTCCCTCAGCAGCCAGAAGGGTTTTGCATCCCTGAGATCATATATTGCCCAGAAAGCTAATTTAGTGCAAGCTGCCCTTATCTCATCCATTAAATGTGCAAGTGAATTGACCTACTCCCCGATCATAAAACATTGCTACAATTGCTGGCTGGGAGAAGGCGTCAGCCCCTTACTCAGCTCCCTTATCTCCACTTTACCAACCAGACTCTTAGTAAATCCATTATTTTTCAGCATTAATTCATGAGATGGCCATTAGCCAGAATTCTGTGACTGTACAAACAAGGACAAAAGTAGTTCCCACCTTTCAATTATATCATGGGCCTTTCCCAGAAACCTGGGGAGTAAGGGTTCTCATTCCAATCAAAAAAGAGTGTGATTAAGGCCCAGAACAGTTTTCAAAAAGCTCTTGAACTTGGCAGCTAAACTTGCACAATTAGCCCACAAAGGAAAAAGGACAAGTTGTGAATAGCCTAGAAATAAGAGGAGAAGAACAAACGTTTTTTTCTAGGGCAAAAGATGACCCATGACATCTGCAATTTGGGGTTTTTTTATGGCTTTTACGAAAATACCCCTAAAACTACTCTTAACTATTAAGTAATCACTGACAGATGCATATATGCATGCTTGGGCTCTGCCTACTGTATTCTGTCAAAAATCATCAGGAAAAAGCCAGTGACCTCTATGTTCAGGGAGCAAAATACACATCCAGAACCTTGTGGGTGTTGTCAGCCCCGCTGGATGCGCTGTGGCCATTATCGTGCATTAGCGCTCGTCACATACATTTACACACGAGCCCTGATTGCTGCCTTTCAGGTCAGTGATAGAGCAGCTCTGGAGAAGCAGATTCGCAGTGGGAGATGTGCCCGTGGGCCAAAGAATCATTAAATTATCTGCATCAAGAAACCTACTGCAATGCGACTTGACAGTTGTACAGTACAGTTGTACAGTACAGTTGTACAGTACTAGGCTGAGGCTGTGTTTTACTCTGGATTTTTCAAACCTGGCCTACACTGAATTCTTTTTTCCCCTGTGAAAAATGTCCCATCATTGCCACCACATGGTTCATTTCCGTGGCAGACAGAGGAAAAGTCACCACAGTTGTCCATAGCTGAATCAGTACCATCATCTCAGCCAGCTGGTGCCCACCTCCCCCTGCAAAACAGGTGGGCACTCAAAATCCTGCTGTACCCAAGTCAAACACGTAAGAAAGTCAGGGAGCCCAGAAAATCCTGCACCAGCTGCACTCTGTCCTTTATAATCTTGCTCCATGCTCAGGTGAGTGTTCACCTTGCACAGCCCTGTGCTGCCACAGTCCTCCATTGCCTCCTCATGATATGTGGTCCCCATGGGAAGAGCTTTAAACCTGGTTGGACAAAGAGTGGGAGAAATCATAGAATCATTAAGGTTGGAAAAGATCTAAATACAGGATTCCTTTTGCTGATGGGAGATTCAAGGCATGGAAATATTAAATAACCTGCCAGAGCACACTGGGAGGCTGAGCTACATTGCCCGAGGGCCTGCCTCACATTCTAAAAGAGATGATCTCTATTCCTGTGGAACAGAACATACTCACTGCTAGCTCGGGAAGTACAGATGCCTGTAATCTGGCTTTTAAAAAGGGCTTTTAATGACCAGGAAACAGCACAAACATCTGAACTTGCCTTATAAACCTAAACCACATACTGCCTGTAAGCACAACATTCCACCTCCCTACAACTCAGCTGCTCCATGGTCTCTAGGTGAGGGAAAATGAAGGGAATTTATTTTATCTTCTCTGATGGTGGCTGGTAATCACCTGTGAATTAGTGTCATGTGTGGCTTTTTTTTTGCAGGCTGTAAAACAATTAGGTCTGGTCCCCAGTTAGACTTTTGCTCCTTGTGTCTGGGAGGCTTTTTGTGCTTGCTGCCGAGGAGCTCTGGGTATCTGGGAGTTGTAAAGATGTCTGTGGTTTTATTGCTACATTTTTACAAACCTCAGGTTTGTATTTTTATTATGATTGCTGCTGTGAGGACATTTTAAAAAATATTGTGTTTCTCTTTGAGATTACATTTCACTCTGTTGATCTTTCTCTTGACATTTCACGGAGTTGGGGGATTCTGGCAAAATATGCAGAGTAAGCAAAGGAGATCTCCTTCACCCCAAATCCTACCTTTGCCAAACTGGGGAGGCACAGGATGTTTTCATTGATTAAATTAACCTAGGCTTGGGCTGGTGGGAAGCAGTGCCTGAACAGAGCAGGGCATGCTGTGATGTTAACAGCTCAAGACAGTGTCATCTCCCCTCTCCTATCAGAGCTGCTGAATCTTTTCCCAGCCTTCTTTTCTGCTCAGCCAAACCTTATATAAATACTCTGTTCTTGGGGCAATAGACAAATTGCACAGCTGTTTAACTGTCACTGTTTGAGACCTATTTTCAGACTGGCAGGGATTGTGTTTCACATTGATTAAGCAAATGATACGCAAAGAGGAAATCTCTCCCTTTCCCTCTCTTAGCCGAGGCTAATGGTGAAGTTGAGATGTAGAGATGTGCTGGCATTTGGCTGCTGTAGAGCTGTATCAATGCTCTGTTCTCACTAGTCAGGAGAACTCTAAAGTCTCATCATCTTGCCTTAAAGATACAGAACTGGTTTTCAGCAGCTTGTTGAAAAGACCAAAAAAGGCACATAGGAACCTACAGACATGAAAGTTCTGGTCAGTCTCAGCTCATATCTTTTTAATATGTTCACTTTCAAAGGACCCCAAAGAACTTGGCAGCTATTAAGGAGGTGGTGATAGAGCTATAAATTACATGGCATTGCCCTGGAAAGAGCCAGTTTCAGTATTTGGAAAGAAGAATGTTAAAGTCCATTTACTGTACGAGCTGTTACAAACACTCAGACCTTCTGATCGATAGGATGAGGATGGGAACAGCTTAGGACAGAATAATTTTTGATGTTGGGAGTTATCCTTTATTATTTATTATCAGAGATGGCACATTCTAGGCACTGATAATGATAGTACTGTAGTCACCAAGTCTCAGCCTTAAATAAAGTATTCATGGGTACCATTAAAATGCTGTTGCTCACATCCTCCACAGATTTTGCAGGGACAAACTCTGAGATAATACTGGGATGAGAGGCTGCTTGACAAATTGTCTGGAGCCTTTGGGGGGTTCAGGGTGCTGGTTTCCTTCTGTTCTGTGACCTTTAGCAAGGCAGTTCCCTTGTCTCTGCCCCCCTCCTGCCTGGCTGGGACTGCCTCAGGCTGTACAAGTCTGCAGCGCCTGGAACAGCGGGATCATCGGATCGGGATGTTGGTGGAGGCTTCTTGGCAGCAGAGGGATGCCAGCAGCAGATAATCAACTGGAGTCATCGGGTTTGCATAAACACAAAGCTGCTCCATCAGAGACAGTCTGTGCCCTGAACAGACTCGCTGCCAGCCCCTGCTGACAGCAGATCTGTCCCTGGGGCAGGTTCTGCCCTGGGCCTCGGCACACGCCTGGGGCACGAACAGTGCCAGGCTCCGGGGAACGTTTCTGAATAAAACCAGAGGAGATATAAAGCCTTCTATTTTGTTTTGTGTTTTTCCATGCAGGGTATGGTGGTTTGGCATCTGTCAGGCAAACAGATTAAGAACAGATGGGGAAAGATGTGAAACCCCGTTGATCTCTCAGGGATTATTTCAGAAACACAGGGAACAAATGCACGCTGGATTCTGGCCCCTGCTCTTACGTCCTTTCTGCAGGCACTGCTCCAAATGTGCTTCGTGCTGGTGAAGAGTTCCTCTGCCTCTGTGCCTTGGGCACCTCCAGTCTGCCCCTCTTGTGCTGCTGCCCTGTTCCAGCCTCCATCTCAGGCTTTACCAGGGATCCACTCGGGTTCTCCTCTCCTTTAGAGAAGGGCTGCACCTTTACCCTGCACCCGCAGGCAGAGACCGTGACGCCTTCCTTCGTCCATGCTGGAGGTTCCCAGCTCGTAGCTCCATTTCACGGTCGGTTTATGGTGCCTCTTTAAACCCGGCTCAGGTCAGGGACAGCACAGAGCCCATCCCGGCTCCCGGGCCGGTCCCACCTGCAGTTCCGCCCGCGGACAGCAGAGGGCACGCGCTCCCCGCGCAAAGATGCGGGAAAGGAGCGAAGGATTCGGGATCGGCCGCGCGCGGGCACCGGGACAGCGAGGGATGGGCCCGGCCCGAGCGGTTCTCTAGCCCCAGGGCTATGTGGTGCCTTTTATTCTCAGCCTTTCATGATAACTTTGAGATGCGTGGGTCCCCGGGACATGTCCCTTGTCCCCTCCGGAGCCTGTGACCCCTCGGATGGGGTGTTGCCAGGCTTGGCTCTGGATCCCATGACTCCGTGGGTGGCAGGAGGGCTGTGGGCTGAATTGGCATCGTGGGTGATGGCAGCAGCACAGATCTCGGTACAAAACGCAAAACCTTGGCCAACACTGAAATCAAGGAGCTCAAACTGAGCTCTCTGTTGTGAGGCTGTGCAAGCAAACAAGCTTCGATCTGGATCAGAGACATAACTGCAGAGATGGCATGTTTGAGATTCAGATTGTGCCCAAGAGAGCCTGTGGAAGCCAAGATAGGACTAATCCCTGACCTTGGCAGCCTGTTTGGCTGCTCTGATGGCCTGGGGGAACAGTAAAGCTCCCCCAATATTTGGCTGTGCAGCCCTGGGGGGCTGAGCCTTGCGGGCTGAGCCTCGGAGACCACAGCCCCAGTGGTCCTTATACACATGTTGTGAGCAATTTGTGGCAGTGGATCAGCCTGTGGGTCCCAGTAGAGCTTAGCTCTGTTCAAGGGGGCCACATGTGGCTCACAGCCCTGTGACAGTCTTTATACTGCAAGGCTTGGAAGCAGAATAGCAAAATAAAGCCCTCATCCTGCTACTGGCTTTCCCCACCTGATCCATGTTTTCATTCTGGTGATTTATGGGAAGAGAACCAACAAAGGGAGGAAAAGTTAAACGTCTGTGGAGAGCCCAAGCAGTGTGCAGTGACCTCTGAAAACACTACACCCACTGCACTGTGTAAAATCATCACATTTCCATCTAATTAGTGAGCACTTATCTCTCTAAATCACCTTCTTTAGGGACCTGGGACCATACAGAGAAAATAGAGTAAGAATGTTTTAAAGCTATGTACACCATGTCTGTGCACAAGAAATAAATCAAATAAATCCATACCTGGGGTCCTGAATGATGCAGTGGGAGATGCCCATAGTGCAGATGATTCTGGGTTTTGGTCAGCTGTGCTACACCTTTCCTTCTGACTGTTCTCTGTATTGGAGGGAAACATGGATTTTATTCCTGGTCGACAAAGGAAATCTTGGTCTTCAACAATCCATCGAGCACCACACCTGGAGCTGAAAAGGCAACGCAGAGGAGCATGATGAGAAACACACATAACTCTTGGAGAAAGTACTCCTGCCTTTCACCACAAATGGGCCTCAATACAGCTCTCCTGAGGAATCATGAAAAACATGGAACTTTGCAGGCAAGGAAGCAGCGCTTTGTGAGCTGTGTGGTGCTGGAGCTGAGCCTGGACATGGCCTATGGACTCTGCACCTCACCTGGGGCTCCCATGTCCACCCCAGCTCTTGCCAACATTGTAGGAATAACCACAGCTAAAAGCCACTGGGCTCCTTCACCTCCCACTGATCCCTGGCTGCCTGTAACTGGGACCAGCTGCTGGAGAGCACCCAGGAGGTCCCATCCAGCTCTACATTAAAACTGTCCCCATCCCAGAACCAGCACAAGCCAAATCTCTGGCACAACAACTTGAGGGATACATTTCCAGTGCAGTGGAACCAGTGGTTGTGGCAGTGGGAGTGCCTGGCTAACCAGTGGAAGGATGAGGTACAGCCAACGTACAGGTGGACCTTGGGTCCATAACACTGGCCAGACCCTCACTGGCCATAAAAGTCTGACATTAGTCTTTAAAGATTTGTTAGCTGTAATTAAGCAGCTTTCTGGTCCCATCAGCTTAGATGTAACAATCCCTCCTAGCCCATTAGCAAAAAGAGCTGGCAAGCCTGGAGTTGATGACTGACTGAACAATATGAGGAGGTGGTGATTTGCTGGCGATGTGTAAAAACAGGCAACAAATCAGCTGGCAACCTGCACTGGACTGAAAGGAAATCAAAGCAAAAGGCAGATGACTTTGAATGGGCTCCAAAGGTCACAGAGAAACAAGCAAAAACTGATAAAGTTCACGGGAAAACAGAGTGAGCAGAAGGAGCGCTGCATCTTCTTGGCACTGGGAGCAGTTGGCATCTGACTTGGAACAAATGTATTTCTGAGTTAAAAAAAATACGTTTATCTGGAGGGAAGCTGGAGGCGTAAAAACCAAAATGAAGTGGTGCATGTAGGCCTGGTTGTTCCAGCACTGGGAGAGCGTGCAGGGACCATGGTTCTGGGAATGGTGGAGTTGCAGTGGTGCCACGGGGAGGGGTGATGCTGGAGGCAGATTCCAGCAGTGGCTGTCACCCATGGTGGGTGCAGTGGATCACAGCTGCAGGACTGTAACTGTGCCCCATCAGAGCTTCACACTGTCCCATTAGTCATGGAAAATGATTCATCTCATCATGTAGCCTGTTGAGAGGATGGCTGTGGTGTAAGAGATCAATGCAAAAGAATCAGCTCCAGCACTAGAGCTCAGAGGCCGAGGGTCCTTACATGAGGCAAGATAGAACCACTCACAAGAAAGAACCAAAAAAGTCCCTTTGCATTGAGGATGCACCAAAGCCAGTGGAAAAAGCACTCAGCCCAGTGCCAGGAGCTCAGAAGCCGTGAACATCCCAAAGGTGGGATGCCTAGGCAGAGGAGGATATGAGTGTAAGTTGGTACTTTCCTAATTACAGGATCTGTTTAGCTATTTTAGGTTATGTTCCATGCAATATTGAAACACACAAGTTATCATCTTTTGGCAGTTTGGTTGGTACAGCATCTAATTATCTCTGTAGCTTGGGGCTGGTAGCAAATGCTTTTCAGACACCCAACAGGGATAAAATAGGTAGAAAAAGCGCAAGTGTTTCCTTCTCTCTTGGACTTTGGCAAGGGCAGAATCCAACCCCCAGAGTACTTCTTACACATTTTCCTTAGTATTGCATCAGTAAGCAGCTGTAGTAGGCTTGGAGCAACCAAGCCCAGAGAAACAGGGAACATATAAGTTTACAATAGTTTGTCCCAGTGCTGTGACATGAAGAGTTCAAATCAGCGTGTGGGTCACAAACTTCCATCAGTTCCTTAGGGCTGTGAGCTCCTGAGGGCATCAGCTTCCTGCAATCAGCAATCTTCAACCTGGATGTCAGAAATACTCCAGCCCACAGGCCAAATCAGGAGCTTCTGACTAATCAGGAGCTCCCAGCTAATGGCACTGGGCTTTTGGGACCCATGGGAGAGACCTTCATGAAGATCCCAGCCTGAGGCCTGTTAGAAATAAATGCCTTGATTGTGTAATGCAAGAAAATCCTGCATCCTGCAAGCCCCTGCATGTCCCTGCCATGGGGTTGTGGGGGGTTCATGGAGGGAGGGATTGTATCAGTGCTGTCTGGTTTGGGTGGAGGAGTGGGTGGATGCCACTTCCAATTCCTAGCAGGAATCTGGATGTGTCTGTGCTGGGAAATTGCAAAATAGAACATTGTGCTAATTAATGCCAAACAGGAGGGCTTTGAATATACATCATCAGAATAACCTTTAGCAACCACTAGATGCCTTCCATCCATGAGTGTCTCATAAAGAGCACTTATATTTATTACGTGGCAATGGAAATACATCTCCAGAGTGATCTGCCCAGTGCAGCCATAATGCCCAGTTAGGACTGAATTGTCCAGCATGCACAGAATGAAACACCCTCCGTTCATTCATGCTCTGGGAGTGCTAGTTTCACCACTGGCAGCCTTCTGCACTAACTAAAATACTTGTGATCCAGTCCAACAAGTTTTTTTTTCCAGGTTTGCTTCTCCACAGTGAAACCACAGATCGTGCTATATGGAAAGCTCCGAGCCTTGAAAAGTCTAGAGTTACTGTAGGTTGCAGTGGTTGGATTTGATCCTAAAACAATGAAACCAAATGTGAAAAAAGACACAGATGGCTGTCGCCTCTGTGCCATTTGGAGGGGGGTTTGGTTTCCAGCCAGGCAGCCCCATGCCACAGTTATGCAAATACAGGCAGCAGAGTTGGAGGCAGGGGTACACACACATCTCTAACAGACTGTGGCATGAGGGATAAAATAGCTGAATGGTTTTGGAGAGGGCGAAAAGATCACCACACCAACCTGAAGGACACAGGATTTAAGGATACAGTCAAACCCTGACTTCACTTGAGGCAAAGGACGTTCTGGTATGGCTCTTGATGCCCCTGGATACTGTGTGCCTATGGGCAGGTAGAAGCCTGACAGGCCTTCCCTGTGGGAAGCTCATTTCTTGTCCTGTGTATGTAACCACAGCTCCTTGGGGTGGGGACACTCACATGGAGTTCAGCCCAACAACTGACAACAGTGAGAGGCAGGGAAGGGAAGAGCCCGATGAAAAGAGGAATGAGAAGAAGCCATGGGAAAATAGTCCAAATTGCCTTGACTGAGGGTGCACTGCCAAGGTCTAGACCTTGAATTCAATATGGAGTAAGAGGATGTAAACAAAACTACATCCTTTAACTCCAGGACTGGATTTAGCCCTGTAATGAATTTGAAGAAGACACAAATGGGTAAGATTGGGCTGCACTCTCCCATTAAAAATGCATTTCTCCAGTGAGACACTACTAACAGAGCAGATTTTGATCTCTGATAATTAAACTACTAATCAACCCTTTTTAGAAATTGCCCGATGGTTCCCATCTCAATCTCCTATGAGGATGGGGAGGCTTAGAAATTTAATACAATTCTGTGGTTGAGTTAACATCAGGCAGGTTTCAGACTATGCTTTACTAGAACCAGATGAATTTCTAAGCCCAAAATCCAGCATACAGAATGCTGATTAAGTTTGATCTGGTGACCATCTGTCCTTGTGTTTGTAGTATGAGTAGCTAAATGAAATTCTGGAAAAAAAAGAGTTATCTTAAATACACACAGGATAAGGCAAATTGAAGAAAGCCCCTTTCACTGTTGCTATGTGAATCTTCTCAGCAAGAGGGGAAGATTAGGTTAGTCTGTGAAGTTACATATGCTTGAGTTCACTTTTTCTGACTCTCAGAAGCTGAAACATCAATCTGTAGCTTTTTCTTGAACTGCATCTTGTGAATTTAACTGCATGCTAAACCCAAGCAGACACTAGATTGAGTTCTGGTAGTGAGAAATGTTTCACTGTCACAGAAAGGCAGTATCTTGGAAGGTGTAAATTGGTGCAGCTCAATGCAATTTCCCTCCCCTTCCAGCTTGACTTGTGCCAGTAATCACCCCAAATTGCTCCCCTCCTCCTTCATACCTCTATTTATCTATCTATCTATCTATCTATCTATCTATCTATCTATCTATCTATCTATCTATCTATCTATCTATCTATCTATCTCTATTTATCTATCTTTTTACATAGCTAGAGCAAGTGAAGACAATTAAATTATGAGTAATAGCTCAATAACCAACCAAAGTTCATCTAAGAGCAGAGGTGATGGCTGCCAGACTTTTTTTCCAATCATAATGGAAATTTGCTGGAGAAAAGAACAGTGTGATAAATGATGGCATAATATAATGCCCTCCTTTGAAGGGAGCCAGCTAAGGGGCCAGGCCCATCTGCAGACTGAATAGGGAAGAAGAGAAAGTATTGGGAAATGCAGAAAAATAGCTCTGTGGGGATCACAAATACTGAAACAGACAGTGCTTGTCAGGCTTGCAAACGGAAATGGTTTCTAACATGCAAAGGCACCAACTTTGGTCCCCAAGCCCCATCTCATGCCACCGGCTCCTTCGTGTGAAGAGCCACAGGGAGCACAGAGCAAAAACTAATCCAGTGTGTGTCCTTTGCCAGTTTTCCCCAGCTGCCTGGGGGGACTTTGCTCTTTGAAAGGGTATCTGTTCTTTAAAAGGAGTTGTTCACATGTCAGCACATCAGGCTGTGACCAAAAGAAAGATGCCGAGCGTGGCTGCGGGGCTTGGGCTGGGACACAGGACAGCTCCGCCAGAGGAGGCGGCTCAGCAGTAACCACAACAAAACCCACTGGCTGAGGGCTGGGGAGCACCCTGGGTGTGGGAAGCTCTCTGCTACCAGGGGAGCTGCCTGATCCAGGCTTTCCCACTGCTCACCCTGAGCCTGACTGCTTGATCTCCTGGTAAACGGGAAAAGTCTGCAACTGTGATGCTTTTCTGGGGGAAGAGAGAGTCACAAGAAGTCCCTTGGGGGGCCATTAAAGGAGTTTGCCATGAAAAGCCAAGCAGATGTGTTTGAAACTCCATGTTTATTACCTGGCCTACTCTGGTGACTCCCTATTCCCCTGGCACATGCTCCTGCCTCTGGTAACACTCACATTGGGTGCTCATTCCCAATGGCTGGGAGGGAGGTCATACAGACAGTACCTGTGCAAATGCATCTGGCTTTGATAAAACCCTGCCATTAGTGTTCAAAGTCTCCAGCTGACACAAGAAAAGCCAAGCATTAGGATCCTTTCTACCTCAAACAACCCTAGGAAAAGAGCACATTGTTTGGATGTCACTGGGCTACATCTATGCCTTTTACGTGGCCTTTTTCTTTGCTTTTTCATTTTCTTTCTGAAGTTTAAAAAGACGCTTGTTTGTCTTGCTAATTCTTTCCTCCCGGGTGCTGATAGGGATCTCTGTAACATGAGGCCAGCTGGAAGAAATTCAAACTGCTTTCTAAATGTTGTTATGATAGAGTGTGGGGGACATGCTTTGAAGCTGCTGGGCTCAGGAGATGTCCCTGACTCAGGAGAAGCAAGGGGCAATTAAGCTCTTTTTCTGGAACAAATTTAGAGTCCCTACATGTGAAAGCACAAGTCACTTGCTGGTGTTACCCCATTCCAACCTCTAGGGAAAAGAAAACTTGGGTAGGTGGTATTTAGTTGATGTTCCTGCATCCTGGGAGGACGAGGGCCATGGGCACAGCCACGTCCTGGTACAAGGGAGGCTGCAGTCTGGCTGTTCAAGCTAAACAGTTCAGTTCAAGTGGAGGTGTGAAAGGTGCACTGATTTGTGCTTCACATCTCAAATTAAGTCCTCTGTTAAACCAGGAGAAGGAGCAAGGGAATCTTTTCTCTCTGTCTTCTTGCTTCAAAAAAAGGGTAAATATTTTCAAGTCACTTGCTGAAAGCAGAATCTGCTGCTGGCAAATGTGTGAGGCAAGTCAAGGCAATAACTCTGTGGCAGGACACGAGAACTGAGAAGGTTTTCATGGAGGAGACATTTTTTAGTTCCTTTGCTTCTGTTTGTTCTTTTTTGCTGCACTGATCCCTGCACGGATCCCTCTGCCCATGGGAACAGCCTCCACAACACTGCTGTGGTCAGTTGGACAGGGACTGTTCCATGAATAACACGAGTCCTGTGTGGGACAGAAAGGAGGTGATGGGTACCAGGGCCCTACCTGGCATCTCTCCTATCCTTCTCCTGCCCTGGTCCCTCTCTGGTGGGTGCTTCTCAGTTGCCATCATTCAAAGTTGATTCAAAAGGGGCTGTGGAAAGAGAACAGGGGCAGGTCCCACTCCCTGCTGCCCCAGGTAGCTCTCCTTACAGTTGGTGAGCTGATATACTTTGTCTCCCTGACTGGGTCAAAACCATACTTGTTTAAGGGAAAGCTGAAATCCTGGACTCATGCCTGGAAACTTCAAGTGTTCAGGCACAAAGTAGGGGCTTGCACTGCCTAAGTACAGCCCTGCCTGTTGGAAGGATGGTTTGATTGCTCCATCTCTTTCTCTCCCAGGGAAAGCTTGTTTCTGACTGTTTCCTTCCCAGCTCTTTCTGCAGCCTGGGTTGAAAATCCCATGGAATGGGGCTCTGTCAGCCCCATGGATATGGTTCCACATGCCACATGTTGGTTATCAGCACCTTGGCAGAGATAAAGGAGGCAGAAAAAGAGAGAAGTCCTCTAGGGAAGAGATCCTCAGCCTATTCAGCTTAATGTTTGTATTACTGATTCAGTTCTTGTGCAGGGAAAAAAAATAAAAAAGGAAATAAAGGCTTTCCTCAGAGCCAGACTTTCAGAGAAGCCCAGCAGTTCATGGAGTGCTGGCCCTGTTTGAAAATCTGGCTTCAGTCATGGCTACTGAGCCCTTACAAGTTTCCTCTTCAGAGGAGAAGAGACTTGATGGGACTCGGGCATGGTGGGAGGCTGACAAACCCTCATGAAAGACATTTGTAACATGTGGGGCCTGGGAAGCAACATGAAGAGACAGCCAAGAGCCCTGAGGAACTGGAGAGGAAGAAGCTGCACGTGGTCTCTCAGAATCTAGGTCTGATGGGCTTCTCCTCCCTCCCCTTTCTTCCCTTTGTAGCTGTTTCCTGCACAGACAATTTCTATAGGCATTTCCTGGGAAGGCTGCACAGCTGAAGTTGCATTTTAAAATTTGGTTTTTAAACAACACTTTTCAAAGTTAAAGTGTGCATGTGTGGAGCACTGAAGTATAATACGGAGGCAACTTTATCTGCACAGGCAAAGCGTAAGCAAGTTACAGCCAACTCTAACAGACTCTACAACAAATCACACAATCACTTAAAACACACAGTGGCAAAAGCTGCCTGCCTGGAGCCACCCCACTCCAGCTTTCCAGGGCTCTGCTCCATCATTCCCTCCTTTCCCTGGCGTGTGAAGCAAAGCCTACAGCAAAGAAAAGCAGGTGCCTCTGGCCACCTCCTGGCCCTCAGTTGTGACAGTGCTGCTGCTGTCATCACCCTGTGCTTCCACAGCCCTCCCCTCTCCATCCACCTGCCTGCCCTTGTCTTTTCCATGATGCTGGGAGCATTTTGGAGCAGGAATGGCGTGTTTTACATGACTGTGTAGCAGTTTTGTAAAGGGGCCCTGTTTCCTGGCTGAGGGCTCTGAGCACTCCTGTATCTACATCTGCATTGGAAATTACAATCCTCTGCCTTGGGAAGAAATAGTGTGGGGCTGTTTTCCCTCCTCTTTGGCTACAGGGAGGCTTGGCAACAACCTCCAGAGGTGATGTATTCACCTTGCCATGGCTGCACTGCCTGTGGCAAAGCCCTTAGAAGGGCTCCCTTCGTGGGATGATTTTAGGGTAGATATACACAGCTCTGAGGAATTCTTGCTCCTGCCCCACAGGAAGGGGAGGTACTGGGACACCATCACCAGGGACATCTAGTTACTATAAATAATGGCAGCTGCAAGTAGAGAAATCAAACAGCTTTGGTTCTGCCCCACTTCTCTTGGCTCCACAGATGAACAAAACTAGGGTGATATTTGACAATTCTAGTGCCAAGGCAAGGCAGGTGGGTTTGGAAAAGAAAAAGATCCCTCTTGACCATCCAGTCTCCTGTATGCATACTGCTTCCTGAGGGTCAGGCACAGGGAAGGAGCTTCAGAGGATAAGAAGTCCGTGACGACCCCACATAAGAACTGATGCCAGGTTGGCTCAAAGGATGCAGCTGAGATCTGCCTGCTAATTATTTCATTACTTATTTCAAATAACTGACTCAGCCAGGGATGATCACACCTAACTGTGACACCTGTAACTGATACGACGCAGAGAACAGGATGAATATCCCCAGATAAGATCCAGGGATGGCACTCCTGCTGCTCTCCCTGATTGAGCCTCTCAAGACAAGTAAAAACACAGAGCAGCAGCCCAGGTTGAGATGCCCATGGGCAAGTTAAACAGAGGGAGTGTCCTGGCAAGAACCTTGGCAGATGAACATGTCCTAAGAACACCCAGGAACCAGCACGGACAGGAACCACCCTGTCCTGAGCTATCTCAGAAATCACAATGTGCTGAGTGGTCCTCAGCCCCACGTGGGCTCTAGTCCAACCTTTCCTCCCCATCCCAGAGCAAGCAAGTGCCCGCTGAGTCTCATTCCCCTTAACTCTGGCAAACCTCAGCACCAGGAACATGGAGCAGCCTCCAGAGCTGCCACCCTCAAAACCCAAAGTACAGAATGTGTTTCAGAATAAAAGCAGTTCTAGTGGTGTCAGCTCTGCTTGCGTTTGTTTCTATGGAAAATTGTTACTTTAATGTGAGTCATGGGAGTAATTAGGGGATAAATAGCAGCACTGCAGTTCGTCAACACGCTGGTGCCATTGCAAAAGCAAAGGGAAGTGTACACATTCCTACAGAGATACAAATCCAGCCAGCGTGCTGGCAAAGTAACTGCTCCCATCCTCTGGGCTTTGGCAGTCTCTTCTTGTCCAAGTCAGGCTGGTGTCAATCAGGAATAGCCCCACTGACGTGATTTACCAGGGAATCTGTGAGGTTGGTTCAATTTAAGTCAGGGACAAGACAGGGACCAGTACAGGAACCCAACCTCATAAAATGGGTTGGATTCCTGCAATGGCAAGCTCAGATGGCTGTTGTTTGTTAAACTTGACAGTAAAGAAAAACATATTGTACCTTTGCTGATTTTTCTCTCTCTTTTTTTTCCTTTTTCCTTTAGGATATGCTGAACAAAAAGAAGAGCTTGCAGATGTTCCCTGAAAAAGCAGTGACTGAACGAGCAACTGTGACAGTGCTGTTCTACCCCACCCTGTGGGATCACCAGGGATGAGCTGGAGCAGGGAAAGACAACACAGGAGTGAGGAGCTGAGCTGTGCTTGAGCAGGGGGTCTACAGCCTGAGGGAGCTGAATCTGATGTGGAAGGCAAGAGCAAGGGGAGAAAGAAGGATCCACTGATACTTTTGAGATAGTCTCTTATGCCTGACATGCCCTGAGACGATATTTCTCTGAAGGCAAAGAGAACAATGCGGCAGGGCAGGTAACAGAGCACAGAGGTGAGTGGGGAGTTGTGATGGCAGTGCTGTGCTGCTGCAAACCAGGCCAGCACAGATAGAGTTTAGAGGTAGAATGGCTCTTGGACGGGGCACTGTCAGAGGGAATCTCTCTCCGGGACATTCAGCTAAACCAGCAACTTTCCAGGCTGGCCCAAAGATTTTAGCCAATGGGCTTTCCTTTTCCAGGAAAACCCTTGGTGCTTCTGGACGCACCTCCCTGACACAAAGGAGCACCACTGGGGCATGGCCCTTAAATGTGGCTCCAGACTGGTGGTGCTCAGCAGCCTGTACTGCCCTGTAGGAGATGCCTGCAGCCTTCATTCCTTCTGCCCAGCAAGATCCAGCACCACCAGTCCCTCTGGGCTGCTGGCGGGGGGGCACTGGCAGCCGTTTTGGAGGGGGATCCGAGGAAAGACTTGAAGAGTAGTGAGTGCCAGGAATCCTCCATATTTGCACCTGTCCATGTGGAAAGACACTTTCTCAACTGAAATCCATACTGTGGCCCCTTCCTTCGTATTCCTTTCTCCTTAGTCTTTGCAGACAATTTCAAGCAATGCAGTTTTCCACTCTAATAAGCAATTTAAATGCTAAAGGGCAGCTCCTCTGCTAAAGGCAACTGAAGCCAAGGGAGCTGTGACAGTTTATGCCAGCTGAAGCTTTGCCTTTAAGTAAATGTTTTAAACTTTCCACTAAGGAGACTAAAATAAGCCATAGCATGAAACATTAAGAGCAAAGAATGAACTCTGGAGACCAGAGGGATTTGGGAAATGAAATGAGATCCATCTTGCTGGCACATTTTTCCCCCTTGTCTATTTTTGGAATTTAAAAAATTCCCCTAGATTTGTCTTTTACAAACCAGCCTTTTGTTCAGTGAGCAGCACTGAGCAGCCTCTCGATTCAGCAGAGCAGGTGAGCTTTGGCAAGACAACGTGCAAAACACAGAGCTGGAAACTATTAATATCTTTTACTGCTGGAGTTCGGGAGAGCTTGGCACAGGTGCTGTTTGTTTTCTTTAACAGGCTTTTCAGCTGCGCAACGGGCAACCAAATACCAGATTTCTAGTT
This sequence comes from Manacus vitellinus, assembly GCF_001715985.3. Lineage (NCBI taxonomy): Eukaryota > Metazoa > Chordata > Aves > Passeriformes > Pipridae > Manacus > Manacus vitellinus. The sequence goes on from NW_021940379.1 coordinate 4,032,945, forward strand.
AGAGAGCAAGTTGTGATCAACCCAACTCTTCTCCAGGGCGATGTGATCCTGCCACGACCAAGGTTTTACTCAGGGATTGCAGAGGGGTTTGACCACGTGGCTGCACTCTGTGTGTTCATACGGCCGGGTGGGAGCAGCCTGGTTCTGCTCATCAGGCTCGAGACAGACTCAGGAAACCTGGGCTCCAACTCCTGGCTGTGGGATTAACTTTTGAGGGGACCTCAGCCTGTCACTTAAAGCCCAATTCTCCTGTTGGCTCGCAACCTACATTTTCCACTGACTTTAAATGGAGCAGGGGATCTTTGTTGCCTATGAAAACTGAGCCTCCAAACAGTTCACTCTCCCCATGTTTAAAACAAGAAGGAGAATATTTTGAGATCAATGGATAAGAACACCTGGGAGCATTAATACCTACGTACCCTGCCAAGATACTGGGAGATTAAGCAAATATTTTGAGGGCTGTAAGATCTTATGAAGTAGGTATGGGGCTGTTCAGTATATCCCGGATATCATTTTCTCCTTCCTTTCATTTTTTTTTTCCACAAATGGAAGAACTCAGGCAGAGAGAGTGACTATTGAGACTCATGGAGGGAGTCTGACAAACAAAGAGCACATCTAAAGGTGCCCCAAGATTTGGCCTGAATATCATCAAAGAAGATACAGCTGAAAAAGTAAATAATTTTGGGAATGCTTTGTCTGGCTGCATAGGCTACAACTGCAAACAGGATGACATGAAGTTGATAAGGGTTCAGAAAAGATTTGCCCTGCAGTGGAGACTCCATCCCCTCAGTTTGGGATAGTACATGTTAAGGAAGACAATAGACTAACTGGAGCGTGTGCAGAGAGAATAAAATGGATGATAAAGAGGTTTTGAAAACATGACCTGCAAAGAAAGGTGGAAGGAAGGGAATTTGTTTAGTCTAGAAGAGAGAAGAATGAGGGGAACATGATAATGATTTTCAAACATTTGCAAAAGGGACAGCAACTTTCTCCAGAACCCTGGGAGGGCAAGAAGAAATCAACCTTATTTATAGTCAGGAAGTTTTAGGCAGGACTGTAGGAACAGCCAAGTAAAGAGAAAGCTCTAGGATGGGCTACCTAGAGAAATGGGGAATGTCCATCATGGGAAGTTTTTAAGAACAGACTGTAGCAATTCAGATGCAAACTCAGGTACTTTACAAAACAAACTATGATGTTTGCAGAGACAATGATACTCCAGTGTGGGAAGGCAGTTGCTTACACAAAACTGTTTTGAAACTCCCCCAGGTGTAACAGCACTGGGTACCAGTTGATTCATTCCAAATTAAATAAATATAACTGGTGTGGGGGTAACAAACAGCATTTTTGTTTCCAAAATTGCTTTTAGACCTAATCTCTAAAGAATAATGCACTTCTTAAAAAGCACTAATGACAATGGAAAATACAAAGAAAGGTGACTGTGGTGCTGACCTCAACAGGAGAGTCCTACAGCACCTGGGGGGCTTTCAAAGCTGGCAGATCATGGTATAAATAATCTAATACAGACTCTGACTCAGGTAATGCAGCTTTAAGAGGATGCACTTTTATCTCTGTCTATTCTTCCTCTCACCTTCTGTGCCTGAAGAGTAAAAATAGCAACTTTATGTATAATTTTACACTCCTAATCACTGGCCTAAGTCACTGCTCTCACAGCGCTGTCTCCTTGCAGCATGGGAAATCAATCCTGCTGCACTGCATGATGGAGAAAGTTCCAGATCCACTTCCCTGCAAGGCAGCCTCCTTCCAGGCTGAACGTGGAAATGCTAGAATGGCAGAAATTTAGAGGGCCCTGAATCTTGTGATTGCTCCTGGTGGAGTTGTTTGGGAATGAGAAGAGGATTTGCAGGAAGTGCTGTTCTTCTCTGTTCCTGTCTAAAGGATCCTGTCCTCCAGTCTCCTGATGGAAAGAAGTAGCAGCATATTGGCTAAGAGGAGACCTCAGGCTGACAATAATATTTGGGTGAAAACACACACCCAGTTATGCTATTCCTCCAAAATTTCTTCCTCCAGGGCTGTTTTTTGAACAGCACCTGGAGAAATTTTACTAGAGGATAGTAGCACAGGCTAAAGAATAAGTCAAAACCACCTCCTCATTTTAGGGAATTAAGTGGTCTGAAAGGACTAGATGCTCTTAAGATGAGAGCTGGTTGTGTTGCACCGCTGCATAACAAACCTTTTGGAATCTCTAGATAAGAATAATGATAATAATTCCAATCTTGCAGACACAGCCTTGCTCTCCTGCAAGGGCAAGACTGTGCACAGCCAGCTTCTTTGTGGGCCCAGAGAATCTGCTCTACACCAATGTGAGTTAGGATATTCCCAGGATGGGATTCACAGTTTGGTGACAGCAGACAGCAGTGTGGGGCTGTGGGAATTCGATGCAGCACCACCCTGTTCAAATCACTGGAGACTGCCTGGCTGTTCTGCTCTGCTGGCCAGAAGGGCTCTTGTGTCTGGGCCTCGCTACAGGGATGCCCTGTGTTAGTTCCTCTTCCATTTTTCACTTTTTTTTTTTGCCTAGGAAACCTCTTGTTAGGCAGGACTGAACGTCCTTGAAAGCACCAGTTATAACAAACAACCAGGGGCAGATCTCAGGCAAACGCTGTGCGAGTCAGAGGTCACAGCTGGAAGTGGTTTTAGGGGAAATTCAAAATTACTGTCAAAAGCAGTTCTCTCTCATTTTAATTGTAATTGGTTAATCTCATTTTATTTGCCTTGCGGCTATGGCTGTGAAGCTTAGGAAACTCTCAGGGCCCCTGCTCTGCTCTCAGTTACCCTGGGAGCAATTCTGGAGACTTCAGCAAAGTTGCTTTGGGTTTATCCCTTGTGCCACCGAGACCAGAGGCCATTGCTTGGAAAAGTCCTTGGCAAAGGAAGGAAGGAATGTGGCAGACAGTTGTTCCTTTTTCAGAAATGAAACCAGACAAATGGTATTCACTGATTTAACCTTCCTCGTGGTCCCTCTGCTGAGTTGCCAGTTCAGGGAGCTCAGGGACAGGATGGGTTTGTGCATGTCATTCCTTTCATCCTTTCTGGAGCTGGAGGAGGGGAGGGACAGGCAGGGCTACAGCTGGTACAGGTATTCTGGGAAGGGGTGAATACAGTGCCAGGACAGTATCAGCTGGGGATATACTCATCATGTTTGGGAAACAGAAAGTCAGTGGGAGCAGTCTGCTCCTGTAGGTGCATAATGCACCATGCACAGAGCTACAAGCAAGTTCTCCACTGAGAGGTTAAACCTTTCCCTGCAGTACACCCACAGCACGAGGGCAGTGCTTGTCCAGTGGCATCCCATCAAACTGCAGAGTGCACAGTCAACAAACCACTTGGGATGAGCAAGACACTGCTGCAAATATGGGCAACCTGTAAACAAGCTGTGCAGTGCCTGCTGAGGAGTTTGGCGCAGACCTGATCAAACACGTCAAGCAGCATGTCCAAGGCCCCTGTCTCCCCACCCTCCCCTCGGCACACGTGTGCAGTCGCATGGAATTTGCTGTTTTGACTTGCAGGGAAGTCAAAAAGCTGTCGAATAGCGATCGCATCTAGCACCACTCATCATCACCATCAATTGTTCTCCAAATGAAACAGGCCACGTCGCCAAGCAAAATGCTTGGGAAGATATTTTTCCACTGGACATGCATCCAAAATAAATACAGGAAAATCTCCTTCTCCAAGCACTTTTCCTGATTACTTTTCATTTGAATCATTAGTAAACCCGAGATACACACACAATAGCACAAGACTGATGAAAACCCACTTCAACATAGTGCCCCATTTTTTTCCCAGAGATTAATCCTCTTTGTTACTCTCAGTCTATGAGAAAAACATCCCTTCAGCCTACCCAAAGCCAAAAGGATGTGCACATCTTCACATATGCATCCCTTGCTAGATGGATGCTTTTTGCAGTTGGTCATTTCAGCTGTGATGAATGCTCTGGAGGGTTCTTGCCATGCTCTGTATAAACCCACATTTACTGTTGTCTGCCCTAATATGCCAGTTCTGATGACATCCTGTTGCTGAAGCTTTGGGATTTTGCTTCAAGGTAGCACCAAGGTCCACTCTTTTGACTAAATCCCATCCCATATAGATTTCAAGTTTACTGCCTTGGTGTACCATGAATAGGTGCAGGGAAGGAACCCCATAACTCTGTGAAGACTGAGAATAATCCCACATTTTTATGGATCACTACCTGTACTGAGATTGCAACCAGGGCAAAGGCACAAGGAAAGGAGAGCTTGGAACAACAGCCATGGCTTTCCCTCACTGCTGCAGTCCAAGAACTCTGAGCACCCATCCCTTCCCTGAACCATTCAGTGTCACTTCAGGAAGTGTCCTCCAGGCTCACAGAGCAAGACGGGCTCATCAAGGCCAGAGCTTAGTTTTGCCAGGATCGAATCCAAACCACACATAGCCTGTTAGCTTCAGCAGGTCCCACACAAATGGCCCAGGTCCACTCAAACCTTAACCTGAGACCCCACCCAGGCTCTGTGAACAAGACCACCTCTTTTTCTCTTTGCCCAAATCCCTGCCTGCAGCAGATGTCCTGGAGAGCCTGGCTTGCAGTTGGAGACCTTAATGAAACTTATGAAACATCCACTCAACTCTGGTAACCCAGAGGTGGGAAAGGCAAATTACAGACCTCTAGTCCCTGGCTTTTGTGTGCTGGCATTGCAGTGAATGTGCTAAGCACTGTGGACAAGAAATGTTCTGGTTTACAAGAGAGCAGGCTTCCAGCCAATTGCTTTTACTTGGTGGATTTTCTAATGAATCAGTCCCATCTCTGCTCTTGTCCCCACTTCAGTGTGACAAGACAGATCACAGGAACTGGATGCACTGGACTATGGTGCAAGCAGGTGGGACTCCAAGACTCCATCCTAGACCTGGCATACCAGATCCAGGCTAGTTACTTCTATGCAAAGCAGTGGGCAGCCCAGGGCCCCATCTGGGAATGACTGCACATAAATGGAAGCCATTCCTTCCAGTCTATTCTGACCTGGGCATGCAGTCCAGCCCCGCTGCTTTTTGCAGTGAGGGTAGGAGTGTTTAGACATGAAACATTCCAGAAGCTGAAGGTAGGATTGTACCACTGCTTAGAGAATCAGCATTTCCAGCATCTCCAGTCTTAATTCTTAATGTAATTCACTTTGCCCTGCCTTGGATTGCTTCCTTTGTGAGACCTTTGGCTTATTTCTAATAAAGCCTCTGTCCAGTTGCGAGAGCAGCCCACGGTTCGGGACCCTCCCTCAGCTCATCCTTGTGCTTGTACCTGGGATAATTTGGAGCTGGTGGCCTGGCAGGCACATGTGCTGCAGTGTCACAGCCCAGGAGGCACCAAACAAGAGTGCTGTGCCAACGAGGCTGTGCTCTCTGGAATGCTCTGTATGTGCTGGAAGTGCCTGGAGTGAATGGGGCTCCATCCCCTGCGAAGGCAGAGTCACAATTGCTGCCTGAAAAGAAAACCCCTCTCTCCTGGCCATCTGGATGCCTGTACTGATGAGCAGGCACTCACCCACCAGATGCCTGGCAGAGCTCTGCTTCACACAGCAAGTCTGCCTTGGGACTGTGCCAGGCCTGTGCCCCTGCTCACCCCGACCAGCACAGGCTTTGGAGATCTTTGCCTGCACTTACTGCTCCTCCTCCTTTTCTCTCCTGTGCTTGTACAGTACAAACTCTCCCCTCAGATGAAGGTGCCCCTGTATGGTGTCCTCTGAGACACCAGGGACATCCATCACTGATTTTCCTCAACCACACCAGTAGGGTGATGGTGCTCCCCAGAGCTGCTGGTGAACACAGGCCTTCAGGGGAGACACTGGCATGGGTATTTGGCATGGCTCTGCCTGTCCCTCCTGCTCTGCTGTACCAGCCCACAGAGTAAGCCAGCACTCCCAGTGAGGCGATGCTGTGGCAGCCCCTTGGGCAGCCTTGGGTGAGCTGCCCCTTGGCAGGAGGCTTCAGGGTCCATGGTACAAGATGACAGGGACCTGGCAGAGAACTGAGAAGTTTTCAGGGAAATGCCACCCCTCAGCATCCCTTAAGCCTCCCAGCCCCAAGACTTTCTTCTGTGCAAATACATGATATTTACTAGCATAGCCTGAATTTTGGGCTGAGGTTTCCCCCCTGCTCGCTCCACAGCTCACTGCTGACATTTTAAGTGCAGTGATCCTGATCTCGCATGATAAGCTAAATCCAAACCTCCTGAGGCTGCAGCCCAGAGAGCAAACAGCTCTGTCTGTCACCACTGGGAAGCTGGGACTCTGGAAGAAGCCTTCTGGGTGCACCAGAGCTGTGCTGAACTATGCAACAGCTACAGCACAACCAAGAGCCTTCCCCTAACTCGCAGTCCCCAGCCAGGCCGCAGGCATTGTTCAGACTCTGTCTCACAAGCAGGGCTCACAGTGATGGATTATGTTTCCGTAAAAAGCTGAGGGAGGAGGTACCAACCATGGCAGGGACTGTGGTTGGTAGGAACTGGTCATGGCTGCAAAGCAGGAGATGGAGGGAGGAGGGGGCTGGAGCTGCATTGTGCTGCTTCGTTAGGGCTGACACCCCGACAAACCAGAGCTTTGGAACAAATCTGACTTTGTGTTTCCTCCTCCTTCCCACCCTCAACCCACCGCATTTCTCACAGAACAAAAATCCTGTCTCTTGCCCAGCTCTACTGCCAGAGCACTAATCCTTAGGCTGTGGTGGTGGATTAAGTCTCGGGCCCTGAGAAAGCTCTTCCAAGGCACAGTGAAGATTTTGTTTGTCAGGGTCTAACCCGTGTGCAGTTCACAGCTGCCATGCTTGGGAAATTGTGCCTTTTCTTTTCTTTTGCTTTTAAGCAGCCCATATGAAGGAAAGCAGGTCTGTTCCGAGAGACTACTCCTAATGGTCTGAAAATAAACCCAGTATTTTTCTTGGCTTGTAGAGAAAAATGGTTACCTTGATTGAAACTTGGTTCTAACACACATTTCAGACAGTAATGAAGACTGCAGATATGAGACTTGCATAGGCTCTGTTACACAAAGCTTCACAGAAGGTTTTTTTCCTTCTTTCCATTCTATACCCAAAACTCTGGCTGGTATAGCTAAGGACCTCCAATAGCTTGTTGGGAAAAGGAGCTTTATCAAAGGTGCTAATGTTGTGAGCCACCTTTTATTCTTTGCCATACTGACAAAAGGTTAATCAAACAGAGCTGGCATTTCATCAAGGCCAGCACTGAAAATTAGGGACAGAGGTGCCATTAAAAATAACCAGATGCATGTGCTTCTATCCCTGACACACCGGTCTTGAAATATCTCCCTCTTGGGCTGTACAGCTTCCAAGGAATAGCAGGAAATTGCAATTGTTACACTGGCCAGAGAATGGATTTAATTTGTACTGTTTTATCCTCCCTGTTGGAAACTATCCTCTCTTTTCTTCCACGCCAGCTAAAAAGAAAAGAAAAAATCCAGCAAACCCAACACATTTCTGTATCAAGCCTTCCATGCAGTTGGATCACAGCCTACTGTAAGGCATGTGTGCTTCCCCTGTCAAAGGTATGGATTGCTTTCCTTCTGCAGGGTTTATTGCGACACATCCACATAGGTCATTCTACAGGCGAATTTACAGCTGCTTAATTAAAATCATTTGAAAACCACTGGTTGGTTAGTTCAGCTGGTACACAAGGCTGATGCAAGGCATGTAGGTGTATAGTTGCTACAGAAAGGTTGTTTCTTGGGGTGAGAAAGAGCTGGTTTAAGGGGTCAAGCACATGCTCACTGGCCATGCCAGGGGAAAACCAGGTGGTTATAGTTAAACAGTCTGCAAAGGGAGAAGAATTGACTTTTTGGATACAGAGGAGAAAAGAAGCTGCAGTACAGGTAACACATCAAACTTCCCAGGAGCGATTGTCCAAGCAGAGGCTCCAGAGCCTTGGCTGGTTTGGATTAGTTGCAGCCATCAGACTCTTACTAAGGCAACCACATTGTGCAAGCTCAGAGAAGGAGCTGGGCAAGTTATGAGCGTGTACACAATGGTGAGGTTGCTTCAGCTGAAGGGCAATGACTTGTTGAGCAACCATACTTCAAGACATTTGATCTCATGTCTGTACAAGAGAAACGTTTGCATTCATCTAAGTCACCTGTTTCCCTAAAAAAAGAGGTACAACTCTGGGCTATGCAGGTGGAGCCAGCCTCTGGAAGGACAGGTTGCTGGCCTGGATAGACAACAAAGAAAAGAGCTGAGGCTTTATCAGGGTTGAGCAACAATAGACAATTTTTTTTAAAGATGAATTTTGTACTCTTGTGACATCACAGTGGGAATATATTTGGCTCTGTTAAGGCTGGAAAGACGATTGCAGTGATTGAGTTACAGGAGCTTAATGAATTACTGCTTGTCAGCTGAGCTGTGGCCACTGACTCTGCTGTTGGATGCACAAAGTACAATGCATTAGCTCATGGCTAATTTGAGGCACAGTGAGGCATAATGTGGTTACCCAGAGCAGAAGCTGGCCTGAACTCATAGGATAAAATCCCTTAGCTTTCAAAAAGTACCTAGTCCTGTAATTGGCTCCGCTGGGATGGCTTTAACAGCTTATCTGGCTCCAGAGCACAGTGATCCCAAAGCTCTCATGAGGGCTGAGGGTGGTTCCGAACTTAGAGATGTGCAATCCTGTCCCAGCCAAGCTCTGAACCCCTATGGACAGCACAGTCCCTAGATCTGCACCAGAAATGGTTCATTACCAACTCAGGAGGGACGAATTGTCAGAATGTGTTAACAGCACAAACCTGGGAGGTCTAAAGGAGGTTGGGGAGGAGGACAGCAGCTCTGCAGTGAGGCCATGGGAAAGCACTGGAGCTGTTCTGCTCCAGTGCTCCAAGCCTGAGGTGATTTGGCTGGAAGCAGATGAAAGGCGGCTGGTGAGGCCCGGTGAATCACTTCTGTTGGGAGACATTCCCTCTTTCAGCAGGGACTGCAGCCAGGAGCTGAAGTGACTCAAGACAGCAGCATGGGCTGAGGATGAGGCAGAGGATGGCACAGCCCTAATCAATGCCTGTCATGGGGCCAGACCACATCAGGTCTGCTAGCACCTCCAGGACAGGAGAACTGCAGCAGCAGCATTCTTGGTGGGGCTGCCATTGCCAATGCTGTTGGCTCATTCCTTGAAGAGACTTTCTGGCCATCTCTTCTGCCTCCTAAAGCTTTATTTTCTCTTCTCTAGACAGGAACAGGAACTTCTAGCAAACCTACCTCTCCAGCTGCCTTCAGCCCTACCCTGTCAATGCAGAGTGTTAAAAGAGGGAGGATGTGAAGGGGAAAAGGGAGCAGAGAGGAGGAGTGATAATGTGAAGCAAAGGAGGGAGCAGAACTTACAGCGGAGAGTGCAGTGTGGCAGGGGTTGGGATCTGAGCACTGAAATCAGGAGTGAGAGGATGGGTGGGAAGAGAGAGGAGAACACAGGTCCAGCAGCATGGACAAGCAGGGAGGTGGCTGTGGCTACAAGGCAATTAAGTCTGACCAGGCAATCAAGCCTGATTAAGCTGTGCCACAGACTGTGGCTTAAAGCTCACAGGGCCACCACGAGGGGATGCAAGCACAGATGGGGGCTCTGGCTGCTGTCTGTGTGATCTCTCCTGGGGCTCGACACAGCCTGCTAAAATGCTCAGAAATCCCACACACCTTTATAGTGGTCTGGACAAAATTTACAGCAAGAAAAAGAGGCCCAGGAAAACCTGTTTGCATGGTGGGTCCACACAAAGAACAGTTAATCCTGGGCTTTGCTACCTGTCACAGTGCATTACACTCCCCTGTAGCTGACCCCCACCGTGGAGCAGAGCTGCCTTCCCCAGCAGCAGGGCTGCAGTCACAGATCTGTGTTTGTGTTCAGGAGGGCTCTTACCAAGACATCAGACAAATGTGGAGCTCTGGGAGGTGGGGGGGAGAGCAGGCAACTGTCAAACCCTTTTATAGCAGGTCCCACAGGAATTTGTTTTCCTCCTATTTTTAAGTTGAAAAGGATCGAGTTTCACTGCAGGAAATAGTTCTCCTCCTCCCTCCCACCCACCTTTCTTTTTTCTACAGCACATTGGAAGAGCAGTCTGCTGTCTGCCTCAGGTTTCCAAGAATCAGGCAAACTGGAACTGGAATGCTTGTTATCTGCAGCCAGGGAAGCAGATGGAGAGAGGCTGAGGAAGAGGTGCTCCTGTCTGCAAATGCTTAGAGCCTTAGGGTGCCTGTATTGATGACATACACCCTTCCCCACCCCTATTGATCAGGTTGAGATTGTAATTAGTGTCTCAGAAGAGGTTTCTGTGAAGCCTCTAAAGACAGGATATTCATATCCATGGAAACTGCCCTGCCTTCTTCCCCTGTAGAGCAATGTCATAGGAAATCTTGGGGAAGGACTGCAGTGACCTGCCCTCAAGGAGTCTCTTCTGCATTGTACCACTTGCAGAGGTGGACATGTGCAACAGCACTCAAATGCAGGCCCAACTCTGCATTCCTTTTAGAAACAAACACATTCAGTCAGTGCAATGCCCCGAGAATCTCCACTTGCTGGAGCTCTGTGAACATCACAGCACAGATTGCTGGACATTGATAAACCTGCACCTTGTTGCAGCCGTGCAGGGGGGCTCCGGCCAAGAAGCACTTAAGCCACCAGGCTCAAACCTGCAGTTCAATTCCCAGCCTATCACCTAGGATTTAGAGCAGGGGTCTGGCTAATGAACAGCCCGTTGGACACTTTTGATCTTCAGAATTCACAGCCCAGCGATTGCTCCCCCCCTCCCTCCCCACGCTGCTGATACTGATCAATTCTGCTCACCAGGCACACACACACGCCCTTCCTGCACGGGCGAGGCCTCATTTCTCCCCTTCCCTTGCAGTGACAGAACAGACAATGCCTCTTTTGTAGGTGCTTCCACATGCCTGGTGGAAAACCTATTGGAGACTAGTGCAGTTATATCAATAATCTCCTGTTTATTATTGCTCCTGGCATGGGATTTGCTATTACCTCTCTAGCACAGGCAATGTTTTCCATTCATCTTGTCTCAGCCAGTTGTTTGCTCGTTTGCAGTGGGGGGCTTCAGAAGAGACAAAGCTACAATTGATGGGAAACAGAAGGCCAGGCTGCTGCCAAAAGGGGGTTTTCCTGAGGGATATCCATAGTCTTAGAAATGGTTATTAGAATCTCTTTCAACAGTGGTTCTGCACACCTGTTAAAAAAAGCCTTGCCTTTGGTTTCATTGGACCTGTCTTTCAGATGAGCTTTGTTGGGCACCTGTTACTCAAACACTGTTTAGGTTCACATCCTTCCAAGGCAACCAGTATTGGGTAAATAGTAAATATATCTGCTCTTATTACTTCTATCAGAAGAGCACAGAATAACCAAGTACGTGCATTTCCCGGGCATCACAAAATATGAAAGGCCATTTCAAATCTAACCAAGTTCTTGGTTTTTGCTCTGCTACAGAGTTCAGAAACACCCTCTCCATTCATGCTAAGCCTGTTCTGGCAGACATGGCCACTGCCCTAGAGCTGCATGTGTCCCATGGACATAAAACTTGAATGGGGCTGAATCTTTCAGTTTTTAATAAGTCAAATGTCACAATCAGAGTTGCAGCAGTAAAGTTGTTGATGTGACCAGCCTTCTGCAAAATCACAGAATCACAGAACATGCTGAGTTGGAAGGGACCCACAAGGATCATCAAGTCCAACTCCTGGCCCTGCACAGGACCATCCCCAAGAGTCACACCATGTGCCTGAGAGTTCTGCTATTATTAGAGCCACAATCCTTTCCCTTGTCAGTCACAGGGGGGCAAGTAGGATGCTTTGCTCTACAGTTCATATGGTGGAAACTTGGAGTCCTGAAAACTGAGCGAGACATACAGGACAAACTAAGGAGATCAGCTTTGAGTTTGCAAAACAAACCCAGCTGGTAGAAGAAGATGTGGATTAGACCAGACACAGAGTGAGAGTTCAGCTGAGAAACAGACCACAGCTATCCTGGAGGAAGAAAGAACTTTTCCAGACCTCCCTTCCCAACACTTTCACTGCAAAGCCTCACAGATTTTGACCTAGAACTGCCCTCTTCCTCCTCCACTCCTGCATGGACTGGCAGTCTGGGACATTATCTCAGCTCTGCTCAGATCCCATTAGGTTCTCTTTGCCTGCACCTCCCAGGCTCTGGGAACAGATATCTCTGAGGCAGAAGACTGTGGTTATTTCAGTTCCTTCCCTTTTGTCCACCTTCAGGAACAAGTAGTGGCTCCTAGCTGGAGCCCTCACCAGGGAGAGACCAAAGTCATTGCTGTTCAGACACTACAAGTCCTGGACTCTTATTAGTAGAACAATATTGCTGCCTCAGTCACAGGGATTTACTCTGGTAAACCCACCCACAGTCAAGAGCTGCTTGGCAAGATTCACATCCCATGAGCACAGGGGCAGTTCCTTCCTTACCCCCCGTGCCCTCCAAAAAAGCTGGAGAGGTGCTGCAGTCAAACCCTTCATATTTCACATGGGTCACTCTTTGCTCTGCCTTCCACAGAAATGGGCACAGGACCTGGTACAGCCCAGCACCAGCAGGTCAGGGGCTCCCCCTACTTCAGTGGGCTAGGAAAGCCATGCACATATGGAAAGAGGCCCTGGGAAGAAAGTGAAGAATTTAGCAAGTTAGAGAAGAGAAAGAACAGGAAATGCTGCTGCTGGCTAAGTATCTTCATTCAGAAGTTATTACTTTGTAAACATAGCTCCTGTTCCTACTTTATTTTTAACCCTTGGCATTACAGAAGAGCTATAAATATGGATAGTGATTATGCCAAAGTCTGGGGAAGGTGCAGCCTGCCTTAAAATGTGGGCTGGCACCCCCATGTGCAGAACAAGAATGTGCTGCTCCTCCCCACAGGTCTTTACATTTCAAGCCAAACAGAGGGAACAAATGCCCACAGACCTTGTTATTGTCAGGAGAGACTGACAGGACCTCATCTACATGCCTGCAGCCCCAGAATATCTTTCCATGAGCACTTCCAGCATGCAAACCGCAAAAGAACATTTTCATCCTTGGAACACCACTGTGGCAGGAGACCATCCTGAGGAGGGACGTCCAGGCTGGGCTCACAGCACTGTCCAACCCTGAGCACAGTGTGCTTTTCTTCTGGATGCAGGATAAGGTAGGCAGCGAGGGGCTAGATCCTCCCTCCAGTTCAACCTTCAGAGCATCCACACAGTTCAGTGTTGCTTGAACCAAGTGCCAGCCTTGCAGGGGGAATGGGATCCCCACGGGATGTGTACAGGCGCTTTGGAGCGATTCTGAAGTTTACCACCAGTCAGCTCATGGGTAAGAACACACCTGTAAATCCCATGGCCAGAAAAATGGGCTTTTGTGTGGCTGCGTGCGTGCAGTAGGTTCACACTGATAATGCTGTCTGGATTTGCAACTGTCTAGACAATGGGAAAATTAGCATCACGAAACTGGATAGTTTTGTGAAATGCTCGGCCAAATATCTGGGAAATATTTTTGTAATGGTTTTCCTCAGAGGGAGATATGAGCCTGAGCCGTCCATTAGAGATGCAGCTCTTTTGTCTTGCATTCTGGTGAGGGATAGAGGGGTTTTACTGAGCCCGCCGGGCCTCATCTGCCATCCTTTCCAGCCAGATACCGGTGCTACTGTGGAGGGAAATGAGCCCACAGCACAGGCATGGCAAATGTGCTTTCTGTAGGCTGGAGCTGCTGCTTTTCTGGCACGGAAAAGGAATTTCATCCCAAGAGCTAGAGGCTAAGGCTGCATGAACAGTGGTTTACCTCTGGAGACAAACAACTAGAGACCAGTGCCTCCCCAGTCTGCAGTAAAGTGCAAAGGATTTCTAGGCTGCAGGGGTAAGAGCTCACAGAGAGCAAACAAAACTCATTCTGAGCCTCTTGCTTGGAGCCCCAAAAGCACAAAGCTTAGAGATGCACAGAGATCTCTCCTGCTCTCACCCAGGAAAGAGGGTGCAGCAGCCAGGATTGTGCTTATAGTGGAGGTTGGTAAGTGCTTTGTCTCCATGGCCTTTGAGAAAGCCCCTCTGCAGAATTCTAAGGCCCAGTTCTACAGGGTTGTACTTGCTCCCATAACAACCCTATAGAAGCTCTGGTCCAGCTGAGTGGACTGCCAGTTAGTGGCAGTGAAAGCAGAGGGGGGCAGGACATGCCTTTCATCAGATGACAGGCAAAGAAGATTCTTGTAGCATCTTCATCCTGCGAGGAAATAGGAGCAAGCTCAGATCTCAGTGGTCCTTGGGAGTCCCTAAACAAAGGTAACCAGCCTGTGGCAGCTGAGCCCTTCTCAGAAAGACACCAGTGCCCAAAGGGGAGGATGCCAGATCCAGATGATTGGAAGGAAAAATATACAGTTGATAAAAGAAAAAAAAAAAAAAAGGCAGCTCCAAAGCATGTGCTCTGTTAATGACTCAGGATAATACATCAACACATTGCTTCTCTGAAAGGTTTCAGAAGAGGCAGAGGAGACCAGACAACAGGCACCTCATCTTTTTAGAGCAAAGATGTTATCTTCCCCCTGGAAGGGAAGAGCTGTCAATTCATCTAAGGACAGCAGAGTTTAAGTAGCAGCTCAATATTATTGATGATTGTCAGCCAGGAACCTTTGGCTTGGTTTAGCTTGTGGGAAACCTTGAAAAACTGCTCCAAGCTTTCAGTGGATGTGTTAGGGAAATAAACAGATTAATATCTTCAAGTCCTACATAGATTCCAGGAAAATGTGGTGCTTAGACTGGGGGCTTCTCCCCATGAACAGCAGCAGAGGCTTTTGTTCAGTGTCAATGATGACAACCAATGGGCTGGATGCAAAACAGAGAAGGGCTTCTAATGCAGAAGCTGAAGATGCCTTGGCTCAGTTTTACAGGGAACTTGCATTTTCATCTGTGAGGGACTGTGTGATGTTTCTGGATACTGTTTAGCAACAGTTGAAAGAGTCTTCTGGAACAGGGTTGTGTTGTGGCATGGAATTTTCAGAACAACAGACCTGCTAATCCAAGGAAGATGTCTAGTGAGGGAGGTGGTTCTGGTAACAGCCAGAGACACACTGATGCTAACTGGAAAGTGTCAGAAGAACAAGTTCTTGCTGGGATATGGGCAACCTGGCTAACTAGGGCTTGAAGCTAATGCACTTCTGCAGAGCACAGGAGGGAACTTAAAGAGAAGCCAGAGCAGGAGATGGAGCTGGCAACCTTTTCTGTGCTGAGAAGAAGAGACCTGTGGC
This sequence comes from Manacus vitellinus, assembly GCF_001715985.3. NCBI lineage: Eukaryota > Metazoa > Chordata > Aves > Passeriformes > Pipridae > Manacus > Manacus vitellinus. Next base: position 4,048,181 of record NW_021940379.1, read on the forward strand.
ATGGGGACACTGCTGATCCACAGCCAACGAGGTAAGTCTTCAAAATACAATGCAACATGCAGGAAACAACTGACACATGTATTTTCAACCAGGTCTCCATGTGCCCCATAGGTGTACAGAAAGAACCAGATGAGACACGGGGGATAGAAACAGGTGTCCCTCTCTAGCAGGGCACAGCTGACCAAGATGAAACCAGTCATCAGGGGGCTCAAAATGGGTGCACTGAGCTGGTCCATTTTAAGGAGATGGTGAGTATTTGGCCTGTGTGCTTAAATGCCTCAAAACCACTAGCCACTTTGGGGAAAAAGCTCTTAGCTCCTTCACTAGCCCTGATTTTTGATAAGGTGGCCCAATATGGTAACACAGATCATGCAGAGCAGCACCGTAAGAAACGCAGCCTGGATGCAGAAGGTAGGCCAGAAGCGAAACTGGTAAATACAATCTAGTGCTGAATTGGTTTGCAATATTTGGGATTGGCCCAAAGCCAATATTGACCAAAGTTAAACTTTTTATTTGTGTTTTCCTGACAGAAAAATAAAGAAGTTGCTACAACAACAAAAACTCCCAGGGAAAGGGTAGACGAAGATTAGCCCTATGCGCTCAGGATTTTAAAAAGCAGGGCAGGTTTGCTCTGAAGATAGTGCAGAAGCAGTTAAGAGAAATAAAAGTCTCTGTCCCCCCATTTTATGTCAGAGGAAAACAGTAATTAATACCCTTCAGACATTATAGAAAGAATTTCCTACCTATGACAAAGTAACAGCACCAGAAAGTTAACATATTTGTGCTGCAGATCCTGTTGTTTGACTTTCCTGAGCTATTTCCTTGCTCCCATCCATCACAACATTCACTGGATAATTCTCCCCCCTCCAGTTTTTGTAGAAGTAATCTTTTGAGTTTTGTGAAGTTGATCTTGGCTCATGGCACACATCCCACATCTGTTTTCCTAGGCATTACTGTTTGACTCAGAATGATTGCATTTTAACTTCATCCCCCCACTGCTACTGTCAAGTTTTAAACCAAAACTAAGCACTCCCAGCACCACCACGGCACACCTGATGTCTGGGAAGGCACATGTCCCCTCACCTCCTGGTACTGAGTAGTGAGAGGTTACTGTAAGAATGTTGACTGCTTATTTATTATTCTTTAAGATGATACGGTGTGAGCTGACAGCGTAGGCTAAATACAATTATTCTGTATGAGTGAGTTTTCAAAGCTCTCCTTTTGGTTCTTATCCAAGATCCTTAAAAGCACATCATTAAGGATAAGCATTTACACACAGCAGTGGGATGTGACACATTCTTTAACTTGTCATGTTCGTTTTGCTACCTTTTGAAATCAAAAGGTAGAGAAGCTGCCCATCCTTTTCACTTTCCCAAATAAAAACTTTTAAAACTCCCCACCCTCTTTGAAAACATAAGCTCTTGGCTTCTCAGCACCTCGTTGAATTTTAATAAAGGCAAATGGAAGAAAAAATGCTGAGTTCAGTAAGACAACACCAACATTTGAGATAGGATATGGTCAAGCAAGAGCATGCCTGTTGGGCATGTAGCCAGAAAAGCTCTGCTGGACTTCTGCAGATTCATGACCTTCAGTTAGATTTGGTTAGATATGTCTGGGCTGGATATGCTTCCTATCATTCTGCATCTGGTAATACAGTTAATAAATACCTCTTCCAGCATCATCTTTCCTGTGGTATTTTGCTCATTCTAATTCTGCTACTAGGCAGAACTCAGAAATGCAGGAATGGGGGAATGGGAAAGTCAGAGGGGAGGGGTTTGTCCTAAGTGCAAAACACTGAATCCAATAGAAAGCATGAAGGTCATGGGTTAACAACAACATGGGTAATCCCCTTTCCACAGCCCAGCTCTGAGCACTTCAGAGTTCTGACCTCTGTGTGGTTAACCCAAGGACAGGATGGCTACAGAGCTGAAATGTGACACACATCAAAAAGAAAGAAAGAAAAGTAAAAGAAGGAAGTGAAGAGAAATGTTCAGTGCTGCCAGTTGGTAATTATTCTGAAGAACCAACAATGAGGGAAATAGCTTTCACAGGGGCACATCCCCATGATTTGGAAAAAAGGTAAAGTTTTTAAACTCTTGCACAGTTCTCTGGTTGCAATTAGGAAACGTTAGCTCAGTCAGGCACGGAGAGTGGAGAGTGCTTCCTTGCCAATGTCCGAGTCTTGTTTTGTCTCTGATAATTCCACACTCTGCTTTTAAGAGGCAGCTCATGTTTGATGTTACAGTGTGAATATATAAGGCTAAATGCTGTCCTGGCATATTCTGACCCTTTAAAAAAAAGAAAAAAGAAAAAGGAGGGGGCAGAGTTTTTTTTTACTGGTAGACTTATTGAAATTGATAATTCTTGGGTTTATGCTGCACATTTTAAAACATGTGACTTTTGCAGAAAAAAGCACCCAGAATGCTATACTGGAAACAAAGTTGGAAAGCTGGACTAGGAGCAAGGGTCTCTCTTTCTTGCTTTTGTCCTTGCTCTCCTTCTCTGGGCTGCTGGGCTTGCTCTGAGTTCTCCAGCCCACTGCAAGGTGTAATGGTGATGTAAGGAACTATATTAGTTCCCTCCAGTTCCTCACTGTATAAGAAAGCTTGGGGTGGAAAGAAATCCATTTCTTAGAGATATTCCTGCAAAAGGCTGTGTTAGAACATGGAAAACTATCAGGCAGAACAGCTACCTTTGAACATCTCCCTCTAGATACGTTCTTGGCCATGGCAAGGAAGAATTTGGAGAGATGGCTGTTGGGCTGACATTTGGATGCATTTTAGTGCAGCATAACATATCAGGCCTCCCTGGAAGGGAGCCCTCCTCACTTCACCTGGTCCAGAGCTCCTTGTGACTCCTTGGAGCAGGTGGCCCTGTAAGTCAGGAGAGCTCCAAGCCAGAGTGCTGCTGTTTCAGACTGTTCTGCTCCCTCTAACTCATCCCCCTTGAACTTCTTATAGTCACTCCTTTTCCCCGCACCCTAAATCAAGATCCGTGACAATGTAGGCACATCCCAGAACAACTAAAAAACTCCAGAGCTCCAGACTTTGGAAAAATCAGGTGCAAAACGAGGGCAACGCATTTAACAGTGATCACCCGAGCACAGCACTACGCAAAATACCAAAAGCAAGAAAGTTGAACACTGCTTTTTTAAACTACAGATGGGCCACATTAACCACAAAGGAAAACCAAGAGCTTGTGTCTGAGAGTAATAAAAACCATTTTCATAACATGCACGGTGCTTTCAGTGCTAGCAGGAGGTGCTGGGGACCTCCTTTGTCAATGGGAGTGCAAACACAGAAGCTCTCTCCCTAAAGAGGCCTGGAAGCACCTCCTCAGGGAAGAAGGTGAGTCAGTGTTCCCATCACAGGTACCATTTCATCTTGCACAGAGTCAACCCAGTTTCCAGGTGACCCCTGCAATGGATAACAACCATTTTTGAGATACCAGAAGAAGATACACAGAGGAAATTCATATGATCCAAACAACTATGAAAAGCTTTTACCTCCTAAATCTGTGCTGGAATTAGGGCACAGAAGTGCCCTAAGTGGTGGTATAGCTACTGAGCACAGAGCAACATCACAGGCTGAAAGCTGCACAGCATCACTCAAATGCTGATGGCTAATCAAGAGAACTTCAAGCCACCCCACAAATCATACTCATTTATTGACTGTGCCACACCTTTTTTGCTTCAGAGGATGGCATGACTAAGAATGGATACATCAGTGCAGTACCAGGATCATCGAAAGCCACGTGTCACATCAGGGCACAAACCTTCCCCTTCAACATAAGGAATAAGGGCCTGTGTTTCTTGGAGCAAGGGGAGCATGGCTGAGATTCTTCCTTTACTGACACACACACACCACAGTGCTAAGCTATGGCAGGCACCAGAAGCAACAAATGTAAAGTCAAATGCATTATAATCTAAGGAAGGGCTGGAGAAACCTAAACTGAGATGTCATAATAACATAAGCCAGAATTCATTACCCCTGTAACCAAAAAGAAGTTATTGATATGCCAGTTTCCACCCATAAATAGCTATAGTTGAGGGTCTGAGTTTATAAAATGTTGAACGACTTACCATATGGTGCTCTGGATGGTTTTGGTCGGAAGTCCACAAAGGATCTGTTAGACAGCAATTTCTCCTGTTGAGACAAAAACTCAGAGGTAAAAACTGCCTTGCCAAGTCCAGAAGATAAGAACAAAGACACATTGTTTTAAATCACAGGAGACCCGAGTGTGCTGGAACATGTAAGGAACAAAGCAAATACAGACTCTTGGGGTGTTTAGACTACAGCCTGTCTGCCTCTTTCCAAGTTGGGTTGAATGAAAAAGCAATTTACAGAGAGTTCAGGATTATTGCAGACATGCCAGAGAGTCCCAGCTGCACAGTGAGTTGTTCACCCCGGGAAAGCCAGCCCAGTTACAGGTAAAGGTTCCAGGTGTTCAAAGGCAGTGAGGAGATGGAGGTTGAACAGTGTGGTAGGAGGGCCTGGCTCACCACAGCTGACCCTTGATCCTGGTTCCCCCATCTCCTGTGCTGATCCCAAGCCTCTTGGCAAATGGGTCCCACTGCATTCTCTGCCTTTATCTAGTATAGCTTTAGCCCTGAAGATGTGGTGGGGAAGGGCATGGCCAGCAGGAAATACCCCAGGTTTTCTCTGGCTCTATCTCTCTGCCACGGATTTGCTTAGTTCCTGTGCCCTGAGCATCTCATTTCCCACAGAAATAGGTCCAATATCCAGGTTTAAAAGTTGTAATTGCCTGGATCAGATTCCGTAAGGTGGAAGTGTGTAAGGAGCATGGAGAAACAGTTCAGACACTACAGAGTGTCAATGTTGGTTGCCAAGTCGATTAATCCTGTTGCCCTCTGTGGGAGGGGTGGGTTGTCCTTGTCACAGAGGACTCCAGAGCAGGTCTGATTTGGAGAAGAGGAGAACCAAGGGTGGCCATGAAGCTGGAAAAATGAATTTTGGCACAAGCTTTTTCAATGTGTACAGCGATGGAAGTGAGCAGAAGCTCTTAGGAATTACAGTGAAGTCCTCCTTTCCCAAGAAGTCTCCAGCATTTTGATCACTGAGACATACACAGGATATTTGCCAAGCTTGTTAAAACAAACATGAGAAAGCTCCTTGAGGCAGGACCCCCAGCTTCCCAGCTCTCTGACAGCTCTGCCTCACCAGCTCCTGAAGGTCTCAACCCAGCAGTTAAAAGGCAGGAGGGGAGCAAACAGCAATTGCTTTGTGTGACATGGAGGGCTGAGGAAATTCGAAAGACAAATTATTCAAAATAAAAAGCAGTGCAAAAACAGATTAGGAAACTACTGCGCCGTGACTATTAATGAAGCGATAGAAAATATCAATCACTCCCAGGCCTCTGAAGCTTGCTGTGAGAGAAGAATTAGGAGATTTTATGTTCCAAGTACCAGGAAACCACAGGGCCCTGGTGCCTAGTTTTCAAAAGAACACTGAATCACAGGGAGGAAAGCAGAGTGCTGTAAAGAGCCAAGGGCAGAGTTTAAAAATAGCAGCTTTCAGTTTTGCTGCTTTTTTCTTCTTCTTAAGTGCCTGGATATAGGATCATGTCAGAGGGTGGATAAAGAGAGCAGACCAGCCCCTGTGGAGAGGGAAGTGTTCCTGAATGCAGTACTGCCAGCTGGGGTTGTGGGCTGATCATTTTGTACTCCAGCTCTTCCCCTCAAAGGCACCAGTCTCTCCTGATCTTCCTGTCCATCCAACCCAAGAGAAGGGCGCTGGGGGAGTGGGGACTGGGCAGCTTAACAAGCCCATCAGTGTGTGCAAAGCCAGTGCAAATGGGTGGATCCAGGGGCTGAATGTGTGATCAAGCCTGAACCATCTCCTTCTGGACACACACACAGGGCCAATTTCCCATGGCATTAAGGACACTTTTGAAATGCTGTGCAAGGAATGAGATTTATTGACATGTTTCTGCTGATGCTCCAGACCTGTGTGCAGGGAGAAACCATGTCTGGCAAATGTGCTAAAACAACTGAAAGGATATCTGAGTTCTGATGCTGCTCAAACTTCTCCAGCCCCTCAGACTGCACTGTGCACTACTTGAAAGACCACTGGGCCAGAGTCACAGCACCTGCCAAAGTAACCACATGGAGGAGAGTGTCAGTACTTTAGACAGGCAAAGGAGACTGAGAAGTATCTCCTGAAATGGACAGTGAAGTTTTAGGTCATGCAATGGAGTAACAGTGATGTTTTTAAGGCAGAAATGGGCAGGGTCTACAGAAAGAAATGTGATCTTCTCATCCAAATGGATTGAAAAACAGATATGTCTTTAAGTAGCTGATCTTAGAAGGCAAAGCTCCTTTCTTGCAGAGAAGCAGGATGCCCCCTTGGGCCTTTGCTTTGTCTGTGGAAAGAGAAGAAAGGCACAGCTGATGCTCTGGATAAGGCTGTCTGCATCTGACTCTCCGGGGAAGTCTGCTGTGCCTTATGACTCACTGCTCAGAGGATGCTTTCAAATCTATAGAGGAATAACTCGTGTAATAAGGGCAGCAAGTGCAGGGAGCCACATAAAATCCCTTTTCCCAATTAAGCAAGCAGACACACAAACCCTTTTTCCCAGCCAGCTCAGGGACAAAACAGTGAAGTTTTTCACTGCTATAAGCTATGGTTAAAATGGAGGGTGGGGGAAGAGAAATACTGGCTCTGTCACTTGGTTAATAGAGTACACAAATCACTTAAACTGCTACTGGTGTACTGGGAGATTGACTTGTGGCAAGTTCAGTTTCTCCTGCCACTAGCAAGGATTTCTGGGCTCTAGTGTAGAGAACAGCCAATTATCACACAAATTATACAGCATTCACTATTCAAATACATTTAAAAGCAAGAATCCAGTACTGATAATTATGCTGACCAAGTCCTGAAGGAACACTTTAACTCTACAAATATGCAGAAAAATCCCGAACATCTGGAATCTGAAGTATTTCCTTGTAAAGAAGTTTCCACTGGAATGTCATCTGTTCTTGCTGTTATTTGAGATAGGTTGCTGACACAACCAACTGGACTCCAGTTGTGTGCCTGTGTGGCACAGAACTTTTCATTCCTGTGGCTCATAAAAAGGCCTAAGAACCCACTAGTGCCACAGAACAATGTAATTGCCTTGTCACATGCAGTTGTCAAGCAGGAAACTTCAAAAAAGTTGCTTGCATGGAGATAAAGAGCCCTATGTGTCCTAAAGATGCTCCAAGAGACACCCAAAGTAACTCACTGTTGCTGCCTTTCAAAAGGACCAAGCCAGAATTTACTTGGAGCAAATCTGGTGGTGCAGTGTCCTGCCCTCCAAGCAGACCTGAAAGCTTTTATTATGTGAGAAAGTCTTTAAGGCAAAACCTCAGTTCCAGTTCATCCAGTGCTTCCCTCCGATTTGGCCTCGCAGGTACAAAAAGCCCCTTCAGCCCAGCTGGCCTGGGATTTCCCCTTGCTCAGCCTTCCATGGAGATTACTGACTGCTGACAAAAGCAGTGTAAAAATGCCCTATAATGCAGCCCTAATGGTACAAGAGCTCTCATCAAATTGCCTCTCCAGGGACTTTCTTGTAGTTTCTGCACCTATAAAAGACTGACTGGCACATGGAAAAACTGTCATGGCAATACAGGGAGCAGTTCAGAGCAGGAGCAGGACTTGATTCAGTATTCCCCTCTGTTAAATGTAGATATAGCAGCAGATTGGAAAAACAGGTGGTTTTTCCTTTGACGAGAATATATACCAGGGAGCATTCTAAAAAGCCAGGGCCAAGATGAATTAACCTGACCAACTACAGTAAACTTACTATAAAGTACAGGAAATATGAAGCAGTGCATTTTCTCATTTGTGGCTGGGAAGACAAATTTGCCATCAAGCTTCTCTTGGAGAGCACTAGTGGAGGGCTCAATGCTGCATCTTCATCTACAATTGCACCCTCCTAGAACAGATCCCAGGACTTTCTTGTACTTTTTAGCCCTCAGCAGTTGTAAAGTACCAACAAATACACATATTCAAGCCAGGGGAATTTTCTGTTTTTCGTCTGGAAGACTTCAAAAAGTTTCACAGAGGCCAAAATGAAAAGGCATTTGGATGTTTCCTAGACAAAACCTTGTTGTTTCCATTCTGCAGGAAGTGCTGACACTTTGAAGACAACCAAGCAACCACAGACATTGAGAAATGGTGCAAGACATCTTCGAGGTTGTCTTTGCCAATGCTTTGACCTCGCCACAGCGACCAGACAGGGCTTGCTGGAAAGCTCTCAATACTTGGGAAAATAGTGGCACCACTCTACCATCTCTCATCCAAAGTAATGCACGAACACATTGTACTTCTGGAACAATTTTGGCCCTTGGCTGCATTTTGGGGCTATAAATGCAGACAGCAGTGTAGGGGGCACACGAGAAGAGTGGATGCTATTTTTTCAATATGGCTGATACAAGGAACAAACCATACATCATGCTCATGCTTCCCAGCAATGGCCTGGATTGAAATCCTGATGGAATTCTGTACCCCTTAGTGCTGGCTGCAGAGTGGGTTTTCTTGGAGTTTTAGAGACCAGCAATATAAAGCTGTTTCTGATGGAATGACACCGTTAAGATACATTATGACACAGCAGCAGAAAACAGAGTCTCTGGCACAACTAGAAACATAACAGTTTTCCAAGGGCTATTGCCCTTTATGGAGAGGATGTGGCTGTGAACATGCACTTTGTTATGACAGTCAAAAAAAAAAAAAGCCACCACTATCTCCTAACACCTCCAGTGCAAACATTTGTGTAACTTAATACTTAGTAAGCCCAGGGCAAGATGTTGCATGTTTAGAAATCCTGAGGAAGAAAAGGAAAAGGCCTTTCAAGGAAGTGGCACTTCCATTTTCCTTGCAACTTCTCTGCATATCTGAATTACAACCAAGGGCTGATCTGAAGTAGCCTGAGTATTATAATCAGAGATCCTCCATATCCTCCATAAGGAATCCTACTGAAGTTACAGATTTTTCTAAGAGTTCAGGTTTGATCAAATTCCTGGTACCAACCTACTAACTCTGGCATCTTCTGTGACAAATATAAGGTGATATGAAAGAACTACACATCTCAAATTTGCTTTTTCTGCATCCACAACCTTACCTAAGACATTTAAAATACCCTTATCAAAGAGAAAAACTCCAGTGGAACCCTGTTAAGAACAAATTGGCATTGAGAGTAAAGACATGGGTGTCCAGCAGAGAAAATCAGGTCAGTCATGTTTTGATGCATGAGAATTCTCACATCACAGCCTCACAGGTCCCAGGATAACCAGTGGCACAATCCTTTTTGTAATAGGCCCAGTGGTTTGGATCATATTAATGCCAGCAGATACTTGACCTGGGTGTCTTGCCAGCTCCCAGGTTCATGCTTTCGTCCTTTATTCATTAGATATTTGAAGCAACAATATCTCATTCCTCTCCTGTTTTCAAGAAAAAAAAAAATCCCCTTGAGAAGCTTTCTCTATTCTCTTCCCAGTTACACTTCCAGCTGTTTTTTGCCTTTGCATTACTAGTTCTGGGCAAATCCAGATCAACTCTGAAAATAACCCCCTGCCATTTTAAAAAAACTTTCACTCTGGTTTTAGATGGAATTTTGAACCTTTCCAATAAAATGCTTGTGACTGGCCAGGGAAATCCTACAAATCATCCTGTTTCTATCCCTGGATTGGATGAGAAGTTCAAGCATAAATTTGCCAGGTGATGCAAACCGTGTTTTCCACATTCAGATTAGTTCTCTGCTACCAGCAACTCACCAGCAGTAAAATTGGCTATAAAACTCCATCATCAGGTATTCTGGGAGCCAAATCCCTGAGATCTTAAACAAAATGACTGCCTATTGCCCAGGCCTACAGAACAAGAGCAAATTACTGCAAGGAGCTCACTTCATTATCCCTGCACTAGATGTGCTGGAGCAGCATTAAGGCCCCAGTGTCAGTCATTGCAAGGCAGCCCCTGCCCTCAGGAGTTTGAGATCTAAACCAGACAAAGCAGAGAACAGTCCTGAATTGCCTTTTCCTATACAGGAATATTTCAGATGAATAAAGCTGCAGGTTTTGGCAGGCAGTATCCAGCTCCAAACAATTTGCTTTGTATCCAGACTGTTTAAAAGATACCAGGGTGAATTTTTCCCATTGATTTTTCTTTGGGAAGAATCCCAGGTCTTTGATTTAACTCAGTTCTTTGATTGCACATTGTAACTCTGCCAGATAAATATCCATCCAAAGGAACAGCATTACCTCTTGCAGATCCTTTGGGACCTACACTAATGTCCACGGAGCTCAGGCACCTCGTGTCCTTGTTTCTCTTCCAGGACCACATGGCCACCATAATCCAAATGGGAAACAACACTGTACATGCACTCAGGAGCAAGGCTGAGTTACCACAGTTATGACATGATGTCAGCATGGCCCACACCTGTACTCCTGACATGGTCTGGAGCCTGTGAGCCTCCCCCAGGAACCCAAAACAGTTGTTCATGTCTAATTTCTGCCTCAGTTTTGCCAGGGAATTTTCCCTCTGCACTTCAGGTGGACACAATATTTTAAGCAAATACTGATGATTGAAGAGGCAAGTTAAGGGAAGGCATCCAGTAGCTGGAAATCGGGTCCATTACATTGTATTAAATATTAAGCTCAGTGTAGTAAGCCAGACAGTTGCATACTGAATTAATAATGTTATTTATTCCATTTAGTGGAGTATGGAGGACACTTAATCATTGCAGCATTTTATATCAGAGCTAGCATCAACAGCTCTGCTCTAAGAGTATTTTATGGAAAACACAGAGATGTATTGAGTAGCTGGAAGTGAAGAGAGTGCGAATGTGTGAAATACAGCAGATTTGGTAATAATAAAGTTATATGGCCTTGATTGTTCATTTGGATACCAATGCTCCAGCAACATTTTGTGTTAAGAAAGCATAAGCAAGTCCCCAAAGATAAGCTTGGGTTGGAGGTTGTGTAGGATCTGGAGGAACTTAACTTCTTTTCTTTTTGTAAAAGAGTTATAAATTTTAAAGCAAAACCCAGGAGTATCTGCTCAACCAAAACAAGAAAATGTCATGGGGAATTCTGAAGCTCTTTTTTTGGCAAAATATAGATAAAATAATAAAAAGATCTGAAGATGAAAAAAATATACTGATACAACTGTCTTAAAGTAGGTTTTTTTTAAAAAAAACCCAGAATGGTCAATTATTTTTCCAGACTTCAACACTGAAAAGGAAAAGAATTTTTGCAGGAAGTTTCAGCAGTAGGAACCCTACCTTTTGAAATATAGGAATAAAAATATTAAGGAGCTACAACAGGACACCTAACTTATCTCCTCTCATTATTCTTTCATTTTTATACTTCCTAATTTTGGGCTGATTGCCATCTTTTATGGCCGTAGGAAGAAATGGCTCCCCAGACATCCTGCAAAAATCAGCATTTTCCCCCATCACTCAGCAGGAACACCATATCATTCCTTGGGTATGTTTCTCAACCTTAATCACCTCCAATTGCTGTGGGTTCTAAAATTCAGTCTACTGAAGAAAAAAATAACAGCTCTGCCATTTCCTGCAGCTCTGATTTTTGCACCTTTCACAGAACAATTTCATTGACTTCACAGGAGCCTATCTGGATTTACACCTGTGCAAAAACAAGGCAAGAAAACCTGACCCTTGGTGTGGAATATTAAGTTCATAAATGTGTTTTGTATCTCCAAGAATCTCCCCATCTACAAAGGTGAACAGCTGTTGCTATTAATCAGACAGTCTGAACCAGCCATTAGAACTTCATCCAGATGATCCGTTAAAAATATACAAGGGCAACGTTTTGGAAATAAAAATCTACCCTCGTGTCCTCAGGGACACCTTCTGTTAGAGAAAAATCTCATAATTCAAGGCTAAAATTAGTTCACTTTAATGCTTTTTCAGGAGAGCCATCATACTCAAGAGTAACATCGCCTTGAAAAGGCCTGTTAGATGACTTAAGGGATCCCAAACATCTGGCAATTTGGTAAATACTGCATTGGAGACATCTAACATCTTTTTCAACTTCTCTGTGGGTGTAACTCTTTGCTATTAGCTGGAATGGCTGTATCTGGTTCAGTTCCCATTGACCATTTTCTCTGTTTGAATAGGAAACACTTGCTAAAGTGTGGGAACAGCTGGCAGAGCTGGCTGTGTATGAACAAAACACGCTCTTGTTTCTGCCCACAGACTGGCCTTTAAGTTCCGACTGCGATTGCCAAGGGCTCTTCTTGGCTTTCTGGATGAGACCAGGTCACCCAAGATGTACAAGCTGGCTGTGTTAAGGGTTGGTTCTTGGACCATAACACTTGCTGTCAGGGGGGATAAAGCTTTGTGTAAGTAGAGGGGAGCAGGATGAGCAACCCCATTTTATTAGCTGGGAAACTGAGGTACAGGGAGATTAAATTATTTGCCTCTTGACATTTCCCAGTGAGAGAAAGAGACCCATCCTTTTCTGAAGGAAATGCCAACATGCAAGTCTCATCTATGCAGCACTCAGCAAGCAGAGTAGGGCTGCTGGGCTGAACCTCCTGCTCTTGGGGATGGTGTTCACACAGATACCTGTGCTCCAGGGTCATTCTGGCACCCAGCTTCCTTGGAACACCAGGAAGCCCACATCATCTCCTGCTTATTAGTAACTCCCAGCTCCTTGAGTACATAGCACATCTTCTGCTCTCACACATACCAAGAGCATAAAATGTAGCTACAAGGGGCAAGAGGGTTGGTTAGCCCTGCACTGACCACTGAGTGATCACCTGTTCCCTAAGCAGCAGTTTCCTCTACCTTCATCAGGTCCCTGCTTAGTCCTGAAGGGAAAGGCAAGTCATGTATCACTGTTCTGTTAGGAATTGTCATTTGTCTTCCTAAGGGTACTGGAGAGTCAGACAGAACACTGCCAAACCAATGAAACACAGACAGAGCTCTACCTTGAACCCCTAGACAGTCACACAGAGTAACAAGCTCAGCTTCTTTTACTCAATTCCTTATGCTCTTCTGAGACCATGAAAGGAACTTTATGGTATGCTGGAAGGGATGAAGTAGTAACTATCAAAAACTAGACTGAAGTAACCAAGAGCCTGCATTATTTTCTCTTTGATGTATACTTATGTAAATTCAAATAAATGTGCTTAAATGCAACCTGTCTTCAATTCTAGCAGAGCTTATTAAATCTATTTAAGTGAGACAAGCTCAGCTCCATGGAATGCCAGGAACTCCCCTGACATTTGCCTTCCTACTTAATGTGATACTCTATGATTACACATACCAGAGCCTTTCATTCAGGCATTTTAATTTACAAATACTTTTTACATTTTTTAACGCCCCTGTGGACAGGCATTAAGAGTCCACCTTATTCAAGAGTAATCAATCGAGGTGCAGAGAGGCAGCCTGTTTTGCTCCAGATCACGCACTGAAATACTAGCAGAGTTTGGAAAACTCCTTCCATGCCACTCAGAAACACCATTTCCATTAACAGCAGACACGTTCTCTTAATGCTGGGCCAAACACTCCAAGCACAGATGCAGAGATCAAGCTTAGAAGCAAACAGGCCATAGGATGCAAATAGAGACTGACCTCCCCACACCAGCCACAGAGAGGACACCCACCACTCCTCCTTTGCCAAGGTCACTTACCAAGCAAGTGCTGCTCTCTCTGTGGTGCAAATCTGCCAGACATTTCCTCCACATCTCTTTCCAGAGCCAAGTATCTGCTAGGAGAGAAAAAGAAATTGCTAAATGAAATAAACTCAGTCTTTTTTTTTTTTCTTAGACATCATACAACAACCTGCACACTTCCATACAGTCCTGACTCCTCAGAGGACTGGCAACCCATTGCTCAGGCTCATCTTTTCTTGTTAGGTCTTGCTGTTTCTGGAATTTTTAATGCCCTTTAATAATTAAGTGCATCTCTCACAGCCCCAGAGATGAGGTCTGGTTAAGTCCAGCCTTTAGGGCTGGCTGAACTTAGAGGAGCCTGCCCAGCCTGAATAGTACCAAGAAACGCAGGTTCCAGTGGGACTCTTACCACAGTGCACCAACTCCTCTTCTGCTGGGCAGAATATCCATCACCCCCTAAACACTCAGAAACACTTCAGCTATTGATTGTAGGCCTTAAAAGCAATACCTAAGAAGAGAATCCCCTTCAAACCTATGTTTTTAAACAAAGAATACAGAGACAAGTACCTTCTACACAGGAGCTCAGCTCCCATTGACACCTTTGCCTCACACCTGCAGGACATGTGCCCTTGGGTGGAGCTTCTCAGGGTCTTCTGAGAGGCAGATAACACCTTCTCTGTCAGGCTGCTGCCAAGAGCTTCAGGTGAAGGGTAAAACCTGTCCATGGCAGAAACTAGAAACACACTGCACATCCAAACCAAGCTCTATCTGTATTTCTTCATGTTTTCTTTGTAATTACACTCATGAGGAAGCCCCTGCCCTCCCTGGGTATGGAGAGCACCCTTAGCTTTGCACTAGAATTACTCAGGAGAGGCTGGTGAAGAGGCCTCTCTGGAGAGGTCAAATTCAGGTAAATGAGCCCCACCTGTGCTGGTTTAGGGCCGCAGAGCACCGACAGCCCCCAGGTGTCAGGAGCAAACCAGCCACCCTGGCTTTGTTCGGGTTTTATAGTGAGAGGGTGACCTGGCTGCAGAAAGGACAGAAGATAAAACCCAAGGTGCAAGTTGCATCTGTAGGAAGTGATCTGGCAGTAGTGAGAGCTGGGAGATAAACAGCCCTGGGGATGGCTTGGAATGAACCTTGTACCAGCATTTTTGCTTGCAGGCCTGTTCCTTGCAATGTTTTAGTGGGATAAGCTCTAAACTGCTATCCCTCCATGTAAATAAAGGGATTTGTCATAAAGCTAACAGATCCTGCTCTGAAGTAGTTCCCCAGAATATGAAGTGACAATGAGGTGCCTAAGAGAATAACTTTCCCATTGCCTGGGAAAAACCACTCCTAGGATGGTAACTTCACAGCTGTGATTGATATGGGCTTTGGAAGAAAACAGGGGCCTGAAAGACTCTGTGTATGGTCTGCACAAGGAGAACAAAGAGAACAAATAAAACTAAGGTATTTTTCAAAGGTCTGTGTCTTACCCTCAATTATCAGCCTGAAGGTAAGTTGCTGGAATAGTTTCAGCCAGCCATTTGCTCTGTGGGAATCTCATACACGCCTGGAAAACAGGGAGCCATAAACTGGTGCTTGTGCTCTTTTGCCCACCCAGGAGATCATCCTGACAGGTTGGGTCCATTGTGCATTCCCACAAACTCTTCAGGTGCCACTCTCTGGCTGCCCCATCACTGCAAAAAGTGATTGGTATTTTTTTTTTCTTTTCATGCTCTTTTTCAAATGCTTTTACAGTTGTATTGTGCCCAAAAGGTTAGAGCAGAGAAACATGAGCCTGTGGCCGCCAAAACCCTGGGGCTCCACAGGAGTTTTGCAGTTCATTTACACTGAGTCATGATTTGCTGCCAGGTTTGAACCCCCAGTGCCTCCCAGTGCTCCCCTTCTGGACACACAGCTTTCTCCTACCATTTCCCCCATCCTTTCCCGTGGGCTTGTGAGAACAAAGCAGCTCATGTTTGACAATTGCTCCACACAGAATCATTAGGTGTGATCATGGAGTCCAGTGATGGAAACCATTTACCCAGTGGGTCAGTCCCCTTTTCCTGGCCCAGCCTGCCAGCTTCCTCTGTTACTGACTGCAGTGAGTTGGGTAGAAAATGGTTGCCACTTTTTACAACCTGTTCTTACAAAATCAAAGTTATGATGGACAGGGAACAAACAAGCTCAGTTCATGAAGAAATACACTGACAGCTCTTCCCCCCTCATGTCACTTCACTGAGGCCAGGGCAATTGCAACAGCGCTGAGGGTGGACTCATCCATCCAGGGGAAAACAAGGCTTCCTTCAAATCCTCTTTTATTTACTCCAGTCAGCTGTGCTGAGTGTATCGATTCAATCACCTATTTCCTTAACCATAAAACCAGATGTGCGCCGTCACGGCCCATCTACAGGGACTAAATCCATGCCATTTAGAAAATGCAGAATAAAAATAAAAAATCCCAGGAAAGCTGATATATGCTGATGTTTGGAGCTCTCAGAGTTTCCTAGGTAAATTGCTTTTCTTTTGAGTCCCATTTATTTTTGTTACCTCCAAAGAAATGCTGTTTTAGCCACATTTCTTGGAAACAGTGTTGAGATCTAACAGGTTGTTACTGATGTGAATTCTCAGGGTGGAGAATAGAGGGAATGTAGTATTATCTTTGCTTCTGGGCATCAGCAACTTCTGCATGCAATGTGGTACAGTGCATGTCATTCCTTGCTGAGGCAATTAATTACCTTGGTCCCAAATGAGCAGAGCTATTCAGCTTAAAAAACCCAGCCCTTTCGACTTAGGTTAACTCTGGGCATCTGGGTAGATCTGTGAATTAGGGAGGCTGTATTGCTCAGATTTACTCTTTTCTCAGGCCGGGTTCTGTTATTTTCCTCTGTACTTCTTATGGACACTGCCACCTGAGGCAGGTCACTGCACCAGTTCCTCCTCGCAAAGAGTCACCCAGAAAATGTGGTCTGGCTTCATCTCTGCTTTGTGTACCAGCTACCAGGTCACTTATTTCCCAGCTGAGCCTAAGGAGGAAAGAACTGAGCCCACAGAGGATTGTGAGGAGTTATCCATCTGCTGGGTCATTCCTCCACCTCAAAGGCTGCAGGTGATGCAGGTGGGCTCCACACAGTCCAACAGCCTGCAGAGCCCACCGTGTGCTGCTCATGATGGGATGCAGACTCAGGGTAAGCAAACATTGCACTGCGGGAGGCCGTGGCCCATCTGAGCCTGCAGATACAGAGAGGAGCCTTTGTGCAGGAGAGGGGGGGATTTGTCTGCTGGAGGGTTCTTTCAGCAATGCAGCTGTAATGTGCTACATGCCAGATTGTAGACATTCCTGGGGCAGCTTTCCAGAATGTGAATAAACTTGGGATATATGTATAAACAGCATACAGTGTGGGCTCTGAGAGGCCTGGAGATAGCATGGCACTGCCTTTGTACATGTAGAGCCTGAAGGGATTTCTCTGAGCCCAGATGTCCCCTTCAATTCCAGTATCCAGATGTGCCGATCATTTCTTGCTCTATATTGGAGATATTATCTCAGAATGTCACACCTCTCCAATGTACAAAGACTCATTCCCATTCCATTGTCCCTTGGCTGCCTGCACAACATAACATAGCTGTGAAACACCACAAATGTGAACAGGGAGGCAATGGGAACGTGAGACTGGGCTGTGCTACTCAGGAAAGCCTGTGTAGGCTGCAGAGTCTCTGAGCTGGTCTGTCCTGCAGTCCCAGTCACAAGTGATTCACTGCAGAGGGAAGTGTTACTTTAGAAAATCAATGATTCAAATTCAGGAATTGCTGAATAGCATTCAGGCAAGCCATATCCTAATGCCTGCCTAAACTGCATCTGTCCAATGGACATATCAGCTCTCTGTCCCATCCTGTGCCATTTATCATTGCCTGGAAAAAAAACACAGAGGGTAAATAAAGCATCATAGACAACAAATACTCACGAGAGACAAAGTGTAAATCCAGCTCCAACATCTGAGTACTCTCAGTCTTTAGAGAAAAATTACTTGTCCTATAGATGTGGTTTCCTCTGGTGCAGGACCCCTCAGAAGAGGCAGGGGGGTCTTTCTGTTGATACAATCATAATGCCTTTGTGTAAATGAGCACCACTAATTAAAAATGAAAGGAAGAGAATATTTTCCAAAAGCAACTTGCTACTTTTCCCCTCTTAAGAGAGTTTTCTGACTTCTGATGAGTGGAGCTCTGTGTGGGCGTGGGCACACACATAAATTAGTCTAGAGGTGGCTTGTGCCCCTGTCATAACTGTCATAGATGCAGAGAGAAATAAGTCAAGAGGAACAACAAACTCTGGAAATTCATCCAGCCAAACGCTGGGTTTGAAAGGAGGAAAATGTTGCATGTGCAGTTCTGCTCCTGACCTGTACCTTACACTTCACTATTCTGTGTGTTGTTCTTTCTCTTCCCTAGAGAAGACAGAAACCAGATCTTAAAACATTCATGATGAATTTTCAAATCAATAACATGTGAGACTTTGTCTAAAAGGTAAAGTTGTTGTAAAAATCAATGTCAGAGAGAGCGCTTTGCCCAGTTCAATTATACTTGTTCCTCTCAAACTGACAATAGAAAAAAAAGAGGAAAGACAAAAGAAAAAACCCAAAACTATGTGGGCTTATTTCAAGCCCAATAAATGTTCTTTGGACTAACATCCCAATTTTGTAAATATTCTCAGGGCTTTTTACGCCAGCTCCCCTCAAGGGGTCATAATTAACTCTAAATAGGGTTACCTTGTTTCAGAATCAGTGTAATGTCAAGCAATGTTTCTGCTTGTGTCCACAATTTTAAAATAATGTTGTATCCATTAAATAGCATGAAGGCTTCCCAGAAATGGGAACCATACGTCAAAATTTAAACAAAAATAAGTGTGATTAGACATGGCAGCTGTCTAGAAAATATTTAGCTATTTCACTGAGTTTTGGGCAAAATATGAATGATTGTACCTATTCCAGTAAGTGCATAAGCAGAAAAGCTCCCACATTACCCTCTGCTTCTCAAGGCAAGCTTCATTTTAAGATTGATCCCAAAGAAAAAGAAAACAGCAAGATAAAAGTATAAACAGCTGTACTTCTGCTGGCTTAGCTGGAGACATCAAGGAGCTTGTGAATCACTTACACAAAGAATATACATGTACTATAGAGCACTCTGCCAAACTGCTGAATCCAGGCCACTGTGGGAAGGGCTGAATGGAACAGCAAAATCTCAAGACATGGGACTGTCCTGGTATCCAGGTATAATGTCCAGTCCTTGCCAACAGACTGTCAATAATCTTCCCATGGCTGAAAGAAAACGACTAGGAAGTAAATGCCAACACCAATAATTCATGTGCAAAGCCAAACTCTGACTGACCCTCTCTTCTCTTGTGTGAGAGAAACCTCTTGTAAATATACACCAAATGCAAAATCAGTTACAGAAATACCCTGGAAATCTGTACTTGGTTATCTTGAAACTAAAACATGCCAGGAATTTGGGTAAGTTTTTGCTTACAGACTATCATTATTGGCACTTGATCAGATACAGATAAGTTAGGTTTCCAGCTTGGAAAGAGAATAATGCAAAAGGAATTGGAACAGATTGATTTCACATGTTTCATTTCAGGACAGGTAGGGGTTTTTTTAAGCACTAGAGAAACATTAATATAAATCTATGTTATAATAGCACTGTAATTTATAAGAAAGGTTTAAAGCTTCCAGTCCATGAGTTCTTGTGATATTTAGAAGTTTGGGGTTTTTTCATTTAAGTATCAAGTGAATAAGATTTAGAAGTTGTTGAGCATTTATGACTGTTTTTACAAATACTTGATTACATTCCTTGTTTTTCCCTCAACAGGAGGAGAATGGATTTCAAAGGTGTATTTTGTGACTTTTCAAGACTCACATTTCTAATTATGTTCTCAAAAAATGCTAGTGTGAGACCAATCCCAAACACAGCTGGGGCTCCTCTGTGCCTCTCCACAGAGTGCTTGCTCTGAAGTGCTTACTGATCCTACAGACAACAGGACTAAAGGCAGAATCTCTCCCTGCATTTCACAAGGTGGGGTGTGGCAGGGGGGTTCATCGATTTATCCAAGGTCCTGTGAGTACCCTTTGCAAAGGGTGGAATATAACCTTGGAATGCCTTCAGCCTTGATCCACACGACACCTGTTGCACAAGAATGATACCAGCGGGTCTCCGTGGAGGAGAAGTAATTGTTCTCTGCAGATGTTCCTGATGGGACAGCAGTTATCCCATCTCTGCAAGATTCCACGGCTGGCTTGCAGGTGATGTATACAAAGTATGAAGCTGCTGGTCATTCTCCTGCTGTGGAAGTGAGTGAGCAAGAAGTAGAAATCAGGAAGTGGATAATTGCATGTGACCATGGAAAAACAGCAGCTGAACGCAGTGGTTTCCAGAGAAGGGTATGAACAGCACAGGAGCATGATTTTAAAGGATGTGGCTATTTGGAGTAGTGTGGTAGATTCTGAAGGAAAAAGAGCTTTGCTTATTGGAACAGATGTCAAAACCCAGTGCAGGCCATAATAATTGCTACTGGCACAGCTAATCACTCAGGACTATGAATTTCTTCTCCACATCTTCAGCTCAGCCTAGACACCATAGAAAGAACATTAAGGCAAAGTTGGAGAATGAAACAACCTGCAAGGAATGGTCAGATCTGTAAAGTGAGGGGGCTTGCCAAGGTAAGAGATCAGGGAATAGGGTGTGTCACAGCTGTTGGTGTTTCATGGGGTGCATGACAAGTCTCCTAACTGACAAGTGTCTTGTAGAGAAGTTTGGGACCATCACTGCAAACCTACTGCCTGGGGAAAAAAGTGGGAGATCCTGGAAAGCAGAGTATGCTGCAAAAGAAACAACCCAGAATCTGAGATGCTACAACCAAGTGATTCCTCGAGGAATCACTTCAGGAAAAATCTGTGTTCATTACTGGTGCCTTACAGACTTTGTGCAAATCACCCTCCCTCCAGCACCTCATTTTCCCATGCTGAAAGTGCCATGTTAATACACTTCTCATTGGGATACTGCAGACAACTGATCTTGGTGAAAAAAATGGAATTTGCCAAAGAACATTTCTAGGGAACAGAATTATAGCCTCAGGATTTATGATGAAAACCTCAGTAGACAAAGCACATTGCAGGACACAACCCTCAAAACGTTCCCACCAAGCCTCCTTTTCTCCAAAACTCTCTGTTTATGCTGTAGAAGCAATAAAATACTTTAAAAATACTGCATGGTCAATAAATAAACCAATTGTTAAAGTACAGATCAACAGATCAGCTGGAAACACTAAGAAGAAAATAAATCACAGTGCTTTTAAGCTATTGTCTCTTCCTTTAAAAAGGTATCATATCTGGTTCTTTACTTAAATGTTGCTAGACAAGAGGGAAGAGACATTAAAACCCTTCCAGACATTAAAGTATTAGAACACACTGTAGCTTTATTAGGGAAGAAATGCACAATAGGAAGAGAATATCCTTGCAGTATCTTCTCACAAATTAACTGGCAGCCCTGAAAGCCATTTCCTTCCAAAAGCCTGGACTGAAGTTACATCTGATCTCATGAAAATAGCCATAAAGTCTGACTTACCAAGATGACTCCACTGGCTTTAAGCCTCAATGAATAACATAACCCTAAAAATAGTGTTTGAGTCTATAAAAATCAAAACAAAGTTTGATGTAGAGACAGTTTTGCAAGTAAAAATGAAAATATTGAGTTCTCCATTAGGAAAACACGTATAACAGACCAGCTTGGGAAAATCTGTTTGAACACCATGAACTTTGTGGATATCAGTATGAAAGGCAAAGCTTTTTGAAGAATATAATCACATTTTTATTGATTGTCAGAAAACTGAAATGTTCCTTCCACAAGGGGATGAATAAATCCTGTTGGGACCCGGCTGTGGATACTGGGATTGATGTGCTCTTGTGACTTGTTTTAACTGAGCTACTCCTGCATGGTGGTGATACTTTCTCCTCAGATACCCCTGTGAGCCAGACTATGGTGCCATTTCTATTTACAGATGAGGAATAAAGACAGTCAGGAGTCAAGGGCCAGATTTCAAACTGCACTTGTTTATGGAAATTAAAGGATTTCTTGCAACACAGCTCAAACATGCCTAGACAGGGCTTGATTTCCATCCAGCTCACTCCAGTGGGAGGCTCCCAAACAGCATAAAATACAACACCTGAACGTTACGATGAAAGGTTAGAACCATCTGTTGCAGAATCTGCTGGCTACTGTGATCCCAATGGCTTTCCAGTGCTCATCCTCACTATGACAGTCTGGAATTCACAATGGCCTTGAGACCATGAGTGATGCAGCTTGTAAAATGGAACAGTAAGGATGCCATCGACATCTGTTCCAGGCTGTTCATATGTCAACAACCACACCATATGGGAAGGTGTCTTGAATGCCTAGCAAATGGTTTCCATGAAGTTTTGGGGAGGAATCTAGCTTTTAAGGTGAACTCTGAAGATGACTTAATAGATTCAGGGAGTTTCTGCCACAGGAGCACTGCCTGTTCTCTGTATGAAGCATGTTGGAACTTTTAGACATCCTCTTGAACTTTGTGAACTGCCTCTTTAAAAAATCCCGAACACCTCAAGACAAACCCAATATCCCTCTCCTGGTGGTAACAGTGCTCAGAGTCCTTAAAAGAGACTGTCCAGAGGTGCAATTACTTAAGACAAATCTGAACTGTTTCTTAGTAGCACGTTTCTCTCAGTTTATGTCTGAACACAGACTTGGGATAAGTCCAAGAGCTCCTTAAGTCATCCCATGGTGTTGCCTTAGATATAAACTTAAGAGATGCAGAGCATCCACACTGGTTGTGTTCCTGCACAGCAGGTCCCTGAGAGAGGATCAAGCTCCCAGCAGACGAGGGTTTGGGGGTTCTGCCAACAAAGGGAGCAGCCCTTAAAAATACAGGCTTTCAAATGTGACTAAAAGGCCAGGTAGTCTCCAAGCTAGGAGAGAATAATCTCTCTGTCTCTGTGAAGTCCCTTCCTTTCCAGAGGCTGCTGAGGCCAAGCCAGAGTGAAAGATGCTTTGCATGATTTTCAGCATTTACTCTCAGAGGAAGCACAGTATCCTGTCTGGCTCTTGGTATGCTCACCACCTGACTCTGGCATGCTCCAAACAGCAGAGCCTTTTTACCCAGCTGGAATATGCTGCAGTTCAAATGCTCAGAATAAAATAAGCAAGGAGGGCTGCTCCAATCACTGGGAGTCAGTGCACCTTTGCTTAAGGGTTAGTGTTGAATTGGGCTCTTTCTGTCGTGGCTGGGCAGAGGCACAGCACCACAGTCTGTGCCAGTACTGACTGACAACAGAGACTTCTAGAGACCTGTGATCCTCCATACTTGTAAAGGACAAGGTCAGGTCCAGGTTGCCAAAGGGAGTTAAGATCTGCCTCACTCTGTAAGGCAGGAGATGGTGAGCACGTCTCCAAAAATGGCCCTTCCAATCAACTCTTTTGTGATTTTGTGGCATAACATCGTCAGTAACAAAGAGCAATTTCCCCCACCCTTGCACTTGGTATTGATGCATTTGGCAGTACACAGAGCCTGGGTTCACCCTTCACAGTACATTGATAGACTGGAAAAGGTCCAGGAAAGAGCCACAAAATGAATCTAAAGTTTACAAAATAGGTTTCAAGCAGAAGCATCCAATATTGCAATTTATTCTTCTTGTTACGGAGTGATCTTACACTCTGTTGAAGCAGAAATATGGGGAACAAAACTGATCAAAGGCTTATCATTCTGGGAGACAAAATGTAGATTTAGGGGCTGCGAGTTGAAGTAAGAATATAGCAGTAAAGTGAACATTTCTAATAACTGGAACAATTTATAAGGTAGCAATCAGCTCTTCACTACTGGCAATTTCTGAAGCAAGACTGGACTCCTTTCTCAAACACATATTCAGTTCAAAAGACATTGATCTCAAATTGATTTTGATTACTACAGTCTGAATTATATGGAAGATCAGAACTGATGAACTCATGGATTCCTTCTTTATGCTTCTAGAATACTATGAATCATCCTAGAAATGTGGAAAACCTCTGATTCCCCTTTGTACAGATATTAACTTAGAGATATTTGTTACTAGTTCTGCCCAACTGACCTGAAACTTTACTGCCTGATCACAAGTAGTGCCTCCCAGGGAGGTGGCTCATTGCTGAACCCATGCAATATTTCCTCTTTAACTCAACTTACATTTTTGGAGTTGAATAAACTTAGGGAAAGTTCACAGGGAACATGTGATCTGTAATTTCATACAATAGCTAAGCTGTAAACCCTCTGTCTGTGTTGATTCAGAAACCAAGAAACCCCCAAGATACATTTCTTAAAAACCAATTAAAAACTCCTCCGAACAGCACACAAATGCACAATCTCAGGTTGCACATAACACAAGACCAACCCAGCATTTTACTTCCTAATAAGCATAGCAATGTAAACACAACTACAGACATTGTTTTCTAATTAGGAGAATGTACCATGAGATGTTTACAGACCCCTATGGAAATGTGCAGACATTTAGTTGCCTAGCAAATAAAGGAAATGGAAAGCTCTCTCAGCTGGGGCATTCATAATTAGGCTGGCAAAGGGAGAAATAAAAGGTCTAGGAACAAACACAGGGAACAATCCCACACCGACCCAAGAAAGGCCAAGATAGTGCTAGGGAGAGGAACACAGAGATATGACTTAGCAGTGTTTTTATTTGAACATTAGCTTACCACAGAGCTGTGTATGTGAGCAGCCGAATTCGGAATGCCTGTGGGAAGGACGCAGCGGGAACGCTGACACATGGAAGCTGCTGTGTGGCCTTGTCTCCATGGGACCTGTTCTTGATGTTTGATGCTTGGAACTTCTCTCCGTCAGGGCAGGATGCTGCTGGGTCGACACTGCATCGATGGGAGACCAGAGACCAGTGCGAGGCAGCAGCTCCTGTTTGTGCAAAAAAACCAGCAAGAGAGGTGCGTTTGACATGTGGAGGTAAGACCAAAGAGATATGCACATGCCACAGCACCTACAAAAGGTGTTTCCTGATGGCTGAGTAGCAAAATGCTTTGGCCAGCTGGGTTTACAAGGCTGCACCACTCATGACTGTGGCCTGGGTCTCTGAAAGAAGAACCTCTTGGGGTCTCAGGCATAGCTGTATCTGAGAACTGGTTCATACCAACCCTGCCTTTGCTGCGAGCCATGGAGAGCAAGTTCCTACACTGCTGCTTTTGTGTTTCAGTAAACAAAAGAACTGAAAAGGACAATTTAATTTTTATTGCCATTGGGGCTAGCTCCAAAATAGAAACTTCGTAGTTTTGATTTTGTTGGTGTCACAAGGAAACCATCCCCTTATGCACACAGCAAGCAGTTCTGCTTCAAAATTCTCACACCTTCATGCTAATGTTGGCCTCATCCTCTGGGAAAGGGGAAATAACAAAGCCTGGTGCAAAGAAACAATATGTTTTCCTTTGGTTAAATGGCCAAATAGATGTGGGAAAAGGTATCACACGCTTGTGAAAGAAACGAGTTTCTCAGGCATCCTCCCCCATTGTGGTTTTGGTTACCACAGAACAAACTTTTTCCATCCCAAATCCTACCCATGGTTACGTCACACAAAGCTACTGCCAGACTATGTTTTCTTCATACAACATTCCTTCTCCCTGGAAAAGCAGGAGGAAACCTGTCTGTACAGCAAGAGTCAATCACACAGCACCACTGTAAGCATTTCCTGGCCTACTAGTTTCTCCTTCCATGCTCCTACAACTCAAGGGTTTCACCTCACAGTGCCTGGGTTTGGAAGGGGAGAGGAGTGTAAGGTTGCTTTGATTTAAAGATTGCTCTGACTTACAGGAGCTCTTAGTACTACATTACATGTCTTAACCACGCACATGAATCCTGGATATAACTTGAAGAAAATTTGGGTTTAATCTGAACCCTTGAATTTTGGGTATGGGAAAAAGCCAACCATTTTCAGGTTGTTTTTTTTATGATGGGGTGGTGGGAAGGTAGGTAAATTAACTCCATAATAATCAGCCAGTTCTGCTCTTGGCCAAACAACTTCTACACCTCTTAGTCTGTGCAGCACTTTTAATTCCTTTTAATCCCATTTTTATCCCACAGATACTTCAGATCAGCAGTTTTCAACCCTCATGAAGTTTATTTTCCAGCACAAATACAAGGCTTTAAATTGTGAAATTTAACCTGCTGATACTATCTTTCTTGCCCCCCCAGATCCTCAGCAATAGCCCATCACCCTTTATGTTTCTGCAGGTACAGCCACTGCCCAGGTAACTGACTGTATTTGTGTCAATCAGCACCAGGATTTCTGCACAACTAGAAATTTTCCCTGGCTTTAACACACAGGGATACAAGGTGTGGTGGAGCAGGGGGAAGGGATGTTTGCAATGGCTCGAATCTACAAAGATGGTTTCCAGCTGCATTTCACATACGATTTGAGGTTTGGATGGAGTTTTAACAGAATTTCTCCATGAATTATGCAAGAGGCTGCTGGAACCCTGCAAGTACACAGAGGCACAGAGACTTGTTGAAGCAGCCCTCAGACAACCCGCTGCCATCTGACACACAAACCAAATCAAAGCCCACTCCAAAAGGCAGTCTTACACTGGGAAGGGAAAGTGAGGAGAAGACCCCCAAGTGCTGTGGGGTGCCGAGGTGGGGACGTGTGGGCTGCCCGCGGTGACCTGCTGCAGCACAGCACTAGATGGTGCTGTATTTTAGAAATAACTCTGCTTCATGGGTCCCTTTAGATTGGATGCAGGCTCAAAGATGTGGCAAACACATACAGATGCTCCTTTTGAGAAATGTTGCTGCTCTCTCCAAGGAAAGTATGGATTTTCCTTTCTATCTGTTTATAGCATAGGAGTTAATACAGACTATGAATTTGTGAGTTGCCAGTTAAGCTCTCCAAGTGCTGCTGTTTCCTTTGGGTGTGTGAT
This sequence comes from Manacus vitellinus, assembly GCF_001715985.3. Taxonomy (NCBI): domain Eukaryota; kingdom Metazoa; phylum Chordata; class Aves; order Passeriformes; family Pipridae; genus Manacus; species Manacus vitellinus. Next base: position 4,074,787 of record NW_021940379.1, read on the forward strand.
GGGAACTTCAGGGCACTGTAAAAGTGTCAGGAACAACACCATGTCCATATTTACCCTTCTCTGATTTACCCCCTTCCTCCTGGTGTAGGCTGGTGGCAGGCTCCAAAAGCCCAGCAGGAGAACTGTACTCCCTCAACAGAAGCTCAGAGCCTCAGAGCTCTGGCCTGCACTGGAACACTGTCACCCTGGGAAAGTGGGTGGCACTGAGCATGTGGCTGGTGCCAGGAAAGTCTTCAGTGGTGTTTTTAGAGCAGCATCCATCCTTGGATTGTCACACTGCCACAGGTTGCATGATGTGAGGAGCTGGGACCCCATACCTCCCCATGGGAAGGGATATCACTTCCTGGGGTAGGGCTGTGACAGGGAGGTGGGAGGCCATGGGCACCCAGGTGAAGTGAAGGAAAACAACTTTGAGATTAGTGGCCTACAAAGTCACATATGAAAGGAGATGGGCTGTCTCCAGGGTTTACTCTGGCTGCGGTTTCTCCCTGCACTTGTGCTGGGTCTGTTTGGTGCATTTCTGAAGATGCTGGGCACAGATTCAAAGCTGGCCCATTACCCTCACTCCCAGCCACTCCAGCAGGCAGAGCAGGTGCTCAGCAGTTAGATCCAGCCTGGGCTGCAATGGGCAAACCCTTCTAGCAGCTTTCCCTGGGGTAGGAAGGGCTCAGAGACACCTGCTTATTCCAGTTGGCCATCCAAGGAAGCAGACACCCTCTCTTCCCTCCTGCTTTGCTTCCAGGCGCAAGTGAGTTTGGTTTTCTGGCCACAAACAGGGCAGTCTGAGCCAGGAAAGGGTAATTAATGTCAGAAAAGATCAGGGACGCAGCGCAGCAGAGCTCACTTGGCAGGAACACAAAAGAAGGGAGGGGGAGATGACTTTTAGAGAGCCTGCAAGAGGCCAAACCAGCCAAATGAGCTCTGCAGTGGCTGGGCCAGGTTGTTTACATGGCAGCCAGTCCCTTCAAGGGGTCATTTAACTTGCCCAATAGGGCATCAGCAGTCCAGACACAGCTTTTTGGAAGGGAAGGATGGAGCAAGCATGGATTTGCCTCCTCTTATAGGGAGAGAGTATGGATGAAAGGATGAGGTAGCTCTAGAGAGGAAATATGAGCCTGTATGGAAGGCTATGTAGGATGGAGGTTGGCATCACCAGTGTGTCTGCAGGGATGCTCAATAGCTGAGTGAGAACAGGCTCATCCCTGGCTGTGTGCCGAGCAGCCTGTCCCATCACACAGCATGGCAAGGTTTAGCTTGGCAGCAGAGGTGGTGTCTGGCTGCCAGAGCCTTGGAGGGAAGTCAGGAGCCAAGGAAGCACTGTTCCAATGGGCTAATGAACTCATGCTCAGGAGTTTTGGCTTTGCTAAGAGTCAGTGGTTAAACAGAGAATGAAGATTTGTGATCACACTGCTTCATAGCCTGCAAAAATCCACCATTTTCAAGGGACCTAAAAGGATCCCACCTCAGGTAAACTAGGGGATGTGCTGTGCTCCAATGCCAAGGAAATTCTGGTAGCTGAATGAAATTAAGTCAGTCCTGGATATGCCTAGGAGCCCTCCAAAATGCATCCTAGTGCTGTGGGAGTTAGCACTCTGTAGCAGGCTCCAGTGCTCTCAGCAAGAGTTGCCTCCTCTCCCAGGTCTCTGGCATCTCTAATATGACAAAGGATTCCAATCCCAAGGACTGTGTATAAACCAAATCAGGAATAAGCAGAAAGAAAGAGGGCACTGTCTGCAGCAGACAGCAGGGCAATAGAATATGTCATGTCATACCTGAGGATGCTATTTTGAGAGCTCAAGACAGGATGAAGGAAGTAGAGTTATTAAACTCACAGGGGAAAGGCATTGGAAGTGGCTGGCACCTCTCCCAGACTGGAGAGAGAGGCTTTGCAGACAGCCCAGGAAAACCAAAACATGCCTTTCCCTTCATAAGGAAGAGCAGCCAAACTGGGACTCAGCCTTGGCTCAGAGTCCACCTGCAAATTATCTGCCACAGTCTGTTCTCACCACCACGGGTCGTGTGGGCAGGAGGAACTGTCGGTCAGAACTTATGGCAACAGGTCCAGATTCTTAAACTTCTCCCTATCCTGTTCACAACTAATTCTGACAGGCAACAGGAATCAGAGCCCTGAGCTCTACAGTCTTTGTTCTCCTCCTACTTATCTGTCAGCCAGGCAAACTGAGGCACGTGGTGCCACAGCATCACTCACTCTTCATCCCAGGCTCACACTGTTCTGCTGGGGTCACCCAGCTCTCAGAATTTTGCTAGTTCAAGTTTTGTCTCCTTACAGTATGCCTGTATCAGAATTAGATCTTCACATGGAATTTACTGCATTTCAGCACATTCACTCTAGCAAAAGCCTGACTGTCATCTATCTCTAAGTTTAATTAATTCTGTGGCAAGGAGAGCAGATTCATAGAAAATCTCAAAAGGAAATCTGTCATGGGGAGGCACTAGGGGCCTCTCCCACTGCAGATTACTGTGGGGCAAAAAGTTTAAGTTTGCTATTGCAAGCTTCAGTGCTGGAAGAAACTACTCCTGATGCTGAACTTCAATAGCCCACAACTGTGAGAGACACTGATTAAGGCTGGGACTGCCACACAGGGGGACCTGATGTCTTCCTGGATTATCCCCTTAGAAAGCCAAGCTCATACTTCCCACTGGCTGCCAGCACAGTGACTCTTAGATCTCATAGCAGGAGAGCCTGATGGCCAGGGGATACTTTTAAGCAGAACAAAGAGGTAAAAATCCTGCTTTCAATTAATTGCATCACCAGGGAACTGGAGGGCAATTTGGATTAAACTAGCAAGGCTCTTTCAATCAGTTCCCAGGGGAAGATCCAGCAGGAGTGAAAGATTCAGCCAGAAATTGCAAATAGGGAAGTGAGAAAAATGTGGGGGAGTTTTACTTCTGCCCTTCATAAAATTCTGGTTTCATACTGATCCAATCTCCACCACTGCCAGTGGTGGGGGGATGTGGGGAGTCTGAGGAGCTGACATGAAACCTGTCGTGTACAGATGAGGGGCCTTGCTGGGACAGAGTTTGTATGGCCCAGGCTGACCTGCCCGGAGATCCCTCAGCAAAAGAGAGAGAGCAATGCCCTGCTACCCTCACATACCCAGTTTGTGTGTGGCCCAGTTTCTAACTCCTCATAAAGTAGCCTCTGTTTTAGAGGATCCAACTTCTCACTCTCTCCATGGGCAAAGCCAGGATTTTTTTGGGTTTGCGCCTGATGCTGTCTATGGGATCTGCCTTGTTGCTCCTTCTTGAATTAGAAAGTATGCACTACTGGCAGCTAGAAGCACAGTCTTCTCTCCCCACATAATGCCAAAGACTCATTTATTCTCTTCAAGTTCAAATAAAGCTCTACTGTTTTGAAGTGTTAGAAGGAGCTGGTTTTTGTCATATAGCTACTGATTAGATGGGACTTCTTGAGCTGCCTCACAGCTCTGCCTATCAGGGCATCACTCAGCATCTTTGCATCACAGGGCCAGGCCAGCTCTGGGAAGCATCTCTCACTCCCACCTGTATGCCCAGGGAATCAGACCAGGTCATTCTCTGGATCCCTTGTTGTAAGTCAGCCTAGAAACTGCGAGTGAGGCAAGTGCTTTTTCTGTCCCCAGGTTCCCCCAGGCACAGCGTATGTACCTGGCTCTGGATGTGAACCACAGCTTCTTCTGGCAGAAATGTGGAGGTTGGTGATTCAGGGGATGGCTCTAGAAGTGTCTTCAGGCCTTAAAGCAAAAATTCTGTGCAGAGAACATAAATGCAGATGAACAGAGACAGAGAAAAAAAAAGTATTTTGTGAAGCAAATCTGGTTTTTTAGTGGTACATAATTTAAAAAGTAGCCCAGTCCAGACTATACCCAGAGCTATGGCTAGGAGCAAGTAGAAAAAAAATAAATCTATCTGAGTTCAATTTATTAAAATAACATCCTCCCCCCCCAAGTAGCTGGAAATTCTCTGTATCTGCATTTTAGTTGTGTCATTTCTTTGCCTTTATAAGCCAATGAATGCCAGATGTCCCTGATTTTGGTTTCCAGCAAACAGGTATCTTGCCCAAACCATCCCTTTTAAATTAAACACAGTTTGCAGCAAAGTTGCTTTTGTAAAAGTGAGAAGGGGCAGGAGGGAAGGGACAAGAAAAACCTAAGAACTGCCAGCATTATCACGTGCAAAATGAGTCTGAAGGAAATTGGGGACACGCAGCTGTCATGGCAAACAGCAACAGATTGAGGCCGTGGCATGAAGCAGCATGGAGCTCTAATGAGCAGGAAGAGCAAAGCCAGAGCCACAATTTTATCCTGTGTTGATATTCTACAAGAAAAATGATCACAGAGAACATTTATTGCCCCCCTAACAAGATCAAGCTTAATAACAAAGCTACACATGTTATTTACTACAGTGTTTGCCTATTGCATAAGCAGAAGTGCCTGTTGCCTGGATCCTCACTGCCTGCTGAGGTTCTTTATCTCAGGCTGGCTGTGTGCTGGAGAGGTGGGTCTGGAAAACCCCAGATCAGTGTGTGAGAAAGAATCAGATGCGGGGAGATGGTGCCCATATGTGGATTGCACTGGGCACAAATTCAATTACAACATGGACAGCCATTAAACAAACCCCAATCCTTCCCTCTGCCCACAGCCCCTGCACAGATCTCATATCCTGTGAAACACAGGTCTGTAATTGGCACAAGGCAGATTAACCCAGAGTGACCTGCTGTGCCCAGCAGGCTCAGTTTCAAATTGGAGTGACCATCTAGTATGTCCTCTTGAAGTCCCCAAAGGATTAATGTCCACAGGGCCTTTTGCATAGAAGCTGAATCCCATCCATATAAATAGTAAGCCTGGACAGAACATGTGCTTATAGTGCAGAGAAATGGAGGATACTGGGAAGAATGCAGAAAACTGTGAGATGCACAAGAATGGCAGAGAGTGTCTGGGCTGGGTGATGAGATTCCAGAACTGCAGGGGGGCAGCAGTGTGAACTCATCAGCTCAGACAGAAGAGACACATGAATGAGCAGTCACTGCTCCTGTACTTAGAGGTTTCCTGCTTCCAGCTCTTGCAGCAGCAGCATGTGCTCTTGTTATGTGAGTTTCCCAGAGTGCTCCACCCCAGCACAAGGACACTTGGGTGGAACAGGACTTGTTTAGCAGCCTAAAAAATGGTTCAGCAGTCTGGCTCTAAGGAGCACTCTCAGGTGGGCTGGTTGTTACCTGCTCACTCCCACCACCTGTGCCTGAACCATTTCATCTTAGGCCCTGCTACAACAAGTGTGCTGTGAGCCATTTCTCTCCTGCCCTTCCTCCATGTTTATGAGTTTCTTTCAATTTTGGCTACCTCCCTGCTCCAAAAAAAGAACAGAAGGGAAATAGAAGATCCTAATATGTAATTTTAATAAGCCATATAAGGATCTGCTTTTATCATATCCAATAGAATATGCCTGGGGGTCCAGATGGGGTAACTGGTCCTGACACAGCAAAAAGTGGAGTTCCAAAAAATCCCCCAAACAGCACAATAGAGAAGGAAGATACAGCTATATCTGTCATGCACTGTTTTACAGTTACACCCTGTGGGTGCACAAGATTAATTGTCTGGGTATGTTTGCCACATGTGAAAGCATCCCAGGAGCAGTCAAACAGGAATATGAAACTATTGTATTTGTATACTGATATAATTTCCTCCCTTTCCTTTTTGCCTCTGAAAGACATGAAAAACCTGCAAGGAAACAGGCTGCAGGGTACATGGACTAGGGGACAGAGGACACACATGGGCCAACTAACAGAACAAGCCATAGCAAAGAGAAAAGTAGGAGAGCTGAGCAGGTCCTGGCAGAAAGCAGGGGCAGGAGGGTGCCAGGGGACATGGTGGGGAAACCAATAGCTTATATTACATCTGCTCCTGAGGCAACACCAGCACATGTTCTCCTCCAGGGAAGAGAAAGGAAGTGACAAAGCTAAAAAGAGAAGGACAATGGGAGAGCATGGTTTGAAAGGATGAGGAATTGTGCCCTCAGAAAACCCAGCTGCAGAAGGGCTGTGGATAAGAGGTTCAGGGTTTTCTAGGAAATGTTGAGCCCTTTCAGCACTGCTGAGATGCACAGAAAAAGGAGATAAAAGCCAAGCAAATATCTTACCGTACTCCATTGGCCCTTGCAGCAATCTGCACAGCCCTTCCTGATCCTCCACTGTGCCAAAAGCTCTCTGCTCCCTCTCACCTGGCTGATGGCACTGGATGAGCTGGGAGACATGCATCCTGGGCAGGATTTGGGTTGGGATGCTGTCAAGTTAGTCTACCAGGGTGCTGCAGGGTCCAGCTCCAGCAGACAAGTCCACACTGTGAAAACAAAGCCACATCTCCCTGATATATTAATGAGAGAAAGGAGATAGAAAAAGAATTTCTTCAGCTTGGAAAAGAAGTGTCTTGGCAATTTCACTGTGCTGTTACAGGTCATGCTGCTGCCATGTGGTATCAGGCAACACTGCTGATGCAATGCAGAAGGAAGAAAGAGGAAATGAATTTCTGATATGCCGATCACCCACCAAAAACTTGGAGCATCAAACAGGCTGTCAGTAGCCATTCCTCAGGGAGAAGCGTTTGCATGGCCCTTGTATTGGTTGAGCTCCTGAACTTCTAGTGAACCACACTGTTAATGTGTTTCCAGTGTTGGAGCTGCCAGGAAAAGGTGGATGGGTAATGCCACACAGACCCAGCTGGCGCTTGCCCGCCCTTGTTATCAGCTGGCTCAGGTTTCGGTGTTAACTCTGTGCCTGAAGAAAGCCATATGCAATACAGCAGGGGTAACATCTGGCTGGGAGGTCTTTGGAACAAATGTATTCATCTCATCCTTCAATATCCCTGTTGTACTGGCAGGTCTAGCTGCCACTGAGTTCAACAAGATAGATTCCCAGACCTGTCAGAGCTCTGAATTCAGTTGCTTTAATTCCAGGGTTCAAACATGACTCTGGAATTCTGAGCCTGTTCAGGCAATGAAATCCCCATCCAATAAACCCCACAGTATTTCAAGGTACAGCTGCTGCTATGCAGCATGTGTAGTGCTGATTTACACTTACAGATAAAACTGTTCTTGTAGTGATGAAGTTAAAGTCTATAAAATTCATAGTACAGCACAGATCTACTGTTTTCCTTCTCTCAAACAGTGACTATAGAAATGCTTCAACTCTCATCTGCAACAGAGTTCATCAACTCACAGTGCCCCTGAACTTCCACACAAAAAGACATTTTTAGTCTCTATAGCCACTTTGAAACCTTTCCCCACAGCATCCCTGCCCTGCCAGAAGATCCACAGGAAAAACACTGACAACATGTGTTGCTGCTTAGCAGAAATGAGGTAGAACTGCCCCCATTTTCAAGCTCTAAATGCAAAATCTCCACACTTGCAGAGACTAAATAGGCACAACTGATCTTTCATGTAGGAGTTCTCCCCCTCAACTTTCTCCCAGGTCACCACTACAAGGCAAAAGCAAATGAGAGATGCTGGTTTCCTCCCCAGGGAGTGAAAAGCAAGGGAACAGGCATGACAGAAACAATTTGTTTAGTACTACATTAAAGAGCCAGTTCTACTCCTCACTGACCCCTGTGCAACTCTTACAGCTAGTGAGGACACACACATAAAAATGAGGAAAGAATTTGGCGTTTGGGCTTTGAAAAAACATCTGAGAAAGCTCCAGCCTACTAGCACTGTTTTTTAAAATCCATCGTGTTTTCCCTGGGGCAGTAAATTACATTATCTTAATTTAATAGATAGGGATGGAAGCACCCAGAGCCCCAGGGTAACCCCCCTTCAGGGGTGGAGCTGGGAAAAGACCTACATCCCCCACCATTCAGAAAAACTTTCATCGCCGAACTCTTCTGCTTCAGCCCAAGCCCGATGTCTTGGACATTTTTTCTCTACTGTCCCTTAGCTATTTTTATTTCTTTTTACTTCTCCAGCAAGCAGAACTGTGAGTGTACCAGCCACAGCATCTCCATTTCAAATGGTTTGGCTCTCCTTTCCACAACACTATTTCCTGACTCTTTTTCCAGCCTGCAGCTCGCTGAGCAGAGGATTAGGATAAACTGAATCAGGCAGAAAAAGGTTTTTTCCGGCTGGCCTGCAAATACTACCTTTTCCCTGTATGCTCAGGTACTCAGCAGCTCCCTGTTCCTGCCTTGTACTGGATACACAGAAACCTCCCGAAATTATGTGCATGTGCGCAAAGGGATTGTTTTGAAATCAAACCTTCTGAAGTGTGTCTTGAGCCCAGCTCAACTTTGGACACACTGTTGAAATTTGGATTTAATTAATTCCACTTGAGTTTTGAAATGGTGCGATACATTTTTCAGAGGTTTCTTTCCCCCCCATTTCCTGGATCAGAGCCTCAACCACATTCATGGAAACACTGAAGGGAAAAAAAATCCCTAGCAATAATTCACCAAGTGGGAACTGAAAACATTTGCTGAAGAAGAAGGAACCTCTTGGTCTTTGGATGCTGGGAATAATTCAACCTCTCCTCTCAATTCCCTAAGGCTCCAACGGCCCTTTTTCCGGCAGAGCTGTGGTTATTTGAGCAAGTTGCCCTGGGGACAAGTGCATGTTACTTGTAGGATTTGGGCTGGAAAGATCAAGCACACGAATTTGTAGGCAAGAAGGGCTTTGTGTTTTAATAACTGCCAACAGCCCTATAGAAGAGCCTGAGCTTGCAGGATGAAAAGTCGTCCTTGGCAGAATCTAACTCAAATATTCTGGAAGCACACAGGGAACAGCAGACATCTCTGTCAGCATCATCTCTCTCAACAGTACATCATCTCACACGCAACAAATGTACCGACCCTGGATTCGCACAACCTCCACTCTGCGCCTCTCTCCCACACTGCTGGTTTCCTGGAGATGTTTCCCAGTGTATCACGTGCCCAGTCAATAAGGTTAATGCTGCTCAATGAGGAGCCCCTGTCTGCCCTGCATGTGCCATCTGCAGCTGTGCAAACAGTACCATGAAACATGGTGTACTGGAGTGCTGCTGCTTCCTCAGAGACATTGCAGATTTCCAGGGCAGCGAGGTGCCTCAGCCTTTGGGAAGAGGAGCCAAGATAAAATGCAAACAAGGATGGTGCCATGTCCCCCCAGCCTCCTGCAGGTGCAGCGACTCTATCAGACCTACCTTGATTGCAATGAAAACCTCATGCTGGGGGCACCGGAGGGTTCTAGCATTACCCTTCAACTTCTTTCTTCTCCTGAAAAGATGGTGTCAAGTTTCTGGGAATTACCTTCTTCCTCTGCCTCCTGGAACAGAATTCCAGCTGCATCACAAGGGCCTTGAAGGAGGCTGAAGAAGGCAGGAGATCTCAACAGAGAAATTGTACAAAATCTCTATCATTCTCTATTTTTCTGCAGAAGAGCATTAAACTCACTGAGTTGAATCCTCTCAAAGCACCCAATGCCCTCTGGCCATGGTGGATGGAGAGGAGTCCCTCTTCACTCAGCCCCAGCTGTGATAGCCCATCTCTCTGTTGAGGCAAGGGAGGTTCTCCTCATTCCCAGACAGAGGCCAGCTACATCCTTGAGGACTACAGGACAAAGTGGTTCCAGTTCCTGATGTTCAGCTACACCAGTAGCACACAGCAACCATTGCCAAATTCTTCTTGACAAACAGCAGACACACTCAGAACCTGAACTTCCTAGAATATTCTTATGTTGCTTTCCAAAAGCCAAACCCCGGTCCTATTTACAAACAGAGCAGGAGAGCCTGTATGTACCAATCTGTCAGAAATTGGGTCTTGATTAGCAATGAGCATCTTTGCAAATGGTCTGCAGGGTGAAAATGGGTGACCAAAACTAACCTGAACCTGGAGATAGATTCTGAATACCAGCCTGACTATAGGGACAGCAGATTTTGAAGTAATTGCTCCCTTTTTGAAAATCACTCAGAGCAGCAGAAAGTGTTAATGCGTGGTCATCACACAGCTTCCATTATTTAAGCTGCTAGCAGGTAAAAGAGCTGCCAACCTGCATGGAAAAAAACATCCATCTATTTCCCATCTGTCATATTTTCTCAAATCCATCCACATAAATCTGAATACACGGGAGACAAAGTATATACCATTGGCCTCAATTCCTTTTCAAAAATATACAGCATGACCAAAGACAAACCACAATCCCACAACTAAGCACACATTTCAGGACAGATGCACTGTACGACTATACTTTCCTTTACTGCTAAAAAGAAATCATTTCACCAGTTTTGTACACCTGTGTTTAGTGATTGCTGTGTGGGTCTCACTCCAAGATTCTCATCACCTTTAATGACTGCTGACCCTTAAGAAAATCAGCAAAAAAAAAAAAAAAAAAAAAAAAAAAAAAAAAAAAAGAGACTGGATTGGATCCAAATTTCCAGGACTGAAGACCAGTAGTGTCCAGTCTACATGCAATGGTGGCTGTAGATTTAAGTGCTCTGAGTGACACTTGGTGATGCAGACAGGAGACCGCAGTGGAGTCTGACACCTCTCTTGAATGGCCACTGGCTCCCTCCAACCACTGCTGACCCAGGCACTGGGTAGTGAAGGGGGGTCTCTATTCCTCAGCAATGGAACCCAAGAGTTTAAGATGAAGAGTTACCAGCTTTAACTTCTGTGAATTACTAGGGATGTGTAAAAACTTTAACAAAATGTTTTGCCGCCAGCAAAATGCTTGTTCCTTGGCAGATAAAATATTTAGGTGAAAATTAGCACCTCAAAATGTAAATGGAAGACAACTGGAAACAGAAACAATCCATTTTGGTTTGAAGTAACTTTAACTCAACAGTTAAAAGACAAAGTGAAAAAAATTAAAATGGAAATGAGTTGAGGCTTTTACTCAAATCAAGATGCCTCTTAAATATCTTGGCATGAACAGTGACTTTCCCAAATCTCTTTACGCTGTTTATTTCTAAATACCGGATGTCTGGTTTGCTCAGAGTGTGTGTGTGTGTGTAAAGTATTTGCTTGACTTGTCTGCCCCAATGTCACAATAGCAGCACAGATTTCAAGAACTCCTGGCACGGGGGGAAAACACAGAAAGCAGACAAAGGGCAGGATAGAGAACAGATTACATTTGGAATTGCTTTTCCAGCAATACGGACTAGGGTTTTCCTCCCTAGCAGTTTTGGGGAGTCTACGTCACTTGCTGTGCCACCTGGCACAGCGTGGCAGAAGAGAATCAGCACAGAACACACAAGTGACGACTCAGTTTGGCTCCTTAGAGGAGCCAATGGTTTTGTATACACCCAGTTGGGTTTCTTCAGAAACCATTCCAGTATTTCTGGGGAGAGTCTTTGCAACTCAGAATAAAAGGTTATGTGCTGTGTGTAAGTCCTGTGGGACAAGACACTGACTTCTCACAAAGGGTTTGCCCAGCACACTCCCCAGCAGGGCACAGCCTGTGAGAGCTAACACTGTGGAACCACGTGACGTCACGAGGCATGTTGTTCCATCCTGTTCCTTCCAGCACCCCGATTGAAGAATCTCTGCTAATTACTGGTAATCAATTTCAGACTTTGTTTACAAGCATCAAATCTTCATCTTCATAGCAAAAACACTGCACCTAAGCTCAGCTAAAGATGCTGGTCATCTGCCATGGACAAGGGAAGAGCTGGCTGGGTAGGGAACACCAAGCCTCTGTTTCCTTCCACGTTTAAGAGAAAAGCTGTATTCCTGCTGTTGGGCTGCTGCCAGAGTTACTTCCATCAAGCGAACCTACCGTGGACAGCAGACCTGTGCAGTCAAGAATTTAACAAGCCAAAATCTCTCCCATGATATTTGGGCTACTAAAGACAGACAGCCCAGCCCAGCAGGTTTCCCCCAGCAGCTTGCTAAGCTGTCAGCCACGGATGCCCCTTGCTGTCTCTGCACACAGGCTGGCAGCACAAAGGGCCAGGCACGCTCTTGGACTTAACAAACCACAGAAAGCCCAAGCCAGCATGACAGCAGACACAAACAAGAATGTAATTAGTGCTGGATTATAAATCTCTGGCTAGGTACCTGGAAACACTTGTATTGTGAGAGAAAGCAACAGCCTTGCTGATGGCATTTGGGCTTAATTTAGGTCACGATTACAGACAGGGTGCTCTGAGCTGGCAGGGGTCAGATGGCAAATCAAAAACAGGCTCCTATTTGTCTTGCCTCCTGCTGCTAGCCTCACCTTTCCAGCCCTACAGCCCAGACAGAGGCAAGCACTGTTCTCTCCTGGCCAGCTGGTGAGCAGCAAGTGTGGTGCAATTCATGCTTACTCTGCTTGCACTGTGTCTGTCCATGGAATAGGAAAAAAGACAACATAGTTGGGTTCATTTGCTCTAAAGAGCATTTTTAAATCAAGAAAGCAGAGATCTCCAAACCAAGCAAGCAGAATGTGCAGGTCAGCTGCTGAGTGGAGAATCTGAGTTGAAGGAATGGGCCCTGCACACCCTTACGCCCAGAGAACCCAGAGACTGACTTTTGAAAAGATCTCAGTGCAGCTCTGCAGCTCCAGCTCACAGCCTGGAATGTTCCTTGTCAGACAGGGTAACACCCAGAGCATGGCAGATCCAAGTCCTTTACTGGCTCTCAGGCATATGCCAGCAAATAGGAACTAGCAGTGAATTTAGAAACTCCCTGCCAGTCCCAGAACCACACCGTGCCAGCTGCATCTACAGCCAACATGGGGCAGGCATGTGTGTCTGAGCAGTCTCCCTGCCCTGACAGAGAAAGAAAGGAGCCATGACTCACCCAAAACCAGAGAGCACATAGCCAGCAGTGCACCTGTGAGACTCCAGACCTCAGCATCCCACCATCAGATCCTGCTGTCCCTCCTAAAGCGTTTCAGGACTGTTCTTCATCCTTGCTTGTGTAGGATTGAGAAGCCAGGGTCTGACCAGTCCAGGAGGCAATCCTGTGAACAGAGTGTGGAAGGGACTTTACAGGAGTATTAATAAATGAACTGACTTTTCAAAGGGCCAGATGGTGTTTGAAGTGTTAATGGCTGAAGGCTACTGTATGATTTAAAATAGAGCTGGTGTGGACACTGGCTGGCTTTGTTTGAGGTCGTTTCCATTTCAGGCCCACCAGCTTTCATTCATCTCCAGAGAGGCATTTTTAGCTGTCACTTGAACTGAACCCTGACTGACACTTCATGCTGATTTTCTCAGGAGCTTGGTGGCTGGTCAGTCAGTCCTAGCAGGAAAGCAATACAAAACTAGCTGCAAAGGTTGGGATCTGATCTAGAATCCCTCTGAGTCCCTGCAAAACATTCCTCTGATATCAGTAGGCTTTGGATGGGGGCCATCACAAACAAGACATGTGCTAAAGTACATCACAGTTATTTCTATCCAGGAGAGCAAAACAGGTTTCTGAGGGAAAACTAGCAGCTGGAGAGGGAAGTGGGAGTCTGGTCCCCTGGCAGTAGCTTCTGCCTCACTGAGTGCCGTGTTAACCGAGAAAGGACAATGGTCCCAGCTTTCTTACCCAAAGTTAATTCCTGGCCTCCTGGGAACCCTTGGGCTTCTGCCCCTATGCTTGGAGATTTTGAAGTGCATAGAGCAATCAGGCTCCAGTTTCTCCTACCAGTCTGCAGATATCCTACCACCTGTAGCATTTTATTCCTTTACCTGCACTATTCTGAGTAAGTCTGTGAAGTACAACAAGCAGCACACCAGAAAGCAGGCAGCTCAGGTTTACTTCCAGCAAAGCACGGCAATGAAAAGTTATTCAACTCTGCTCTCTGAAGCTCAAGATAACTTCCGAAGAACAGGCAGCTCAAACTACAGAAAAACTTCCACACTTGAGAGACAGAAGACTATTACTATAACTAAAGCTCTCCTGGGGCAGAGTGGGTCAAGCACAACCATCTCAAAGCTCTTACCCTGCCATAGTGTCAGATGATTAAGGAAGGCCTTGCCAGAGGAATCTGTGTGTCCTTTCAGCAGTTAACAGTTGGGGATCAAAGCTTTTTGTGCATGGAGGCTGTAGGAGAGAATTTGTTTCTAGTGTTGTTCTCCATGGCTCCATTCCCCATGGCTCTACACTCAGCCAGCTTGAAAAAGATGCTTCTTAAACCAGGTTACATCAGCACTCATGTGCCACAGCCAATTATTTCTCCATCAGATGGTTCCTAATTATGAGCAGTCACTTATTTAGTGCACAGACCTTCCTGCCTGGCAAGGTAGGAAGCAGACCTTATCTCAGTGCTTTCTGTGCCCAAGCAACAGGGGGTTGCTGGGATGGGTCACACACAACAGACTACAGGGCATAGCACAAATTGTCAGGCAGGATTCCAGCACACAAGCACAGAATCCACCAAACATGGTCAGTGAGGAGACCCACCGTGTGACAGCATCCCTGTCAGTGCACCCTGGCTTTCAAAGAAACCTAGTTTAATCTGGATGGGCCTGTGACAATGTTGGGGGTGCAACTCAGTGTGCTATGCTGGATTTGATTAAAAATATCCCTCTTTTACACCATTCATTGCTGTTTTGGAAGATGAGGCAGAACAACTCCACAGCTAGTCCTTCACCTGGACAGCCACCTGCAGTCAGTTGACAGCTTCCCCCCTAGATCAGACTGGGTTAGGGACTGACCAAACAGGTCATACTGGTCAGGCCAGCAGGTGGGAGATAACTGGAAATATCAATTCATTTAGCACAGATGATGACAACCCGACTATAGCTTTGGATCTTCTTATAAAGCGAACTCTAGGCAGTTTGTGAAAAATAGACTCATGACAGTATTACCAGATGGTTTTTGGAAAGAAGACACAGTTGGGAGAACAACCCACTGATTAGTTATGAACAGAATACCATACACTCTTCCTGTCTGCAGCCACTCAGACCCTGTGGCAACAGGCAAATGCAGCCTAAAGTATCATTTCAAGTCATTAAAAAGCTGACAAGCCTCAGTTTTTATCTGCCAGCAATTTTTCAATAACAAATTCAGGATAATCCTAAATTTTATTCACCCAGTAATTATCAGTCTGAGGATCACTTACAAGCAATAGCAATGGGTTTGGGTATTCAAGACCCAGGTGCTTTGCTGTGGGCATGTAAAATACAGCAGTCAGGTTTCTGAGGGAATCTTTGTGCTGTGATGACTTGCAAACCCACTCTAAACTATACAGAAAAGGTATTATTTTAGCCAATCTAGAAATGCACTAAAAGTACACAAGTAATCCAGTTACAGGAAGGAACAGGGCAGATGCCAAGCCTGTCAGGGGAACAGGAAGAAAGCAGAGATAAATGCAACTTATATGCTTTAAAAATAAATCAATACAGACAATCCTTGTTTGACTGTTTTTCCCCCTAACCTGCTAAAATATGCTATTAGCTCATTTACAAATCAGGCATTGATGGTTTATGGGCAAATTGCTCCTGGTTTGCTTCCCTTAGCTCCTGAAGGTTGAATTTAATGGAAAAATTACTAAGAAGTTTATAGTTTGTTGTGTCTTCCAAAGTTACACGAATTTCAGTAAAATCAAAATGTTTTCTGAGAAGTTTTCAATCCCCTCCAGCCCCTGTCAGCTCCCCACACCTCCCAAACAGATCTGTGAAAAAGGATATTCGTGGTAAAATTTCCATTTGGATAAAGAACATTTCCTTAAGGAACAGAATGAGACACTGAATACAAAGTTCAGACTAATTTTAGTCGAAACACTGGCTACATGTTTTCACAAATTGCTTTTCTTCATCTAATTTCATATTATTTTTCTGCATTTGATTTTTAATGGAAAAAGATATTCAGATAAAAAGGACTTGGAGGGTCCCAGGCTGAAGCATACAGGAGTTTTGTATCTCCTGGGTGCTTTGCAGACCAGGGCTCTGTTTGTTTTAAATATGCATTACATCTATTCCAAATAAACTCCATAAATCAATCTGTGTAATAGAAACCAGAAAAGTTTATGCAAAACAAATACAGAAAGTCATAAATACTGTGTTTAAGATGCCATTTTTGTGGCTGGTATTATTTCTAGGGTATGTTTTTACTGTTTGTGGGATAAATTTTTCAGAAACGTTAAAATCTTTCCTCCCCTCCATTCTCTATAGGTTTATCCCAAAGAAATAACGAGCCGAGCTCTATAAACCAGCATTTATTAAATCCAAATGGGCACTTCATCTTACAGTAGCTTTCAATATAATCTATTTGATCTTTCAAAGTAGTTGGAAAATTATTTCAAGGGGAACTTTCACAGAACAAATTAACTTGAAAGAAGAGAACATTTTATACCCCAAAGAGGGAGGAAAGCAATTTCCTCAGTTTTTCTCGTTCTGGATTCCCCTCAGCCCAACTGCAGATACACATATTTGAAGAGACTCTCTCTGTGGCTGCTGTTGCCTGATCTCAGCAGCGATGCCAGAAGCTCATGGAAAGCAGGGCCACAGACTCGTGGGGCCATAAGGCTACAACCATGACAAGTTCATCTTTGGGGAAATTCCAGATTGCACAGGAGACGGGAAGGAGCAGACTCACGGAAACTAAAAATGGTTTGTTCGAGCTGCAATTAAAAACCTACCTCTTAAAAGCTACCCTCTGTGTTTTTGGAGGGACTTTATTTCCTGCCTGCTACAGCTCTTCAAACTGCTTGTTAAGTCACTAGACAAAAATAGCATTGGGGCCATAACCTGCACAGCAGATCCAGGCACCTGCCAGTTTTAAGAATTCAAACCTTAAGGCATTAAAGGGACACAGTGAGAGGTTGAAGCCCCAAGGTAGATGGTGTGACAGTTCCACCAAGTGCTAAATCCATCAGTTGGCCAAACATGATATCTCCATTCTCTCTCTAACAGCCCACTGTTGCCCTTTGGATTCATTCACTCCTGCATGCCTTAGGAACCCTTTCTGACAAGTTTTTCAAATTACCAGTAGGACATTGGAAATCTCCATCCAGTCTGAAAACCCTGTATGATTCATATTCATCAGTCCTATTTTATCTATCTCTGTGCATGTGGAGGCTGCAGGAACCAAGCAGAGAATGGAACTGAGAAGAACTACATATTCTGGGTCACAGGAGTGAGACAGCCAAAGGAAGAAAAGACAAGTTTTCTGTGTGAATGTCAGGGGATTTAGGAGCAGCCTGGCTGAAGCATTTCATCCAAGGCCTGGATTGCACCATTCCCTACAGCACACTGTGCAGAAGGTTTCCTCCTCAAAAGTCTACATTGCCTTGAAGGTTAGCAAGTTTACCTTAGGAGTGCTGGTTTCACCTTCCCAAGCCACATAAACTCCCAGGAGAAAAAATATTAAGATTTTTAAAGGCTTTGGAAAAAGATTTCCTTAGTGTGTTCTTTCAGAGATCAGATATTTGTTTCATCCTTCTGGGGAGGGTATGAATTGTACATTCTTTAAGTTTTCCTGGAAGCTGATTTCTTCTTTTGGGCTGATTTACTGTTTAAGCCACATGGTACTGGGAGCTACAACACAAGATCTAAACCAGCGTTCCCTGGGTTTTCTCTCATAGCTTCATGTGTGGTGAGGGAGGGCTGAGGAACACTTTGTCCTTATTTTAGAGTTGAGGAACCTGAGGCATGATGTGAGGGCAAATATGTGATTTGGCCAACATCAGAAAACAGCCAGTGGCAGGTCCCAAAAGCCTCATTTTGGTACCCAAGCAATAAATGCCTATCCTGCTTTACTAATGATAGGGGTGCCTTTATGATCTCTGCCCTTCAGTGGTGGGTGAGGCCGTCTCTGCAGACAAGCTTTTCTCTGATCCCAGTGAAAGCTTTAAACCCCACTCAGCAACACAGAAACCCTTCTGGTAGATGCACATGCTGAAGAAGTTGCCAGCACCTAGGCACAAATGTATGATCTGCCAAGAGCACAAACTTTATCACCTCTCACTGGACATCTACTTCCTCCAGCACCCAAAACCCTACGCAGGGCCAACAACAACCAAACTCCAGACAGGGGCAACCCAGTGGCTCAGGGCTGTGAGAAACCTCAGTTCACCTTTAACCACCTTGCTCAGCACAAATGTTCTTTGTCTGAGCTAAGAGCCACAGCCTGGCACTTCTCTCTGGGCCAGTTACAAAGCTTCCCTGTACTCTCTGTAACCTTCCAAGAGAGACAAAATCCTCTGCTGCTCCATGTTTAACCCAGGCAGGTGGTTTTACCACATGCTGCTCAGTGGATGCTGTGTTCCATCCCAGACGTGGCTGGATTTCACTTGTTTAACATGGAAGTGGGGGACAGACTAGGGAAGGAAGCAATGCTTTCATGATGTGTTTCCTGAAGGAGTGTTGTGAAGCCCAAATCACATTAGAGAGTCTCTTGTTTTTCTTTAACAATTAAAAAAATAGCCTCCCCCACTCTTACTTGCAGTTCTTTGCCTCATCTTTCCTAGAGGAAGCAGAAGGAGGTTGCAGAACTAACAGAAATGTGGGAAGACCTATTCCAGGAGAAAGGATCCATCAAACAGGCTGCAAGCCATGTTATTAAGTTATAAAACTAGACGGCTGGAGTAGGCCTGGCTCCTTGGGACAGACACCCCTGCCCCAGTCAGGGAGCTGCAGTCATGTTAGATCAGGTACTCTGGGCATTTCAAAGGGAGCTGAGCAGCAACAGCCTCCAAAACTTTTGCTACAGCCAATTCTGAGGAAGGCTGTTGACAAGGAAAAAAACTCTAATAAATGGGTAACTTCTGTGACAAGGCAGAAAACTATTTATAGCAATCTTGAACTCCACTGCTGGCTAAACTTACTGTTATTCTGCAGATGAAGAGAAACCAAACAAGACACCCCTCCTCTTCAGGCAGCTGGATTAATCCAGCAGAGCAGGAAGCATCCACAGGGAGCCTGACCCTCCTGTATGTTGACCCAAGAAAGGGACAGCACAGTATGAAGCTCAGCAGAGCTTGAAGAAAGTCTCTCTTAAGAGCATCTCTAAACATTTGTCCTTTTCCATTCCAATGAGGAAAATCAAGTGAAAGAAATTTGGAGAGTCTTAGATGGATCAGAACTCACCCAGAATGTCTGTATGTGGGCCAAGGTTTTGCAGACGAGGCTGATGATGTTTTGGGATGGGAATGCAGAGGTAGGGGTGTGTGTAACACTGGAGATCCAGGGCCAGGATGACTGGCCAGCAGGCTGGGTGTAGGTCAGGCCTGCCGAGCTGCTCAGGGATTTGCCATGTTATAAAGCACAGGAGAGATGTGTAGGAGCAGGGGCTCCCTGGCGTAGCCCTTGGCAGGCTGCTGGAGGGAGGAAGCCTGCTCCTGCAGATGCAGAGGAGCTGTCAGGGGACAGAACACTCCTCCTGCTTCTGGCAGAGACTTTGCAGATGCTCTGGCCAAGTCACGTTTTAACAGCTCTGTGCCTCAGTTTCCCCAGCTGTAAACTATTACAGGGATGTTTTGTGGCTGAATGCAGCCACAAAGTCAGCAGAGCTCTTTGGACAGATGATCCCAAGGAGTAAAAAGCATTTACTTGAGATTTTTTTTCCTCTGCTTCTCTCTGATCTTTGATGCTGACACCTAAATAATTTACAGTGTGAAGAAGGAAGGAAAAGACCAGAAGCAATCACACCAAAGCATCCAGCCTCCTCCAGGCACGGCCCAGGAGTTTTGGGGAAGGAAGGAATGTGCTCCCACCCCACCCCCTCATCAGACCTTCTGTATGATGACATTCAAGTGCTTGCTGATCAGTTTATGGATCTGGGGACTGACAGACTTTGAAGTCAGAGCTCGGCATCCCCAGTTATGCGTTAGGACTTGAAAGGATCAAAGCTGCCAGCATTTTTGAGACCTCATGAACGAACTGCATTTGTAATGGGAGCTCAGAATTCAGGGTTGGCTCCTGATCTCCCCAACAGCGTCACAGGCATGACCACACATTCTGTGGGCATTTTGGAGGCCTCTCATTGTCTGTTTACCATGCTGTGAGCAGCAGAAGGAGGGCACACTACAGCCCTGTGACACATTGTGTTCTAGTGTGAAGGATGTATTCTGCAAGCAATTCTAGGACAGAATTTCCTACGTGAAACCCAGATCTTCAACAAAGAGGTACTAATGACAAGAAAAATGTTAGTTCAGCTTTTACATCCCAGCTGGAGCTTGCAGATGTGAAAGACAGGGATAAACACTCGTTGTTTTTTTCCACAGGAGTAACTCTTTGCAGGTTTAGGGACTGCACTGTCCTCTGTTACAGGGTCAGATCTTGGACAAGGGTTGTTTGGTGTCCTAGTCCTTATTGAGTGAATGGATTTGAGCTGGAGGAGAAAGAAAAGGAAGATACAGACCAGCTCTGAGGGCACAACCACCTCTCAACAGTCTGAGAGTGACCCTCTTTCATGTGAGGCATCTGGGACACAGATAGGAGCTGCTTCCAGTCTGATGTGGCTGGAAGGGGCAGAGGGCAGAATCCATGTGAGAAATTTTACAACCTGTACCCTGAGTGTCAGTCTAGCAGCCTACACGATCTGTGTCTAGTGCACAGGTATAAATCAAACTCCTGAATATGAGTTTTCTTTGATTAACATGTCCAACAACTTCCTTGCATTCCTTGCAATGCTCTTTGAAATTTGAACAAGCAAAGCTCTGTCCCAGCACCCCCATTACATTGCCTGGTGGAGAGAGGAGCAGCAGGAATGCAGGATGGTCAAATAGCCTTTTGATAGACCAGACTTGCTCAACTCAGAACTGCTGTCCGAGTCTGAATTTCAGCTACGTGCTCAGACTGCTCCAGTCTACCCTTATCCTGAGGTCCTCTCTAGGAGGACTGCTCAGTGTGACAGCAGACCAGACCCTGGCCCTTCACTGAGTGGCTGCTCTTCAATCCAGCCTTGCAGTTTTGTAGCATTTCATACATACAGAGCCCGCCAAGATCACACCATCATCCACCACCACAAAGATTCTCGGCACATTAAGAGTCTAATTCTGCATTGTGACATTCTGTATTACCCTTGTGACCAAAACTCTCATGAGGTTTTTCAGGAATAATACATATTAACCAACAGCTGTGAATTCCCAGACTCCCCAAGCACTAATTCAGCCTGTAAATGAGCCAGGTGGTATTCACTGCACTGCAAGGGACCACTGAGACATTTTCAAGAATGCCTTTGGAGTTCTTGCACACCTCATGAGTACAGCTTATCAGTATCTGTCTTAACTAGGAAGCAGTTATAGACTGTAAAATTCACATCACATATCCTGTTCCTGAGATATTGTTCTTGGCCCAGGATTCAGTTCAAGGATACTCAAGTCTCATGCTGGAAATTCAAGACCACCTCTCTGTTTTCCCTCCAACCCATGGTGAGAGGATCAAATTCACCCTTTTCTGGGACTTACTTTTTTTGACTGGAAAACCATTAGACTGACGTGCTGTTCACAGACATGTCACAGCTCTGAACTCACTCTGGGCTTGTTGCAAAGAGGCCTAGAGCTTTACACTGCCCAACACCAGCCCAAAGTAGTCTGCTTGAGAGAACTGTTTATACTAAGTCAGACTATACTTAAACCAGGAAGACTGTATTTATCTAAATAAAAAGGTCTTCTGAGAGCACTCAAAGATCACATTTAGTATGAAAACAGAGCATGTATGAGAATCAGAACCTGCTCAGTGAGTTATAAAGCTTAACACCTGGACACAGCAAGTGGGAGAACGACCTACTCATTTGAGAGGGCCCTCAGATGGACACTGATATTATAAGAGTTGGGGATGAGTCTCCACCAGGCTGTTGTTACCCCATCATGCAGTGTATCCAAAAGAAAACTCAGATAACTTCACAATTCCCCAGCTTCAGCCAAGTCTCCTGTGAACTGATGTTCACACTGCACTTGCCTCCTTTCTTCCCCCTCTTGCCCTTCTGTCTCTGTTCCTCCTTTACATCAAGCACTCTGGTTTTACCATCCCAGAGTTCACATTTATTTGGCCTTAAGCCTTCAAAGAAACACAATCAAATTCCAGCAGCATGACCCCAGCCCTTCTTAATAGCTTCTTTTCTCTAAATCACACTTGTCTTGAAAACCATCTAAAAAACCCTTCAAAAGCTCTTTACAACTCGACAGCACTAACAATTAAATCAAGAACCTCAGCCTTTGCCATTTCACACTTTAGCTGCTTTGTGTACTTGTTCTGCTTCCTCCGATTAAAAAAGAAAGTATGTTCTCTCAGCTGCTGTCCCCTCAGGAGCACAGGGACACACTCACTGTGGAGCTCAGTGCTGTTGTTTCCCCCAACACCTCAGGCCCGGAGAAACTGCAAAATATCCCCACAGGTCCCAGTGTGTTTGGAATGGCAGCAACTCCCGCATTTTTGCACTGCAGGCCCTCAGTTCAATCCTCTGAGCACCAGTGGAGATGCAGGTGCACACACATATCTACAGTTCACTATTCATAGACCTCCTGTACTTCTGGCTGGGGCACTGAGTGATAATTTTACACCTGCTAATAATCCAATAGTCACGTGCCCAACTGGCATATACCCAGAGTTGGGTGAGATAAGAATTTACATTGATGGGCAATGTCACTCCTCTCCCTCTCACTCAAAAGCTCCTTTAAATACACAGTTTGGCTGGCAAAACCTTGAAGAAAACCAGATTTTTTGAAGTAGAACTGAAATCAGAATTGCTTTCATCAGGCAGCATCAAATTAAAAAGGTCATTCAGAAGTCTTGTGTGATTTAATAAATGTATATAATTTAACTGCTTGGGTTTCTTATTAGTGAACTTAATTGCTGTATTTTAGTTTTCTTGCCATTTCTTAACTAAAAGCATTCTTGTTCTTTATGAGTCAGACAGCAGGTGTACACATTACTTTATGTCAACATCTGATTACTACTTATTGCTCATTTAACTCAGCAAAATATAAAAATTGGACCATGTCTCTAGGAAAATAAATAAAAGGAGAATGCTGTGGAGTTAGAGCAGAGAAGTTTTTTTAAAAATCAAAACAGGAGAGGTTTTCTTGAATATTTTTTCCAAGCACTGTTGTTATAGGTGTTTCCTGAGGAAGTGACGAACTTCCCCCGTCCCATGACTTGCACCCTCCAGTTTTTATTTTTTTTCTTTAAGTACAGAGTCCAAGAGGTGCAAGCAGGCCAGCACAGTGGACAGTTATTTCACTTTGCTGCTTGAAAAGACTGATAGGAGGAGAACCAGACTTCTCTGTACGCCAATTCAGTAAAGCAAAGCAGGGCATAGAGGTAGTAATGTGCTTAATTTTAGGCAGGTGCCTTGGTAAGTCTGTGGCCTCTACAAGCCACAGAAACCCATCAGTGAAATTAAACATCATTTAGTTATTCTTATGACCATGCTTCAGTGCAGGCCTCCTGGTAGATTTGTAAAAAAAAAAGGAATGAAGCCTTAGGTAGTTGTCCTGATGCAACTATGGGGATTTAGTCAGTAAAAAAAAGTTATTTGACCTCTCCTTGCTTAAATAGATTTAGTTCCACAGTACTACACCTTCTCAGTGGAGCACGTCAGCTCAGAGGCTCCACTGCATCTCACACATTCAGCCAGCCATGGCTTCTTTGGGAGCTCAGGCTGATCCAGCACATGGGCAAAATGCTCCCTTTAGGACTTTGTTGCTGTGACACTCTCAGCAGTCATCGTAAATCTTTTGCTGCTTTTCCTCCCCTTGTCTTCCTGTTCTTCAAAAACCATCATGGTCCTTTATTCCCCTGCCTCTGCAAACACCTCTCCCAGACGTTTACAGTGCAATATTTAGCACTGGGAAGTTGCTTCTTTGGCAAGTTTTCAAGCTGCTAAATGAGAATTGTTGCAGGAAGGCAATGTTTTCCCCCACTGGGTTAACACCCTTCCCCTCAACTGTGCACAGAGGGGCTTGAAGCCAAGTCTTGTTTCTTGGATACTCTGAGTACCAAGAGACCAGAGAAAAGCTGTTGCAAGGCATAAACATTGGTTTTCATGCAGAGAAGATTCCAGTTAGGCTCAATGCAGAGTATGTCCAGGCAAGACACAGGCCCTGGTGCCAGCCTTGTGCATCCTTAGAGAACTGGAACTGACCCAAGGAAAGTGGCAACAGTTCACAGAAGTACTAAGCTGTAAATCAGGGTAGAAAGCAACACTCACATCTTAACTTTCTGTGTTAAGAGTCACAAAAGTGGTAGCAAAGCTGTCCTGTGGTTTAACACTGACACACCTGCTTTCAGTTCAGCACAGTAACTCTATGGCACCAGCACTGCTGGAAAAAATCAAACAAACCAGCAACCCCTACCTCAGCCAAGGCTGCTAGTTAATCAGGACAGGGGCAGCACATTTTGGGCAACAGACTTCCGTGGGCTTTTGCCATTGTTCCTTAGCCAGCCCTGATCAGAGAACTAAAACGGGATGCCAAGTCCTCAAAAGATTTTAGTGTGAGCGATGCAGACCACATGTGCTGAATGGTAAACAGCTCTTGAGGATCAGTATAAAAAGGTCTTTATAGTCCGAGCAAACAAAAGTAAATGCCAGAATCTAAGCGAAACAGAACTTTCCAAAAGCCTGAGGCTACCAAGATTTCAGAACTGAAAGTGTAGCTTTGTTTGTTTCTTAGAAAGACCTGAAACCCATCACATTATCAAGAGAGGTGACCCTGTCCTGTTCCCAGTGGGGTAGCAGAGTCCTTTAATTCTCTTCTCATTTCCAAGCACCCATCTGAGCAAAGTCAGTCCATGATATTGCTTGAGCCTCCTATCAAAACTACACATAGTTGATTACTTTGTAAGGGGGTAGCCAGCAGAGAGGTATATTGCAATGAAGCAAATACCATTTATACCATTTACTGAACAGGGTTACATGGAATCCAGAAAACCAGTCTGAGCCACACCACCAAAAACACACTCCTAACACAGAGAAAGCTTTGAAATACTTTGCTTTTCTGTTGTAAAGACATGTATGCAAAAACAGAGCTGAAAGGAGAGTTGTTACATTTGGGGACCACAATTCTGAAGACCAAGTGAAAGCACATGGGTTGGAAAGGACTCCAGTTTAGCCACCATAAAAGGACTGGTGCTGCTATGTCCATGCTGGGTATGTAGAATTGTTCCACAAAGATCCTTGGCCCTGTTTCAAGTATTCTCAGAAGCAGATCCCTTCAGATCAGTGAGGCTTTGTGCAGAAGACTGCCTAGAATTTTAACCCAGTTGGGAACTAAGGGCTCCTGCAGGATAAATCCTCAGGCAAGCGTCCCACTTGGCCCCAGGACACATTGCCTCTGTGAAGGCTGATGAATGCCTGCAGCTCTGAGGTTAGACAGATTGGGTTTATTTAAACTAAAGTTTTGGCTGCTGCAGCATAAACTACTACTGCTCATGCAGTCCTGGGGCTGTGTAGGGCTGCTTCCCCCACTTCAGCACAACTGGTGTTGCGGCTGCCAGCAGCTGCTGCTCCGAGTCCTCGGAGTGCATTCACTCTCTGCAGATGGCTCTGCAGCACCACTGGCAAAGAGCAGGATGAAATGCAGTCTGCCTGCCTCCTCCCAGCCCAAGTCCCTCCTTCTCTGGCCCACAGCTCACAGTCTTTTTCATCTCAGTTGTTTTCCCAATGCATTAACCAGCTCTGCCTCACTGATTTCAGTGATGCTGCTCTCGGTTTACCCCAGTGTGAACACACACATACAATCTGTGCAGCAAGTCCCTACAGCCCTGGCAAAGCAGGACTCCATCTGGAGTGTCCGTCTTGGCTGCCTTCAGCTCTGGAGGAGCAGAGAGTGACAACAAACCTGTGCAAAGGAGAACCAAAAGGCATCTGGACATCACCCCTTCTAGCTACCACACAGGTCGGATCAGTAGCCCTCAAGCACAGGCTTCTGTTTTGCTTTAGGTCATTCAGGAAATTCCCTGAAGGAGTCATGTCCAGTCTCTACCAGTGAACTTGGTTTATGTGGGCAGGGTCAGCCCAAATCAGGTGCAGGATGGGGCACAGAACATTGAAAAATGCAATGTCAGTAGAGAGGCTGTAAAATACGCTTTGAGATTAGAGATGCTTTGACACTTGAAGCTCATCTTGCCTCATACAATCCACACTGGTACCATGCCGAGAATGTAGACAGAAGGCCCATGTCCCTTTCTCCCCAAATCCTTAACAAATACACAAACCAACTATGACAGAGTCTACAAATTTGGAAAGCCTGTAAAGCAGCTCTAACACTTTAGGTTTTTTATGGCCCTATGGGTAAACAGAAAAAGAAGTATGGTTCACCTTGAGCCTTTTTTCCCCCCTTAAGAAATTCTTTCCAGTGCTGTTTTACAGGTTTGCACAGCTTTGCAGTGAACAGACACCCCACAGCAAACCAGGCATTTAAAAAACACACTAAGCTACCGTGAAGTAAATTACTGACTTAACAGCCAGGCACCTACAGGTATAATTGGGTTTCATTTGAAGAACAAATTAAAGCAATGTGCATATTAGCTCTGAGTCTGCAAGGGGCAGAAAAAGACAGTCTGGAAACTTTCCAAAATGCACAAGATTAAAGAAGCCCTGCCAAAACAGGTCCCGGGACACAGCAGTCACACCAAGAAGGATCAGCTCCCCGGGAGAGCCAGACCCACACCCAACTACATCTGCATGCAGGCTCCCATCAGAGAGGCAGGGGAAGGCTGCCTTTGAACCATAAGCTGAAAAGCAGGGGAACAAATGGGTTGACAAGAACATTGATGGGGACACAAAAGGACAGGGCAGGGTGAGCTGTTAGATGGATATTGCAATTATTGGTTCACAATGCTTCATACTCTTTTCCTTCATACCCTTTTCCTAAAGCCCAGAGGCACCCATACAGAATTCCCTCTCCCAGTATCAAGTCTAGCACGTCAGTGTATTTTAGGGTTTCACTAGTACCTACAACTTCTATCAAACCCCAGTTCACGTGCTACCAAAGACTGAAGTGGGATAATAGACCTGAAAAACATGACCCCAAACCACTCACCAAAAGTTTCTCACAACAAAGTACTCCACAGTGACAGCATATCTCAGGCCATAGTTTTCTCAGATATACAGCTCTTGCCATTGCAGGAATATTTGACTAAAGCAAGAGTCTCTTCAGGATGTGTCCACAAAAGGAAAGGACCAGTTTCCTTACTGGCTTAGCCCCCCCCACCCACATCTCTTCTGCTTGCCATCTTGTTTATACTGTTGCCAAAGAGGAGAGCAAAGGATGAAAACAATTAACCAGCTGAAAGGGAAAATAAGTAACAGCCACTGAGGGCTTCAAAGTTAAGCAAGGAAATAATTAGTGGAAGAGCTGAAAGAGGAAAACATCAAGAAAAGGCAAAATGGTAAAAAAGTCAGATGAAAGTAGGGAGGGAGAATGAACAGCCTCATAGCAGCTTCAACACTGGTCTTCGATGTTATCCTCAAGTTATTTTTTCCCCACTCTGACTGTGAAAGAGCAACTTTCCCTCAAACATGTTTAATTTTTGAATTCTGTGCACTGTCAGGGTCCAGATCTAACCGTTGCCTTCCCTATTCCGACTCAGAAGGCCACTGAAAGTCTCAGCACTTGCCTTCCCCAGACAAAACACCTGGATTTCAGCTGTGCAACCCAGTCCTAGTTCAGGCAGGCAGCATTTTTCTCTCGACAGCATTGTTCACAGTCTTGCCCTGCAGAGTCAAAGGACTTGGATGACTGTGCTGAAGAAGGGCACAGTCAGACCTTTGGAGAAGGGGAACAACTTGACATGAAATCCTGCTGGAGCAGTACAGAGGGAGGCCTGGCTGGTGTCAGTTCAAAACATGAGACTGTAATAATATTTGCCCTTGGTTCAACTTCATATACTATGTACAAAAGCCTCTGTTCAAATAAAGGAATGGCCAGGGAGACATGAATTGAGAAGAGCCAAGAAACTCAAAGCAAAGTCCCAGTTCTCTTTGTCTGGAAATCTAACTGTTTTGGAAAGAAACAAAAACACACCGAAGGTAGACAAGGAAAGTTCAGGACAGATTTCTTGCTGAATTTTCTCAGTTTTCCCTGACGATATTTAAGAACGAGAGAGAGCAAGCGCATGTGTGTTCCACAGAAAGGGTTCAACATATGCAATTTTTTTCCTCATTCAGGGAACCAGTTTGGCTGTCAGAGCAGCCTTGGTGTCCTGGATAAATAAAATCATAGTCTTTTTTCATAGCCTGCAGGGTGGGAAGGAAAGAACCAGCAGTCAGGCAATCTAGGCCTCACCCTGCCCCAATTTTGACCTGGGACAAGCCACTTGCTCACATGGCTCAGGAACAGTCATGAGGGGACACATGCCACTGCTTTTGCAGTCACCCAAACCAGAACACCTTCACCATCTCCCTGACTTACTTTCACCCCATAAGTTTCGAGGGTTGCTGTGCAGCACACTGAATGCCAGGAATGGTACCTGATCCTGGCACTTCAGAAAGAAAGTAAAAGGTGATTGTCAAGAGCAGGGTAAAGTTGGTGTAAGGCCAGAGGGGTAGCAGGATATAGTAAAATATTTCTCCATCCCTCACCTAGACCATGTTACTTGCAGCACAGCATTCAGATAACTACCTTGGCAATTATTTTGGTCACTGATGAGACAGACTGGTTTCTTGAGAGATGGTTGAACCTGTACATGCCATTAGGTATTATCAGACACTCAGTTTGGTCATATAAATGCTGGTAACCAAAGCTTTCTGGGCAACAAAGACCACTGCAGCAGAGCTGAGGCACCAATATTTAGGATTTTCCAGCTGACTGTGTTTTTCCAAATACGTTTAAGAATGTCCAGGCAGCTTTACCTGCCTCAGACACTACCTCTTTCTCCTTGAGGTGTATTTACCCAGATGGCAGGTGTTTTATATTTCAAAAAACATTCATTGAGTAGGAAAACATTTGTACAGGCAGGTTCACCTCAGAGGACTTATTTTCGTTCTCCCCTTTTTTTGCGGGAACAAAGAGCCTTGCAGCAGACCCTCAAGCTACTCACTAGCTAACCCTGTCTACACGTGAGACCATGCAGAGCCAAGGAACTAGTGGAGGACAGCTGCCAGCTCCAGGGAGGCAGCATGCCAGGCATTTGGCACTGCTAGGCTGAGGTAAGAGGGCAAGATTACGGATACCTCGCCTAACAATCCGGACGTGACTTGGATATGCACGCAAGAAGCAGCTCCGTGCAGCTGTAGCTTGCCTGTATGATATATTTTATTTTTAATGCTAAAAGAAAGGTCCTCAGCCCTCTGGCCTCCTAAAGGGCTGGGGAAGACAGGTAACCCAGGTCAGCTGGAGCAAACAAATTCAGCAGTACATCACAGACCATCCTGTGAAGTACCAGCTCTGCCAGACTCCTCCAGACACCTGCTGCTCACCTCAGATAGGAAGAAGAAAGGGCCAGCCTTGAAACAGGCAGAGCCTGAAGCAGATCAGGCCAGGAAGGCAAGTAAAGCCTTGAGGGTGCTATGACCTAAAAGGCTGTAGTTATTCTCAATAGTTCTCTTGCTAACAGGGCACCTTCTCCATAAAGGTTTGTCAGGGAGGGCCAAAGGTCTGCTGCTCTCTCTGGGACAAGGAGACAAATATCAAGCAGTGAAAAAACATAACAAATGCCAGACCTGTGCCAACCAGCCCCACAATACCTGAGTGGAGCGAGCAGGGCAGATGTGGAGATGGCATCCAACTTCAGCTGAATCCACAGCACCAAGCAAGCCTGGGTTGATAGGGCAGGGTTGAGTTCAGGCTGGGAATCCATGTCAGGGTCAAACACAGACCAGTGATCACCAAGCACATCCACAATGACAAGGAACATCCAAGGTCAAGACGAGAGCAGAGTCAGCAATTCAGGGACCACATGAGCAAGGTCCACAGGTGGGTACCAGCATGGCTTGTTGGAGACACCAGCACAAATTCCTACAGCATAGCTCAAAAAACAAGCAGAACCTCTGGTCTGAGCTTAAATGGAGTCAGGGGGCCACAGGCAGAGGGTGTGGGTGGAGGCCCCAGGTGAGGCAGGTCAGGGCCATTAAGCACTAATGATGCACCTGGGGCTAATGACCACCTGAAGCGTGGCTGCAGTGGGTCAGAGCAGGGACAGCAATTGTACAAGAGAAAAACACACAAGGACAGATTTCAGCCCCCATGATGGCAGTTTATGCTATATGTAACTGAAGATGATTTCACTATATGAGGACCTATGAAAAAGATTTTCTTATGTGAAGGATTATTTTCTTATATGATTTAATCCTGCTCTCTGCTAAAGTGTGCTGCAGAAGAGCAGGATGTCCTCTGTTACACAGCTGGAAAAAATGAGGCACAGAGAAGCTTCAGTGACCCAGCTAGTCCAGCCACCTGAGGGATCCCAGTCTAGTGCTCTGCTACATCACGTTGCCTTTAATGTTATTTACACACTGCTCTCCATTCTCATAAGTCAAGATGTGGGACCTAAAATTGTCCTCTATGTTTGCTGAAGTTTGGAAACTGGAAGCAAGCCCTGTCACTCTAGCCTATGTTTAAAGAGCCAACTCATTTGTCTTGTCTGTAGCTTTTTTTCTTTTGATCTCCAGACCTTTTCACAGTTCAGTTGCTTTCCAGAGATGACTTGTTGCAGTTTGCTTTGGTTTGAACTGGGCTTTGAAACTAGGGACCAGGATGCACCACAATTCTGCACAAGATCTTGAGGAAACAGCAGGGTAATTTATGAGACAAACTACTAGTTTTCAAAGGATAACATCTTTTCAGCAGAAGTCCCTCTTCTTCAAAGGAAAAACTGCCTTTGCATTTTTATATATCTACATATAACGAATATTTATTTTACACCCGCCATGTCTGTGGCACGATGTGTGCGTGCATAAAGGCCAAATGAAAGCAATTGCCTTCAGAGTGCTGGTGGAGATGTTGTCTGAAGGTGACTGCTCCCAACCCCTCTGCAGTTTAAAGAGGGATTGTAACATGCCCTGTGGAAGCAGCCAGCAAGGGCTGGCCTCCCACTGGGCAGACTGGAGCAGGAGCAGACTGCACGCCAGCATCTGACAGAGGAATGGAACCTGTGGGAATGATCTGGCAGCAAGGAGCCTGCAGGGGAAGCAAGCTCAAGCAGATTATTAGAAAGACACAGCCTGGGAATGGCCTGGATATCCATTGCAAGGATCCCAGCCCCATCTTTCCCTCCACATATTCCTTGGAATAACTCCCTCTTTTCCTAAGGAAAGCTGCATCTTTACACAAAGTGCCTTCTTCTGAGGGCTAGGACAATGGAAATGGATCACAGGTCTTGCTGGAATTAGTCCTAAGATGGGAACTCAGCCATTCTGGAGCACAGATGGGGTCAGGTCAGGTTTTTCCCTACAAACGGGAGAAGCCATGTGGTTTTCGTATAATTTGGAACATTTTCTTACAGAATGAAGATTGATTAGATGCCTGGAGTTCCCCAGAAACAATGTTGATAGTGTTAGCAGCCTGCACACCACAAGAACCCATTCATAAAAAAAAAATTCTCATATTTAAATTTACTTTTTTTTAACTTTATGTTCTTGGAAAAAGAAGCTTATTGAGTAACTATCAGAGTTCCTCTTTCATCACCTTGTCATAAATCCCACAGGCTCTGAATTCCTTTAACAATCTCTCAGTTAAATTGTGACCTGCCTATTCTAATAAATAAACCTTTTTTCTTTTCCCCTCAAAAAGAGCTGGAAACAGCCAAGGAGTTGCTCCCCCTTGCCCCTGCTCTGAGTTCTGCTAATTGAGACATCAAAGCAGATGGAAAATCAAGGTTGTGTCTGTACAATCCCTGGGCATTAACCTCTCTCTCTCAACCATTTTCAAACAGGGCAATTAACTTTTGCCAACACAGATCCCCTTCTGAAATTTCAACCATACGTTATATTCTTTTATCACTATTTATGTGAACGATGAAACAGCTGCTGCCTTTTACCCTGAGGTGGCTGTTCCTTCAGGGCAGGTGATGGTTCCTTAGGCATATTTTGTGCAAACTGACATCCCAACCCAGTTCCAAACCAAAAACATGCTGCTGCTATGAGGTGTGGAGTCTTTTTTATCATCTTCACAACTGCACTCACAGGTAAATTTGATACAGCAAACTGTTGAGGTTGGAGGTGATATTGCTGTAATGGGTAAATTAATGAAGGAACTGCCTAAAATTCATAGACCATGAGAGTGCACTTGAAAAATGATCCCTGGGCAGACAGAAAGCAGTTTCATCTTAACTCCATTGGATTGGTGCTTTGCTCCCTTATGGAGCCCTGCAGATAATTTAAACAATTCAAAGAAACACAGGAATGTCTGCAGGATGGCCGTCCTGTGCTCTGCATTTGCCCCATCCTAAACTGACCTAAATCAGAAAGCTCGACCATGGAGCAACATCTAATTCAAACTGAGCCCCACGGATATAAACATTTCACTTACATCCTGAGAAAAGATAGTGCCAGTTCTCCCAGGGGCCACCAAGGGCCCTCAGCACTTTTGTAGCTGGTTGGACAGGGTAACATATGTGTACCCATGTTATATGGAGCAAACAGGATGCACAAATTAATGTTGCCCTTGGGCAAGAACAAATCAGGTGGTGCCTGTTTTCTCCCTAATTTGCTGGCATTGTTGTTCTGCTGGTGAGTAACCCCAGTGAAGCCCCCTGGCACATTTTCACTCATATTTAGCTCAGGCCTCTGAACACTGAACATTCAGGAAGAGAGACTGAAATGGGACCAGGCTTCAAGGAAAAGCTGGCCCCTAACACACACACACATGCACATTTAACTGCTCTATTCAGTGAACACATGATTGTGCTTAGGACAATATGCTGCTCCCAAAAAGGGTTTGCAGGTTTCCTTGTAAAGGGGATGGTGGCAAAGTGCCACCAACAGACACAGCTCCTAAGCCCCATTTTTCCACAGTTTCTGCCTCTCCCTGTCAGACAGGACAGTCCCATTAAGGCAGATGAAAAATACAGCCTTAGAATAACTGTGTGTAACCTGCCACTGATTTAGAGGACCTGGGTTGATACTGTAGGTTCAGGGAGTATCAGTGGTAAAGGGCAGAAATCTGCAGCTTTCCCTGTTGAGGTGAGGAGTCACTTCAGGTCCCTGGGCAATGCAGAGTGGAGGTGTGACATGCCACCAGCCCTGAATGTGCCCCTGCTGCCCTTTAGCAATTGTAATTCACAATAAGCCACAGGACACCTGAGCAGAGATCCTGATTCAGCCAAGCATGTTTGGCGTGTGCTTTAGTTCTTCAGTGATGGGGAACCAGTGTGAGATTCTTCCTGCAACGTATGAACACACAAACATCTGGCACCCGACTCCTGCTTTTGGACTTAGTCTGTTTGTCCATCCAGTGGATGGTTAAAAGTGTCCCCCACTTCTGGCAGGAGTCCCTCAAAACCACGCTTAGGACCCCAATTCTCCTTCTCCACCCCATGTACTGGGGGTTGGCTCACATTTAACCTACAGTGACCCTCACCTGTTTTTGAGACCCAGCAAATTTTTCTGGGTATCCGAGTCCTGGAGAAAGAGCCTGGACATCATACTCAGCTTGGGAGGCGCAGACCAGCACCAGAGCTTCTCTCCAAAGCTTCCTGGCAGGCTCTGACTTGGAGGAGACAGAGGGAAAGAAGAAATTTGAAAACACCCTTTCCCCTTTCAGAGCAGTTTGCTGGAAATCGGTCTGCCTGCCAGCTCCTGCGGTGTAGTTGCCAGGCAGTAGTACTGCTCTGCAGCCCAGAATCAACAAACTACACATTTGTATTCTCACCAGGGCCAGCATTATTACTGCCACAACTTAACACCCTGAAAGAGGGACTGCTGCAGCTGTGAGAGCTGTCTTGGGAATCAGGAGAATCGCAGTAACCAGCTGATGAAGGACCCACAGAAAAGAGTGGTGGTTGTAAATGTCGTGGATAGGGCAAACTCCTTCCTGTTATTGAGAGAAAACAAAATGTCTGGTACCCAGATGGATGGAAAAAGATGTGTAGGAAGGAAATGGACCAATTAGTTGAAGATGGAGCCTTCTGGATGGACTCTAACTTTCTTCATCTCTCTTCATCACCTTGTCTCTCTCTCTGCCTTCATATCCTGACATGGTACAACCACTTCTTCTTCATTATATCCTCCCAGACCTCATTGCCAAGCATGCTCCTTCTCCATTGCAACTGTCTTCCTCAGAAGAGCAACCCCACAGAGACTGACCCTGGGACGGGTCCATAGAGACAAAATCCCTGCAATTTTCTGCACACACATTTTTCTCAATTGAATCAAAGAAGCATCAAACCATGAAAAAGAGCATAAATTTGACTACATCAAGACTACTAAATATACATCATGCAAATAAGAATTATTGTTTTGCATCCAAACAGTTGCAGAAAGTGTGGCCACTCATACAACCTCAGCAAGAGACCAGTTATTTGTGTTCAGCCAAGGATTCATCAGCCAGCAAGCAGTACCAGACACAAATAACCTCTTGTGGCAGTAGAAATAAAATTGAGATGCTGGAAACGCTTTGCTTTTTCCACACACAGATCTGACTCAGGTCATGGCAGAGAGCTGGAGCAGGCTCCAGGTGAAAGGGTTTAGACATGGTAATTACAGCATGAGATTCACTGTCAGTATTTCAGAGCAGTCCCTTCACAGTGCACAGTGATGGGCAGGGTGAATGAGAGGGGAGTGACTCATTGTGACCAAGGGTTTTCTTCTCACTCTTGATTCCTGTGAACCTTGCAGAACATGGACAGGATACAAACAAAGAAAAGTGCAAAATCTGTGCTTTGACCAGTTCTTACTCTCTTCTTGGACAGCCCCTTTTGCTGGCCCCCAAAACTACTGCTTCAGACAAACTGCATCACGGACGGACCTCTCCATTTCCTAGGACTGAGGATGACAGTCTTACATATTCCAGGAGCTATTACTGCTGAAAGACTTCTGGGGGAGAAAACCAGATCACCTCTTGAGACAACATCTTCCACCTGAACCTTCTGGGGCTGATGCTTCAAAGGGAAATTCTTCATTAAGAGCTCTTAACACTTGTAGGACAGCATCTTCTCCTCTGTTTATTTCAACAAATGGCTAAAGATTTTCTGGCCACAGAGGAGGCCAAATCACCTCATCCCCTCTCTGACAAGCTTGTACCAATGCACCACCATGGTGACTGAAAAGCTGTGGATGGCTCCAAATCAGGATTTATTTTTAGGTTTCCAGACTGTGTATGCTCCTGCCAAAAGAGCCTGGTCCAAAGTTTATTCAAGTCCACGATAAAAATGTCTAATGGCGTGAATGACCTTTGGATCAGCTCCAAAGACTGTGCACTGATATTAGCACTGGGGCTGGCTGGGGATTCCCTTTGGGAAGGCTGCCCAGTAAAGAGGCAGTTTCCACAAAATTGAAATTTTCAGGGAGAAAAACATCCTGATTTTGAACCCTCTTTCCTTTCATAATAAAGAAATAAAAATACACTTCCCCCCCAATTAAGTAAAGTCAAGAAGTAGCATTTTCTTCAGGGCCAGTTGGAACAAAATCAGAAACTACGTTTTGGTTTGAATGTGTTCAGTAAACTATTAAACCCACATTTTCCTATAAGTACATGGCCTCACTGGGCTGTGGTTGTCTCAGAAAGATAATGTCTCATCTTTCCTGCAGGCTGTTTCCTCAAGGACTCCATCTGCCATGATGCAGAGACTCTAAAGTCTGTCCCCAGAAAAATACAGGTATTAAGTTACTAGATTAGAGCTGCTAGAAGGAAATACAATTCAAGGCTGATATTCAGGGTTGAACAGAGTTAAAGCAAAGCTTTTAGGGTTAATTGAACAAACTAAAGTGAAATGCTTCAATTTGGAGCATACCGAAACTTTTGATCAAAAATGTCAGAGCAAAACTTACTTCCCTCTGCAAACCAAGATATTTTGAAATTTTATTCCATGAAAAATTTGGAAACATTGGTGCTTCTTGACAGCAAGAGAAAGAAACAAAGGTTTTGATGGAGCAAACCTCCCTTTCACAGCACTGCAGTTAGTAAGAAAGCAAGAAAGGTGAAGAAGGAAGGAGATATGAGAAGCTTACTGCTCTGTAGCTGAAAAGTCCTGCAGAAATGAGCAGCAGACATCCATGCTCTCTCAGCAACTGTCTACCTTCATATTTCCAGGATCCTTTCCCAGAATAACAGGTAATTCCCCAGGGAGGGGAGAATAAAGAATCCCTGGCTGATGAGAGATAGTTTGAATAACTATTGCCCTGGATGCCCCAGCTCACCACGGCGAGAACACATCTCTAGGGCTTTATAGACTCTCTCAGATCTAATT
The DNA here is from genome assembly GCF_001715985.3 of Manacus vitellinus. Taxonomy (NCBI): domain Eukaryota; kingdom Metazoa; phylum Chordata; class Aves; order Passeriformes; family Pipridae; genus Manacus; species Manacus vitellinus. The sequence continues at coordinate 4,110,947 of NW_021940379.1, forward strand.
TGAGCTTCACTGCATCACTGTCTTCCCTGGACTCGTTCATGGTTCAAGGGAGGCCAGAATTCATTCCTGTCTCAGTCACCACCCAGCTGACAGGGGGTGTGAAAGTGAAGTGGCATGTGGAGCAAGCACTGGGAAAATCACCTTTTGATCTCATTGAAGGTGGTCCTCAAACCAGGTCATGCCTGAGAGAACTGGCAGGGAAAATAAGGAGAGGCTGGGCTGCAGCTGTCTGTGTTGGGGCGGTTTCCAGTTCAGAAGAATATTTGCCTTTCTCTCGCTGCCAATTTTAGAGCCTTTATAAATACCACACCTAAATAAAATGGAATAAAATAAATGATCCTCTTCAGGCACCCCACGCCCTTCAATCACCCTCCCTAAGAACATCCAAGGGCTGCAGGGATACATGGGGGCAGGAATTATTGCTGAAAATAACCAGTCTGGAGAGGAAAGCAATTTATGCTGGGTCTGGAGCAAGGGTGAGGTTCCATTTCCTTCTGAGAATCAAGTGAACAGTGTCAACCCAGAGCCTGCTGTGCAGTCATCAGTGACTTCCACAGCAACCTGCAGCAGCACACACGGAGTCAGGACAGTGTGGGGGAGCAACCAGCCCCTTCCCTGTCACTTGTCCAGTGACAATACTTCACAATCCCGTTCCATCCTCCCTGGTAAGTCTGTCCCTTGATGTGCACGGTTCTGTTTCGCCATGAACCACAAAACATAATTTGCTGATTATTTGGCAAGATGCCTTTGTACTGTGAATGCTCCTGGGCCCCAGCACAGATTGATGGCTGTTCCCTGGGGTTCTTATGCTCAGAGACAGATACTCACAATTCCCAGCAGGTCCAGATATTTAGCCACCTTTTCTGAAGAAAACCAGAGATGAGATGCAAGATAGTTGGAGCACTAATTAGCTCTGAACCAAGTGTGGTTCAAAACACAGCTCTTAAGAGAAGATAATGCCATTCACCTTCAAACTGGACCATGCAATCTGTAAATGTCAGCTGCAAATACAGTGTGGTATTTATAGTGCCTTTTTATTATTGGTATTATTATTGGTATTATTTTCCTTTTTACCTGGGGACTGAATGTTTGGGGACTGTGGCAGGAGAGGTCTGTACATCTGGAAAGCGTCAGATTTAACGCCCGAAGTCATCAGCCCAGGTCAGCTAAAAGTACATGTTTGCTTCCAGCAGCAGCTGTGCAAACTCCTGTTGCCTTGGTTGTGCAGGGCTTATGTAAAGATTCCTCAAAGACAGTGCCCTCTTTGTGAGCCCATAGCTCTGCTGATCCCTGGCAATTCCAACCCCAGTTTCAAAAAGAAACGGGCCTAAAATGGCACTCCCACCGCAAACAGATGTATTTCAGCCTCTGTCTAAGGCAGCATTCATTTCATCATGAAAAGGAAAACATCATAATTTAGGGTCACACGTCTCCTGCCTGTCAGTCAGGCACTGCCAGCTATTTTTACAGCATCCCAGGGTGTTGTGGCAGTCTAGAGAACAAGTGACACACCTTTCCAAAGGCTGTTCAGAACGATACCGCTCGGTGAGAAGCTCTGAGCTCCAAGCTTTGGGTTTGTCCCTGATTTTTTTTTTCCTTGAGCAGGCTTGAAATAAAATCTCTGTGCACGTATTGCACATTTTTTTCTATTGCACGTGGATTTTCTTTGCTTCCCATTGCTTCATGGACTTGCCCTGCATACTGTAAAATCTGTATTGCAAGTTCAGTGTTAGAACGTTTCTCGTGGTGCTGTGGCATGTGGGTGGAGCAGACGTACCATGAGAACAAGCTCTCTCACACCAGTGGCCAACAGCTGAACAAAACTATATTTACTCTAAGAGAAGCCAAATTTCACTCACTGACTTCAGGAGCTGACAGTTGCTTCTGTTTTACACTGAGATTGAATCTGGCTAATTTATTTAACCTAATAAACAAAAATATAATTAAAAACAATCCAGTAAAACTACTGGGCATCTGAAAGAGGCACAGAGAGCCTACAGAAAACAATCCCAAGCATCCCTTCCTTGTAGCCAAATATTATATCTGCAATGCAAACAGAACACTTCCATATTTACAGTTTGGTGGGAATTTTCATCATCTAATAGCTTTAGGGTTCAGACCACTGCTAATTAAAGTCACCAAGAGTCTTTGCATTGCCTTCAATGAGGCCCAAAACAAGACTGGAACATACAGCATTTTACCAAGAATTCAAAGTGGAAAAAACCCAACTCTGGTAAAGCTCTTACTTTGGTCTTTCTGCAAATTGAATGCCTGAAGGGACTGTGCTGCTCTTGCTGTGCAGTTTCAGCCTCCACGGATAAAAAGCCCTGCTGAGCCCCTCCTGACAGTGCCAGAGCTCCTCACGTGGAAAAGTCCGCTGGCAGATTTCATTACAATAATTGTGTGACAGTTAATAGTACATTGGAGGGAAAGTAGGCAAGAAAACACAAGGGAGCAAAATCCAGATGATCAATCATCCTTTTCCCTGACACTGTCTTTATGTGGGTTGTTTTCACCAGGAATATACACCTAATAATTGCCCAGATTCCTTGTTTTTTCAACATCATTTCTATGGCAAATGCCATTAGTTACTGTACTGTGGTGATTTAAAGCTGAAAACCTACTGTGACCTGAATCAAAAGACAGATTAACTTATCTGCTTTAACAAGGAGTTACTTGAAGTCTTATAGGAAGCACTGTATGAACTTACATTTCATATGGCTAGTAATTGCTTTTCCTGTTACTTTTCTATGAGAGAAATACAAAAGGAAATGGGAGCTGGGTGCATAGTGGGGACTGGGTTGCAGTGCTTTAAACTGCAGGTCATCAATTCAAGGTAATTTAGCTGATGACTCCAGTGGTCTCAGTTCAGCTGTCAGGGGACAGGTGAGCACACCTGGCCATCTACCAATGCTGAAACCTCGATGGCAATTCAGTAAATGCAGAGAGCTTTGACTGCCCCGCTTGCCCAAGCCTGGCTCCTGTGCCAGGGTGCTTTGGCTCAGCCCCATCTGTTCAGCAGCTGGAACAGCTCGGGCAGACACCGACAAGAGGTACCCAGGTCAGTCCCCCCGAGCAACACACAGAGGTCAGGCCCTCTCTGTCTCTGATTATTACAGAAGTCAGAAAAAGCTGAATAGATTCTCAGTGATACAGTGCTACCCCTGGATAGCCACAGAGGAGGGCTGTGTGTGAGGGATCTGCTAAGAGACTACTGATGAGGATAAACAAGAAGCAAACTTTTCAGCAAGTGACCTCTAACAACAAACTTACTAAGTTCCAGCACCTACAGAGCCAGGAAGGCTCTATTCTCAGCTCCTGTTCTTCCACTAGGAGAGATGCTCAGATCATGAAGCAACTGACTTTCAGTGGTATTAGCTTAAACATGGGAACCAAAGACTCTTAACTTGAAGTTAGGACAGTGAGTTCTGACCAGGTTTTTTTTTTTTCCCATTTGTGGCTCTCAGCAGCGATGCAGCTCCTGTACAGTGAATTTAAGCTGACTAGAATTGCTTTTCTTGGTTTTCTTCCACAAGTGACAGGTTGACAGCTACTGCTCTTGGAAGGAGACGGCCTTCCAATCCTCAGGTCACCATATGGTGCCAAATAATTTCTTTCATGTCATACCTGATTTAGAGCAGGAGGAAATGGAGCTAAGAGACCATCTCCCCCATTGTCCATCACATGTCACTGTGTCATGCCCTGTTTTCAACATGCCCCATCTCAATAGGCAATTTGAGAGCTGTGGTTGTCCTTCCAAGCTTTATAAATGTGCTAAATGGAGTGGATAGCTGGAGAAGAAATGTGCCGTTGACTCTTAGATGTTACAGGAGGGAATAATGTGTCGTAAATCAAAGAGACACAACACTATCACAACAGGATAGCCAAGAATAGGAACTATAAGAGTTCTTATAATGACACCTATTTGTTGAGGCAAGAATTTCATCTGTAAGCTGCTCACTGAGGCTTTACATCTCTGCTCTGGTCCTGCATTCTAAATGATTACTTACAAAAAAAAAATCTGAAAAAAATTTTTTTCCTTGGGGAGAGTTCCTCAGTTATCCATGCTTCTTCCATTTTTTAGAAAAATTCAAGAAAATCTTAGGCTGTGAAACACTTGCTTTTTAAAAAGAGTTTTTAATTCATCAGAGTACCTTTTGGTGTGCTCTTGTTTTTCTTTAACCATACATAGAACAGAAGGGTCCTTCCCACTGCAGTACTTTCCCTTGCTTGTCACAAGAGCAAGCAGACTAGAAAGGCAGAAATAGGAAACACAGTGTATGTCTAGAAATCAGGAGGAGTAAACAAACCAGCAGAGAGCCACCTCGTTCCCACTCTCAATGGAAGAGTATCCGAAGGAAGCGTATTAGATGACTTAGCAGATTGTATTCCTCCACGTGGTGTTTATTCCCCTGCTCCCATTGCATCTTCTTCAGGCTTTCCCTGCTGGCCACCATCCACAGCAGGGAGGGCAAGAACTACTCAGTCTCCCTCCTTTCTTCCTAGCACAGCACTTGATCTAAATGAACAAAGTAAGACAAGACTCCATTTGGATCAGAAAAAGATCACCTGCCCTCCAGGTGGGGTGTTAATCCAGCCCTGCATTCCCCTTTTGGCAACAGTCTTCACAATACCCTCACAGCTTTAAACACCATGAGGTGCAAGTACAGTTAATCTCCAAATGCTTTACTTGCACCATAAAACGAGGCACCAGTCTCATTCCCATTCTGCAGTTGGACCCAGAGGCAGAGTGGACTCGAGCCAAGAGGGGTCTGGAATGTCCTGCCACTGCCTCCAAACAGGCAGCCCATTTGGCCTCTGCTAGCACCGGGCAAAGCCTCAGTTCTTCATTTTTGATGCCTTATTCAAATCCCACCGCAGTCCCTCCACACGCCAGTTTGCTGCAAGAACAGGCCCACTGGGGTTGCAGAGCATTCCCTGCAAAGTGGGCAGAAGGGCCATGTAAAAATCAAATCCACATGACTGTAGTTACAGGCAACCAAAGAGAGGGTTGCTCTTCCAAGAAAAACTTTTCCATGTAAAAGAATTCTTAATCTCCCCTTTGACTGTCATTGTTGAAATGATGGCTTCGCAGGCTTGAAATTTAAGACCCTATCGGCGTCTTTTCTGTTAGCTGTGATTTATGAATGGTTTCGCTGTTGATTATCCTCCAAGATTACAGCACAGCAGCCCTGACAGACAAGCAGAGGAAATTTCACAGGATAATGGGCAGGTCCTTCTCCAGGGCAGTGAGGCAGGGAGGTGTGTTTGGAATCCAGTATGTAACAATATCAGCAAATGCCAACTGGACTTCACAGGTAATCGAATGCTCATCATGTAACACCCTACTCAAAGGCAAGCAGGGTCAGCAGAAGTTTTGATGGTAATTTTTTGGTGCTTCAGATCCTTTGCTCGTTCTGTAATCCAACATTCATCTGGGGGCTTTTGCCTTAATTGTGGCACAAACTGTACAAACTGCAGTCAAATGCATTTTCATACAACCCTGTGCATGTTCTTCAAAGACCATCCTTTCTTACTGCACTTGCAAAGTCTACTGTCATGCCTGGGAGATGCACCGTCTTTATTCAGGCTATTCAAAGGAAATTTGCTTCCTTTGATTTATTGCCAAGAACAGGCACTCCTGACCCCAGAAAAGGAGATTTTTTTGTGCTTTTCATTCCCATTTCCTGCTAGACAGTTTGTTCCAAGTCGCTGCTAGGAGGGTTGTTTGTCTGGTGAGGGTAGCAGGGCCAGAGCAGGTGCAGCCATGACTTGAGGGGGCTGTGGCCTTCACTGGAGCAGACAGCCAAGACTTAAAGTCCAGGTTGAAAACATTTCTGATGTGGGGGCTGCCTAAAAATTAATGAGTAGACCTCAGGAGGTGATTTTATCTCTTGATAAATGGCCTGTGCTTTTCAGACAGAAAAGTTCCTTTGATTTGAACTCTGCCATACTGCCCTGCAAAATGAATCATTATTGTGGTTTCCAGGTCTAGCACTATGGATGTGCTTCCTGCTCTTTGTATCACATCTGGACCCATGCAGTGAGCAGTGGAATGCCACCTCCGCTTTGGATCATTTTGGGCTGAGGTGAACAACTCCGTGGTGAGCCAGGCAAGGGTGGTCTGGGCCTGACGTACCTGTGTCCTGCTCTTTGGTCACATTCCCTTCAGTGATGCTGCTGTTTCAGCGCCTTTCAACACGATTGTCGGGAACACATGGCAGAGAGGGGAGGCTGCACTTCTTTGGAGAGAACCAGAGAGCACAGTAACATCCAGCCGTGGCCCGAGCCTTCTTACTGGGACTAGTTACGCTGTGGGTGTTCTGAAGGATCGGGTTCGACACTGAACCAGAATGGACATTCCTAGCATTCTTCCCATTTTGCCACCCAGCCTGCTTCAGAAAAAGTCCTGATGTAGGTGTTTGTATCCTGTCTCTTTCTTCCCTCACTGTATTTGTCTTTCAAGCCTGGCAGCAGTGGAAGGAAACTTAGCACGTGATGCTGACACTCAGCCACGTCTGTGGGACGGCAGATTCCTAAAGTACTCAAATCTAGCTAAGAGAATAGCTAGGAAAACAGGAGGCAGAGGACTCATAAAAGCATGGAGAAGCTTGAGTCCCAATGGATTCAAGAAGTGATAGCACCTTTTATCCAGAAGCAGGGCTGTTCACAGCAAGAAGGCTGTCTGTGTTCCTGCTCCCACTGCCACCCCCCCACACTCCCTCTCTCAGGACCTCCCACCTGTTTCAGGACTGGACCTGGCTATTGCATTTTATAACAAATAGATCAATAACAAAAAGTTGGAGAAGCTCTGAGAAATGTGTGCTTCAAAAAGCCCTCTCTACTCGATGTCAGAACTGCACCTCTGCCTGAGAGTGAATCTTAACAGATACAATCCTGCTGGAATTTTCCCTAGTTTTCTGCTTCTTGACTCCTCACTCCTTATTTACAGTTGTTTTACACTCAAATTCCCAGCTAGGCGGGGTTATTCCTTCAGAGTTAGTGCTGATAGTGGAGGCCACTGTCCCCCAGCCTGTGCCTTCACACACTGCTGCCCTTGTACCACTGTGCTTGCACCTGTTTGTCTACACTCAGCTGCTTCAGAAAACTCCCCTCCAGACTTTTCCTTCCTCTTGTCCCACCATACACACAAGGGCCCAGTTTCCCTGTTCCCAAGCCAAGACACAGGAATGTACCAATCCCTAGTGATTCCTTCCAGAAAATTAAGAATTGCTGAACTAAAGAGAGTTTCAGTAAAGCAACATGGTCTCAACTGAAAAAACCTGCATTTGTTGTTTTTCTGCTTCAGTAGGGCACTGTGCAGTATTGACATCCTTTTTCACCAAGTCTAATTCTGTACTACACCATATCTACACCTGTGTCTGCACACTGTATCCTACACCGAGTTTCAGTTCAGGCTGGTTTTCACTGGCCAAGAGCTGGATACTGGGGCTCCAGGAGGACTGACCAAAGAACGAGTCATTTCCATCACAGCCATCAGGACAGCAGCGTTTCTTACCACCTGCATGCCCTCTGCTTTACACAACAGCGCTCAACTGGGGTGAGAAACCCACTACTAACTTTAAACAGAATAATAATAATAATAACAACTACAACAATAATACCACCATATGTATACACACATGGGCTGCAGAACAACAACAACAACAACGACAATCAAAATACCACCATAATATGTGCACACACATGCCCTGCAGAGCCCAGCAGCAGTTTTGCCAGTTATAAGTGAAGTCAATGTCCCTACCAGTGCTTGGGGATGCTCAGCAGTGCTTAGTATTTCAGGTGTTTAGAGCTCAGCAACCTCTAAACTATGAACAACCACTTTTGAGCTAAACACGTGTCGTACAGAAATCTACATTTAAAATATACATTATTTAGCTCCAGGAAAGACTGGATTGCAGTTTTTCAAAACAAGAATCAGAAAAAACACAGTCTCCCTTCAACTGCTCCCCAAGCTAAAATATACCTTTCTAGGACTAAAGGACAGTGCACTCACCCCTGCCCAGTGTCTCTTTTTCCTGCTCCTTTTTTCTCTGTGAAGGAAAGTAGCTCTGAAGACACTCCTTCCCCTTGCACATATGGTCTTGCCAGTTCAGGAGAGGGGCAGGGGAACGGGGCTGCAGGGGAACTGCTGGGCTGAATGCCTGAGTTCACAGCGTTAACTGGCCAGAGAATCCTATTACATGATAGGTAGTAAGCCAGGGACTAATTTATGGAAATTTTGACCTTTGGTCCCCTTTGACATTTTCAGATCAGCCATAGCCTGTGTGAGACATTAGAGCCCTTACAGTAAGGGGCTCTAAATCAGCCTGTGCAGCTGCTGGAGCTGGCGAGCGGGTCAGAGGTAAAAATTCACTGAGGTTTGTGTGTGGGCTGCTCGGTGCCTGTTTGACATTTACAAATCAGTGACATTCCTCTGCACAGCTCAGTGCATACAAATCACTTCAGTCACTCCGAGGAGGGCCCCTCATTTCAGTCAAAGGTGGATTTGGGCATCCTTGGCCTTTCCTTTTGACTTGAGCAAGGCTACGTCTAAACAAATCCAATTTTACCACCCTACAGTGTGACCCGCTCCCTCAGGAGGATGGAGCGTGGGCACTTTCACATTTGACCCAACCTCCCAGGGCTTTGTGCCATTTTCATGGCTTGAATGTAAAGCCTTCACCACTAGGTGCAATACCAGACCCCTCAAATTTTCCTCAGTTGCCACAACAAATGTGTTTGTTGGTTTTGTAGCACAAACAGACACAGTCTCATTCCACTGGGTGCTGGGCCAACAACTCAGACCAAGAGAAGGTGGCCAGTTGTATTGCAACAGTTTCCCATGGAAACCTATTTGCCATGAATAAAGCTCCACCAGGCTGAGCTGTATGAGTGGGCTTGCCCCAGATTTCTCACAGTCTAGACTCTATGTAGAGAGAAAACATGATGAGAAAAACACAACCAAGGCTGTGGACAAGGTAACATTAGCATCAGCCAGTTATTGTGCAATAAATGACAATATTGGCTTCAGCCAGCCTGACCTGTTTAACCGCTGCTGCTTCCCTGAACCCTGAGGGTTGATATGGACTCTACATTCACCTCAGTGCTGGCAGTGCCTCTGGCACATGATACTCCTCCTGGCTAGAGGCTGTGCTAGGATTTGGGATGCTCTCCCATGGTGTTTATGGTTGTCTCCAACACATGATGGGTGGGATGGGGAGGCCACGTCCTTGGTAGCAGACCAGCAGCTGTGGAGCAAAAGAAAGAGGTGTGAAGGTGCAGGACGAGGCACGAGAGCCACCACGAGGGTATGGTGGCACAGGACCAAGACTGCCACGGTGACCCACTGCCTTGGTGAAGCCACCCTTTGCCATCTCAAAGCAAAGAGAGATGACGGCTCTTGAGAGAGTCTCTTCCCTGGTGCCCACACACCACGACACTGAAGGGAAAAGCTACTTTGGGGATGTGGGGGTGAAAGAGGTACGAAAATCAGAACTGAGGGGACAATCGGGCATACGTGAGGGAAAACTCTGACAGCAGTGAGGGAATGAGCGGAGGAAAGCCGCAGCCCAGGATAGGTTGGGATAGGTGGGTGGGTGAGGAAGCCCTTCTCCCGACGCCCGGGAGGGACAGGGCGGGCGGGCGGCGCCGAACGCGCTCCGCGCCTGGGAAGCGCCCGAGAACGTGTGGCCGGGGCAGAGCTGGGGGGCCGGGGGAAGGGGAGGGCGCTCCCCGGCTCCCTCCCACCCTCTCCGGATAAATGGCCCGGGAGCGGCGGCGGGCGGTGCAGCGTGTGGAGGAGCGCGGCGCGTCCCCATCCATCCCCGTCGCGTCCGTCCCGTCCCGTCCCCCAGCGCTCCCTGCCGGCGGGCCGCCCCGCGCACACGGCCGCGTCCCCCGGGGCTGGGCGGGGGATCGGGCTTCGGCTTCCCTCCCCAGGAGCGCCTGACGGGGGGCAGGGCCGGGGCCGGTGGAGGGGAGGCGGCCGGGCACCCCGGTCCGGCCGATGCTGCGCTGCCCGCGCAGCACCGGGTCCCAGCGGGCTGTGGCGGCGGTCGGGACTCAGGGGGGGCCCCCCGTCCCTTCCCCTTCCCTCCTCCGCGGCGGCGCCTGGAGGATTTCTCCCGCCGCGGCCCCCTCGCTGCCCCCAGAATGGTAGGTCACCTCCAGCTGCAAGGGATGGACGAGAGCCTGAAGGAGAAGAGCCGGAAGGCTTGTTGGACAGCCCGGACTCGGGGCTGCCCCCAGCCCCAGCCCCCCCTTCTACTCCTGTCGCCGGTTGAGGGCGGGCAGGGGCAGCGGCGGTGCGGACCCCCGGCCCCGGGGCCGGCGAGAGCCAAGGACGGCAAAGTGGTAAGAGCCAGACCCGGGCGCCGGGCTCTGTCCTCCGGGCCCCGGGGGGGGAAAGGCTGGCCGAGCCCCGGCGTGGGGGACAGGCAGGAGGGCGCCTGTGCCCGCTGCTGGGACACCCCTGGCCGTGTCCCCCCCGCTGGTGGCCGGGGGCTCTCGGGCTGCCCGTGGCAGCTGCAGTCCGGTGTTGGCACCGCCGCTGCTGTGCCAGGCAGGGCTTGGCCCAGTGCCAGGCGGGGTTTTCGGATACGCTCACAAGAGTGTTGGCAGTTTGGCTGGGTAAACTCGTAATAACGGTGTGGGAGCAAAACCCAGGTCTGAAACAGGCTCCCCTGCCTTACCTTCGGAACAGACAAGTGTAATTGCTCCTCAGTGACACTGCGCTGCCTGGTAGGTGCAGGTTGGAGCTGCATCCATCCGGACCGAGGCAGGGGCATCTGGCTCCCAGCCATCCTGGCATCCCACATCTGTTTTGTGAGGAGCACATAGCCACCTTTGCTGGAGCCCTGGCTGAAAGAAAGACAGAACTGCCTGTTAGCTGGGGCAGGGTACAGATGAGTGTCCGAGGAGTTGGGACAGGGGCTGGGGCAAGCCATGTCTGCCACCCTTTGCTGGAGTGGGGCTTTGTGGAGTGAAGGGTTCGTGTTCTGATGGCCCCTCAGCTGGCAGAGCACAGCAGATTTCGGTCAGCCTGCTGCAGTGCCAGCGAAGCGGTTCACTGTGGACTACTATTTGGGTAGATTTATTATGACTATTATTTTGTTTTATTTGTTTATTTCTATCCCTGGGCTATAAAAGCTGTTTTTAAAACACAAAGTTCAGAGTATAAGCAATGGTGGTGGAGGCTTTTAAAGGATGATGAAAGTTCTTCCCTAGGGCTCTTTAAAATTTTTTTAAACATATATAAAAGATGTTTGTAGGTGTATTCAACACAGTTAATTGGCTTCTATATGGAATAGAAACTGTGGCACAAATCTTTCTATGAGAAAAATTTACCTACCTATGGATCAGTGACAATTCAAAGACTTCTTCCCCACAGAAGCATTTTGCAATGACTTCTCACACCCTCGTGCACTTTCTCAAGTTCTAAGGCTATTTTAGCATATTATTAAAAACTGCCTTTTACTCCTGAACCTGCGAAAGCCTTCCCTATGAACAGTGACTCCTCCTCACCAGACTACAGTGGGGTTATTGCAAAAATCAAATCTCAAAACCTACTCGTGCCGTGGTTCCAAATATGGAGCCTTACCTGCAGATGCCTGGGGCGTGTGTGCCATCTTGATGAGACTGTTTATGTACAAAGAGTTACCCATACACCTCTGATTTGGCAGGATCAGGCTGTTGCTATGTGTCTGTAAAATAAAATGTGGGAGGAAGGTGAATGAAGGCTGCTGGACCAGAAAACAGCTGGGGTGGAGGTGTCTGCAGAGCTCTGTAATAGGGATATGACAGTTTCTGTTCCAGTAGTATGAGAGTTGGCCACCACTCCACCCAAGAAAGCCTTTAGATATCGAAGATGAAAGAACAGGAGAAAATTTATTTCAGCTCACGGGCTATTAGGACTGAGAGTTTTAGTGCTTGACTCCTACAGGAGGGAAAAAAAAGTTATTCCTGTGATATATGTAAGGCAAAAATAGGTTTTCCAGTTATTTTGATCATAAATCAACATTTTACAGATTTCAGAGAAACTCACACTGTAGATGCTTCCAAATTTTGTATCGCATTGCAAGGGTAGCCCTTGGCTCCTGCTCTTAGAGTATGGGTTCCATACATTGGGGGTATTTTCATGCTTTTATGAGGTACAGAAGGTTACAGGGATTCAAACACTGAAATCACTTGGACTGTATTGTTTGGAGTGGTGCTGGACTGTGCTCTTTAACTCTGTTTGGTGCACTGCAAAATAATGAAGTAAGTAGGAACTTTCACTCTATTTGATTGTACAGAGAGTTTCACTTCTTCTCAATTCCACCCTGCAAATACTGTGCTCGCAGCTGTTATTAAAGCAGGAAAAATACAAAGAGCGTTGCTTGCTTCATACTTCTAAATTGCAGTGTCTAATTAGCTTTAATCTTGCTGTTTAACAAGGACTTGCAGATCTATGAGCAGTTATGCAATCCATGAATGTGCTTCTGTTTAACTCTACTCCTCTGCAGTTCATCAGAGCATGCAAAATTGGCAAATCAATAATTGCAGCTATTTGCACACCAAGAAATGCCTTTTTAAATTGCCTGTTATATTAGTGTTTGTTTTGCTTACAAACATGACAGAGCCAAGAACGCAGCCTGCACTCTTTGTGTTAGAATACTATAAAACCTTATAGAAACTCAGTCAGTAACGGCCAAAGTTCCAGTATGTACAGTAACAATAAATTGCTGTCAGGTGAAGAAAACAACATTCCAGATCTGCAGGAAGTATTTCATACTATTCTTTGTTGCAGAACTATCAAACCACCAGTCTGAGCCCATTTGGTTCATTTTGCAGTCAGCTATTTTGCTCCAACTTCACAAATATGTTACAGAATTTTTCTGCTCATGCCAACTAAAAGGAGATTGCATGCCCTTATCGAGGACTTTCTTGTGTTTAAAATCTGTCTCTCTCTGCTCTGTGTTATTAACTGTGACTCTGAAAAAGTAAACTCTCTGCTCTTTAATAAGCACAACTTTGTTTCAAAGACAATGCACCATTTATTCACATTTAACCAGCCAATTTGGGAACAGCTTTGGGATCCAAGAAAATATGAAAGGCAATTTAGGGCCAGAGTCATAAATACCACAAGTTCAACACCATTTAGGGACTTTTTTTTTTCATTTTACTTGCAGTGAAGGAGAAATTGGCTTTTATTTCTTCAAATAAAGTCCATATAGGGAATTTGTCAAGTGTTTTGTGCTTAAGTGCAAATATCCTAAGGAAAATAGAAGGTGACTTTTACCTAGTTCTGCCTCTTAAATCTGAAACATGATTAAATTGATTCTTATGACTTGGGTTACTGAATTCTCTAGGCTGTGCCCATAAAGTTGGGCCAAAAGGAACATAAATACAATGAAATAAATCTCTAATAATATGCACAAAGAAGCAGTTGCTGAAAGGGTAGGGAATGAAATGACATCAAAGTAGCCAGATCTGCTTAGAGTTTTCCCTGTTGTTGTTGCCCTGGGATATAGTTTTAGGCTAAAAGAACTGTTTTTTAGGCTGTGTTGAAATAAATGCTTTGCATTCATCAGCACAACTCCTAATGGATATTGAGGGAGATCAGGATCACATTCATCTGCAGAACTATCAATTGTACCTTCTTGAAGCAGCAGACTGTTCCTTCCCAACAGTGAAGGCAACTATTGTCAGTGCAACAAGTTCCTTTTCTTTGAAAGACTTTTAAGTATTTGTGCATTCAACCTGCCTGACTGAGCACTGACTTCTGTGGGACTATATCCTAGTGAATGAGCTGCAGGGATATAGGGAATTGCTACTTACATTCAGGAGCTTGTTGGACAACAGTGTGGTGCCAGAATCAATCTCGTGGTGGGAGGAGTTTTCAGCTTCATCTCAAGCACAGAGGAGAGACCTTGCCCCTTGGCACAGCCTTCACAGGCGTGGTCCCAACAATGGGGTCTGTGTCAGCACGTGTGCCAACCCTGTTGGATTTAAGGCCGATATTAAAAAAAACCCAACGAACCCAGAACATCTCCTCCTAACATCCTAACTAACAGAGCCCTTGGGCCACAGAGGCAGCATCTTGTCCTACACTGGAAGTGCCCGAGGAAGAACAGGGGGCTGTCTTGTAGGGGCTGGGTGGTGAACATGGCCATTGAAGGATTTCCAGGCAATATGTAACTTCCAGACCTGCCAACACCTGCAGTGAAAGCACACGTGAGCACCCCAACCTGAGCCAGCTTGCAGCCTGCACGAGGCAGGTGATGTGATTCTCCAAGGCCACGTGGGTCCCAGCAGCTCTGGGGAAAGCCCCAGGCTTGTGTGGGAAGCAAGGCACCCATCTGGCACCACAGCAGGGCTTGCCTCAGGGGTTGGCGTTGGCAGCCTGGCATCCTGACCCACTTCTGAACCCCTCCCACAGGGCCAGATCCTGCAGGAATTCCCCCAGCAGGGGTTGGTGGTGGTTTCAGTTCCACACCTGTGGCCTCTGCCTGGCGAGGGCTAACCCCACCTGCCTGTCCCCTGTCCCTCAGCTCCATCAAGTTCTGGACATGCACCCGCTCCTCTTCCTCCTTGGTTCAATGCCAGCCGTGAAGGAGAGGAATGGCTCTGGGCCTCACCTGATCTGCAGGCTGTGACAGATGTCCCTTCTGGGCAGATCAGGGAAACGGGCATCAGGATCTTATCATCTACTCTGAAAAACGTGGCTGTGATGGCAGACATCTAGGGTGATGTCTTCTAGCTGTTGAATTTCCATTGCGTCCCTGCATAACCCTGTGGACAGTAAGCAAAGCAGCACGCGTTTCCCACTTGAAATGAAAGAGGGAGATAAGCAGGAAAGATGTAATTCTTTGAAATAATAAAGCCCTGCCTTCTACCTGAGGTTTGCATTTACTGTTATCACCTCCCAATATAATCTCATCCGGCTCTAGTATAAATTACTCGTAATGTGCAATACGTGTAGATACTGGGAAAATAAATGGTCTGTTAAACAAATATTGCTTATCTTCCAGAGCGGAGAATGTAGATGTGTGTCAAATAACTCAGCCAGATCTTTCATTATAGCTGTAAATAACAGCTGAGTAAAGTGACATTTTCATGGACCTGACATGTTACCATAGTGGGAAAATGTGGTGAGAGATTTGCTTATGCCCTGACTAACTTAGGAGCTGGGAATTTGGGAAGCCATATCCTGTTTGTAGCCCTGACACTTGGAAAACCGTTTCCCCTTACAGTCCCTAGAGATCTAATGCCACATCTTAGTGCCTTCCCCATAATGACCGTAGCAAAAGGAGTCGGTCAGTTCTGGTTCTTCGTGCTCTCTGGGGAAGCGCTTTGGAGGTTTATGTATTTCAAATCACATTAATTTCCTTTCCTTTTTGCTGCTTTGCTGCCTGGAATTTGAAAGCTAAAGAGCAGTCAGTGCTGTCGTTTAGCTGTAGGTTGAATTCCGTTCAGCAACCAATTTTATCTGTGTTTATCTATCTGCTACTTGCAGAAAGCAAAGTTTAGCTGCCCAGGCCGTTACATGCCTGAAAGGCATCAGAGGGAAGAGGCAGAGGGAAAAATGCAGCCGAACAAGAAAGCTCTTTGCTTTTTAATAATATTGTAACTCTTTGCTGGTTGAAACAAATTATATGCTGGAAAGGAAATAAAAATAATAACACCTTTACTGCTTACTAGTCACCTCGGATCTGTTTTGAGGGCATAATGTCTACACATAGGGGTCACTATTTGATCTCTCCAGTGTCCTTCCTTTCCTCTCCTCAACCTTCCTGGACTACCAGACTACCTCCTGTCCCAGCATGTCCCTGCACAACCTGAGAGGGTTGTGGTGGCTTTTGCAGAGCTGTGTCTGGTAAATACCAGCACAGCTCCAATTACCGAGGACAGATGAATCAGGTCTCCTACTGCAGTGTTCCAGGAGAGCAACTCTTGGATAGACAGACCTCAGCTGTGCATCCCTTGTAGACAGCCTGGTCTAAAGTGATGTGGGCTTCTCCTCTTCACCATCAATAACCCCCAGTAGTGGCAGCAAGCTCTGCTCCCTGCCAGCCCATCTGTGGTGCTGGACAATACAGAAACCCACCTTATCTGTGAGGTGTCCGGAGATCACTGAGTGATTGCTAGAAATTAGCCAGGGATCATTTTTTCAAGGCAGTGCAGCAGTCCAGTGCTCTTCTTCTTTCAACCATTCCTGTGCAGAAGAAGAAAGAATTGAATCAGTGTTTTTTGACAGGCAGAACATTTTTGTTTTGTTTTTACCTTAAAGCAGTTTGGAAGGAACTGGTATCAAACATTTGGCAAAAAGCCAGCTTTGGACACGTGCAAAGCATATAACATTTCAGCCCCAAAGACAAATCTTTTGGAAAGCTCACGTCCCCTGCTCCTTGCTTCCCAACCCCAGGTGAGGTGCAGGAGCTGACATTTCAGAACATCACTGGAGGGGAAACGAAATGTCACCTGAAGTGCCTTTCAGTCCCTGCTGTGTAAAACCTGTGCTTACTGTTTAGTGACCCCTTCATGCCGTGCAAGCAAATCAGTTGCTGTTTGTTGAGCACCCTGCAGCGTCCTACAGATGATGTCTATTTTTAGGCCATGCCTTGTAAGTTATTTACATCTTCCATGTGCAGACTTCCAGGTCACTTCAGGGTTTCTGACCTGCAGCAACTCTTGGTACTACTTGTGAGTCTGTAATGGTATTGACGGGCAGTCCTGGCTTTGGCTTGCCAATGTCCACAGTTGTTCCAGCTTTCTAAATTAGGCCAAGCCTGCAGTTCTGAGGTTGGTGCTCGTTTATAGCATATGAAATGCATTATGAAGTGCTTGTTGTCACCCTTCTCTACCCAGAGCAAGGTAAACTATAACCCACAATGGAAATACTCCCATCACCACTCCATCCAGAACTAACCTGGAGACGATTTAATCCCGCTCTCACCAAGTTCAGTGGCAGGTTTTTGACTCTGATTGCTTTCAGTCAAGCATGCCAGTGCCTCCATTCCTCCGTGCACGCTGGTATTGTTTCTGCAGCATGTTCTTGTTTCCTGCTCCCTGCTGTGGGACTTGTGCTTTCCACAGACGCGTTGGCCGCGGTGCCCACGCTCCGACCAAGTGGCACCCCCGGCACAGCGGGCTGGGGAGTCTGTGCTGTACAAACACTGGGGCCAGCTGCTCCAGCAATGTGCCAGCTAAGACACAGAAAGGACCTCGCCTCCCACATCCTGGGGATGTTTAGAGCACACTTACTGTCAGCATTTGTTAGCAAGAAGTGTGAAGACTTGTTTACCTGGAAGTACTGAAATGGCTTCTTTGAAAATGCTTCTTTAAAGGAGGGACACGTATCCCCAGCCTGGCTTCCTTTGCCAGTTCAAGCACTCTGCAGATCTCTGCAGGTGAACCCCCAAAAGGGCAGCCTGCCTGCTGTTCACAAAGGCCATGAGTACCTGTCCACATGGTGTTTGACTCCTCACCCAAATGAACCTCTTCTTGTGTACAAGATGTCTTTAGAAAGAGCTCTGGCCATGTGCAGACTATTAAAAGCTGGATATCTGCACCCTTGTGAATTGAGGCTTGTCTGATGTAAACAATTCACATTTCAGAAGCAAAGAGCTTTATTTACGACCAGAAAGGCTCCCCTATCAAGAGTGTTGAAAGCAATCCAGAAGTGAACTTTGCCTTTTGGCCAGTGTTTGGTAGGAAGGGTAAACATATACATATATATATATATTTTTTTTTTTCCTCCCCCCCCCCATGCAAATACTATCCTCCTTTGACAATGGAACAGAAATACTCAATGAAAAAGAGAGGTTGGCCATTTTACTTTATAGCACTACTTTACACAGTAGTAAAGTGCAGGGATATTTCAGTATGGAAAGAATAAACAGCTTTGTGGCTTTGGGACACAGAATTGAAGGGCTTGGTGAATTCAGACGGAGCAGTGACATTTTTTTGACTTAGCCTGAGGCAGAAAGTCCAAGCCACAAGAGAAAACCAGACCTCAGCTAGTGGGAGCTGATGTTGTTGAGTGGACTCAGTTAACACCAGCTTGAGGGACACTCTACTGAGCATTTGGGGACCTCCACAGTGTACAGGGCAGGGCACAGGCTGCAGAACCTCTCCCAGTGCTGCCAGTAGAACTAGGTCACAGCTCCAGTGTTGTCTCTTAGGCCACCCGACCAGAAAATGCTGGGGCAGGTGGAAGGGAGAGGCCTGGGATGAGCAAGCCAATACAAGAGCTGTGTCCTCAGCTACTGTCAGTGGATTCTGTGAGTCCTGAGATGCTCTTGCAGACTTACATGGGTGAAATGTGGCTGTGATTGTAGCACATATGGCCTCTGCATGGTAGAAAGTAGAAAACTCCATGAGCTTTTCAGCCATCTAGAGACCCTGCACAGAGGCTGCCGGGCCATCTCCTTTAAAGAAAACCCATGTCCCTGTGGGTCATAAATATCTGCTGACAGAGAAGTAGTGGCAGGGACTGAAACATGCAATGACATTTTTCCCGGAGGGCAGGATTAGGCTTAATTAGCTGCTGGGTTTAGTCCAGGCACCGGACACAGGATCTCTGTATGTGGGAACTGATGTTTAGGAGCACCTCAGTATAGAGAACTGGGATTACTCATTTCTGTGGTGGGCAGAGAAGCTTAGGCTGGACTGTGACAATTTGTCAGAGTAGTAACTTCAGGGTGCAGTTAGTCTTAAAAATCCAGTTTTTGGTGTCATGAATTGGAGCAGCTCCATTCATTATAAACTCCTGGCTTGAAACTGGTTTCCTGCATTGCAGAGGCCACAAGGTGCCCCAGTGTCTCACCCCACCCTCAGCTGTGCATGGTTAACTAGAATATCCCTTGGAGCATGAGAGCCATTTTTGGCACAGAGACTTCAGCAACAGCAAGTCTCCCACTTCCTCTGCTGGATCAGTGTAAGAGATATATATGTATACACACACATATATATACATATGTATATATACATATACACACACACATATATATACATATAAATATAAATACAGATCTCACTTAAGTAGACCTATATCCTTTAAATCAGCAGACTTAAGCCCTGTATCTATGTTAGGTCAGATGTGGAGCACTTTTCCACATCTGGTGCACTTCGAGTGTTTGTAAGACTTGTTAATTCATAATAGTAAAGGTAATATCAGGGCTAAAGAAAATCCCCAAACAATTGCAATTCCTATAAGAAACAGGAAAAGAAGAAGGAAAAGAAGGGTTAAATTTCAACAAGCAGATACCACAGCATGGAGTGCCAGAGATCTGGGCAGAGTCACGTACCTGGGAGGTGTTGATAGGTGAGGGCAGTCCACAGTGTCGCATCAGGCTGCTCAGCTGCCAGTCACAGCACATTAGGAACCTCATCTGGTGTGTCCCACTTGCTGTGCTCTCCTTTCCTGCAGATGCCTTACCTGCTCCTGAACCCGTCCATGTCAGAGATAAGGCCTCGAATGCACCCTGTGTTTTTTGGAGAAAGCATTGAGGTCAGCCCCGAGCCCGTGCAGGAAATCAGGTACAGATGGGATTGGGTGGGTAGGTGGGGATTTCTGTGTTTTTCCTGGTGCTTTTCCTTCTGCCAAAAATTAAAATGTGTTTATAAATGGGAGTCATGGTTATTTTGATGGGAAGGGAGGGACAGGTAGGAGAGTAAAACCTGAATTAAAGACACTGACAGCAGCGGAGGTGGAGGGGAGGAGGCAAGAACTGGAGGGAGGTTTTTTAACAGAAGGCAGCTTTCCTTCCAAGGCCAGCTCAAATCCAAGGCTATGAGACAAAACCATTACCATCTGTGGGCTTGATAGCTCCACTAACTAATCTGATAGTCTTCATACTGTTCCCAGATGACTTGTATCTTGAGAAGAAGCAACACCCTTATAATTGGCACCTGTTTTTGTTAGCCCTTGCAGCAGAGAAAGCAACATTAGATCAGTCCATAGAGACTGAATGAGCTCTTCCTAGTGAGGAGATGGTCCCTTAAGGTAGTGATGGAGATGTTTTGCCCTCCTGTGGGGCTGGTGGATAAACATTGGTCTCTGCTCTTCTTTTCCTCTTTTGCTGGTGTGGAATGTACTCCAAAAACAGCCTGGAGCAGTTACACACAGCTTGGGGCAGGGACAGTGGGAGGACTGTAAAGCAAATTCCCACCTCCCTCAACCTATGCAACGTCTCTCTGGAAATGTACCCCAGTAAATCTCTGCTGGCTGAGGAACTGCCAGCGGGCATGTTTTTATGGTGATTACATCTGAGTCGTGTTTTATGTGTGCTGAATGACTTGCTTACACCCTGGCTGTGCAAAATACATTACAGCAGCTCAGATTACACTCGATGCACAATCAGTCAGCCCCCCTCTGGGTGGAGGTAATGACGAGCACACACCCAGCTTTTAATCTTTTTTACGTGGAGCTGCACATTCCTTGGCTGCTGATTGCTAGAGGAGCGTTTGGGGAGCAGGGAAAACCAGTGAAAGTCCTGCTGTTCCTCGTGGCTAGGAATTCTAGGGAAAGCCCTTCACGTGGCCTGCTGTCTGTGGCCTGCTGTCCCTACATCCCTTGTGGATGCCTGCAGAAAACAGGCAGGGTAGTGATATTCCAAGTTTTGTGGGTTCTTCATATGGCTGTTCAGGTGGTTACTTTCTTTGGGACCAGTGATGTGGGTACTGAGCAGCCATAGCCTGCAGTAGGCCATTGCTTTACCTTCTCTGTCACCATTGCTTGGATTTTCTGTAGGCTCCAACAAGCAATTTCACCCCTCATCTCCAAGCACTCTGATTTTAGCTAGCTTGGGCATCTTCGTGCTCTGATGGCAAGGCACTACAAAGAAAAAAGACAAACACACAGCCTTGACAGCTCAACAAGTCCATTACAGGGTGTTTGCCTCCAGTGTTGCTCTCAGGGCTGAGCTGAGGTTGCAGTGGGGCCTGTGGAGGAAACCAGAGGAAGAAGTGGGTGGCTTGGAGCCTGTGCACCAAGGTGTTTTCTGCCCTGGCAGGACCATGGTCCCCTGTGCACATGCACTGCAGAAATGCTGAGATGGATTCACAGTGAGGGGTGGTTCCACCAAGATTCACCAGAAGGATGGAGTCCTCTTTTGGCCCTTGCTCTCTGTTGTAGAGTTGGCATCAGCCCCAGTATCTGTGCAGTAAGAGATCATAAATATTGCCAGCTTCAAAGGGTTAGAGCAGAGCCCTGCCTGTCTTATCTCCTTTACTGCCTGGGCTGTGTTCGTGATACCTTGCTGTCCTCTGTAGGTGCAATTCCGAGGTGAAGTACGACTCCGAGAAGCATTACCGGGACGACATTTTCTACGGCCCCATCCCCACCGTCACCACCTACAGCGAGACAATCATCGCTGCTCCCAACTGCACCTGGCGGAACTACAAGTCCCAGCTGATCTTCGAGCCCCGCCAGAAGCCACTGAGGTTTCAGAGCACAACCATCATTTTTCCCAAGCGCGCCAAGAACATTTACCGGACCACCCTCAGCTACAGCTTGGGTTGTGCCAAGCGTTGGTTCGCTTCCAGCGTGCAGCTGGAACTCTGTGAGGAAACCAGCCCGTGCGTCATCTACAGCGAGACCCTCTGATCCGCCCCGGCAACCGCGCGACCTCCGGGAAGGCCGCGGCCTTCGCCGGGCCTCTGGCTGGGCCTTCATGGATGGCGACTGAACATCAATGGCTGGAGAACACCTCGTTGTGGGTGAGGCTGAACTGGCTGGGAGGAGGCTTGCAGGGCACGGGATGGTTTTGATCAGTGAGAGAGGCTGGCTTGTATTTTGCGACATTCCTGACATTCACGATCTCGATTCTGTTTTTTGTTTTTGTTTTTTTTCCTTGAGCATATCTATTTTTGAGTTGTGTTTAGATGAATTCAAGATGACCAAGGACCCTGTTACCCGTAGCAGAGCCTAGTGAGCTCTGTAGGTCTCGTCTAGCACATAGGTGAGAGTCACTGTAACATTCAGAGCTATTTTGATCTCTGCAAAGGGAAGACCAACTGCAGAGTCAGCGTCTGGTCAGCCCGGCTTAGACCAGGCCAGGTCTCAGAGCTGAACTGCAGAGGAGTTGGTTATTAATACACCACAGCTTGCTCCAACAGCTCATCTGAGAGGGAGCTGCAGTATTGCACCACTGCAGTCACCTCAGCCTAACTTCCTGGGAGCAGTGGGGACTGTCACCCCAAGAAAAGGGAGAAAAACAGGCTCCTGGTGCTCTTGCAAGCCACTGGAGGTTTGTATACCATGGCAAGGCACAGCACAGCCAGGAGATGGGAGAAGGGCCTGCCCTGACCCAGCCACGTCTTCTGTGAGCCCAGCTGAGAGTAAGCACTGGAGACTGAGGACACTGAATAGGTGGGGGGCTAGTTTCTAAAACTGAGCAAATGATTTAGGAGCCCATTGCCCTTTTTCAAAAGTTTTGTCAGTCCAAGTGTGCTGTGCTGTTCACTGCCTTGAACACTCAGTTTACAGGGATCTTTAAGCACTTGCAACCCTTCTGAGTTTCAGGGAATGGCACTATTGCAGGGAAGAGCATAGGGCAGGAAGATGATCTCTGGCTTCAAAGAAGCCCAGGGCAGGGTTAACTCACCCTCTCAATGGTTTCCATACTTGTCGCATGGACAGCTTTTCTGACTGTGGAGGAGCAGCCAAACTTTCTGTGAATAGCTTGAAGAGCCCAAATCAGTCCAGGTCTTTCTAAATCATCCAGGCTGTAGCAATTCAACAGGTACTTCACAAACAGCTGAGCTGTCTCTGCAAAAGGACCAAGAAACACTGAGTGAGCAGGAGTCAGTACAGCCATCCTGTGGTAAACCATTCCCCACTCATGAATCCCATTTCCTGGTATCCCTTCACTTTGTTAGCTTGCTGAAAAATCTGCAAGAGCCTGGATTCCCACAAACATATAACTTTTGAAAATAGCACAGAATTGTCTCCAGAAATCTTACCAAGAATTCTTGCATGCTGCTCAGACTTAGAAAATAACCACACAGCTCCGGAAATTAATTTCCAGCTTTCCCTCTTCTAAACTTTCCACTTTGTTCCTGACTTGCTGTGAGTCTGATGGAGTTACTTCAGAACACAGCTGAGCAGCCAAGTCAGAAAGCCTATTAACGATGTCAACAAGACGTAGCTGATTGCCCAGAACAGTTGACGCACAAACCCACAGAGATTAAAAAAAAATAAAAATCTGAAAAACTTGAAAAAATAGTAAAATTAAATAGTGACTTATAAAGATACTCTTTCCATAAGTTTCAAAAAGCAATTGGTAAATGTGACCAGAACCATGACCTTTATGAAACAGAGTTCTCTTGTTTAAAATGAAGCACAGTTTTTCCAGCAGAGGTAAATATAAAGTCTTTATATATAAACTTAAATCCTGACAGCTGAAGCATCATTAGCACTGAAAGATATGTGTTATGGCAGTGATGAACTCTGCTTCTCTGGGAGTTAGCACTTGGTGGGGAGAAACCTCTCAAAGGATTTCCAAGGCTTCCACCTACTGTTGAATTCTTTACAGCAACACAAACAAGGATTATATTTGTTATTGGTCAGGTTTTGCTGTCACTGACTGTCAGCATCAAAGCCTGGAAAAGCACTGTCTGCCTCTGAAGGGATTATTATGCCTGAAGCAACCCTTCTCCCCAGGGCACCAGCAAACATGGAGTTGGCTTAGGCAGTAGGGAGGAGATGTGAGGATGAACATGGTCCCGGTCCCAGTGCAGTTAAGTTGGTGATGCACTTACTTGGTAGTTCATCATGAGGTCTGTCCTGTTCTCCAAGTGTTGCTGAGTGAGCCTTGGGACTGGGGGAAATACCCACCTGCCTTCCTGGGTACACATGAAGGCTCTGGAGGGCTCATTGCACATATCCATGAGAGTCTGTACAAAGGGGGGCAGGTTTCCAAGCTGAGCAACACTGTTATCCAGGTTCAAAAGCAGGGCCAGCACTCACACCCAGGAGATCCCTGCATGATGACAGATTAGATTGCAGGCACCTCCACTGAGCAAGCATGGAGACAGGCTGGCCTCAGAGCCAAAGGGATGCCAGAGACTCCCTGTTCTGACCACACATCAGGCTTTGCTCCTGTTAACAGCTGGATTATTCCCTTGCTTCAAGCACAAAGCTACAATTTTTGATCACATTGGTCTTTGAGCAGGACAGGTTTTCCCCAGAAAAAAATCTCTTTTATCATGACTGGCTGCAGGCTTCTGCCAGCCTTCTCCACTGTTAGTTCTGCTTCCTAAATATTGGCCACAACATAAAAAAAGAATTCAAGGAAAGCCAAAAAACTAGTGAGCAAATACAGATCCAGCAGAGAGACCTGAACCTCAGCCTGGACTTTCACCACACAGGGACAGGGGCTGCAGAGGCAAAATCTCACAGGTGGATGTGACCCCCAGGAGGGTGCAGTGGAAAGCTGCATCCTTGGCACTGGAGGGTCCCACACACTCAGGCCAGGCCTCTTTGAAGCTTCATGCTTTGTTTTCTCTGCAAATAGACTAGAAATGACCTAACATGCTCCTGCTCCTTTGAGTTTAAGCAGCTTTTGTGGTCTTGCCATGTTAGGGGGAAAAAAAAAAGACAGAGAGCAGTGTGGGTTTCTAGGCTGCTGAACACATTCTGAGCTGTGTGGCCACAGTGGCTATGGTGGGACTACAACCCTGGACCACATCCCAACTGGGACATTGCCTGAGATCTGTAGAAATTTTTTAAAAATACCTTCTTACGAGGTGTCTCCCATGGGCCCAATCACAAGCTGCTTTTCTTCTCAGCAAAAGCTGGCGCTGGAAAGGGACTTTGTTTTTCCTGAGGACAAGGAAACCATAGAGGGTCAAGTCTTCACCCTTGCCTGGGCACAGATCCCACTCTGCCTGTCCACCCTGTCCCTGCTGCTCCCATCCCTGTGGCTGGGTTAGGCAGTGGTGGAAGAGCCAAAGTTTGCCTTACCATGACTGGGAAAAGTGATGACTTTTTTGTTTTGCTTAAACACCAGAAACTGTATTTTGTGTGTGTGTTGCCAATGAAGAATTGCTGCAAGCAGCCAAGAAGTGCCTCGTGCCATAGCTGTAGTATGTTTGTACATCTAAAAGGAATGATTAGTCCCACTAGGGAGGTGCTTTTCTTTTAAATGGAGCATTATTAATCTCAACCAACAGATCTTTATTCCTGTATATTTTCTCAAAGATATAAGTGATTAATTTAGACCATGGAAAGGTGAGTTTCCTTGAGCAGCTCGGACTGTGGCTGCACAATTTCTCCCTGGGATCCTGATGTACATGTTGCCCACAGTCCTGTAAGCCTGATGGGTAAAGTTAGACTCTGCCTTTTGGAATTATTGTCCATCAAGAGTTATTTTTGAGATCAAAAACTTTCACAGAAGGCATCTTTCTTTTTTGGGGGGGGATTTGGGGGTAAGATTGATTTTTTTCAATATGGAAACTCACTATCCCAAAGGTGTGGGGTTCCCCTTCACCCCCTTCATTCCTGTGATTCTTTTGCCCCTGAATGCAACAGAGTGTGCTGGTGTCTGATCTGCCTGCATTGCTATCATTACATTTGGGGCCAAAAAGAGGAAACCCTAACGAAATACTGGACTTTCAAAATCTGTGGAATACTTTGCACAAACCACAGAGAACAACTTTGACCAAACCAGTTTACTGCTTATCTTTATTTTTTGCCTTTTCCTTTTTTTTTTTTTTCTTCCTAAGCCCACTCTACTTTTCTCAATGTGAAATACAGACAGATTTGCACCCTTGGTGCAACATTTCTGGGAATGATGAAATGGGGTTTGGGTGTTGATAGCAGTGTTTGAGTGAGCTGCTGGTCAGAGAAGTGAATGCTATTTACTATTTATGTTGAGTGTGTCTTAAAAAATAGGAAAGGTCACAGAAGGCAAAAGACTTTGTAGAGCAAACTGAAGACTAAAGACTGTGTGAGTCTGGTCTAGAGGCAAATGATTCTATGTGTGGACACTGTGAGCTAGGATATTTAGCCATTGTATTTTTAACCTGCCTTTTTTCCTGTAGGAAGAGGCATTCCTTGCCTTCTTTAGAGCTGAAACAAAATCAGATCCCTCCTCTGCCACAGTTATTCAGTCCCACTGAAGTCTGTGAGCATCAGTGTTCCCCAGGCTTACGGGGTACTTACTGTGTGTGTGCCAAGCAAACATGCACAGAGCTGTGCCTCTGGGGAGATGGGGGAATGCTTTATAGGGGATGATGGATCTTCTTGTGGGATATTCGGATTTCTACTGCCAGATAAACTCTGCTCCCTGAGGATCACCTGATCACTCACAAATTGATCTGTTCTGAATATCTCCCCTAAAGCTTTCCTATAACCATTGGATTTTTTAGGTCTTGGGAGGCACTAATTCTTTTTCAGATACTGTGATGGTCATCAAAATGAGCAAAGTATCCTACCATGTGAGTCGTGACCTGAGGATGGGGTTGAAAGGTGTCTGAAGGTTAGAGAAGGAGAACATATAAGTGGTGGAAATGCATAAGGATGTGTCATATTTTTATTTTTGTAAGTCTGATTCTCTAAGTGCTTGTAAAGTACTTTACTGTTGTATATGTGGTGATGCAGTAGTTCACAATATCCTTTTATTTTTGTATATTCCCCCCTCCACCATAATCCCTTTCTGTTCAACTCATAGAGAGTAATTTAAGAAGACAAAATTTATATATCATAATAAAATGCTCAAACTATCATGCTGATGTATCTGGAGTTTCCTTCCTCTTCCTTGTCCCTTTATTTGGTACCTAATGCCCCTTTTCCATCCAGAGGGCATATTTTTGGTGTGTCCCTCCCTTCTGTGGGTTTCAGCCCAGCTCCCCTTGGACGGGGTGGCGGTGGCACAGTCAGTCAGTGCTGTGATGTGTAAAACCTGCTCTGCCACATGTGCCCAGGGAAACTGAAAAGCAGAGGCAGAACTCTGCTTGCTGCAGAGGCAGTTTGACCCTTCCAGATTTCACTGGTTGTCAGTTTTACCATTTCTTCACTCTAAATTTCCCTCTTCTTCCTTCATCTTGTTCTACCCAGCTACAAAGCCTTGGTGTGTTTGATCTAGACAGTTCCTCTCCCAGCTTTTCCATGGCCTTCAAGAGAAGGAAGAACCAACACAATGCTTATTTCATATACAGGGATCCACAACCTAGTACAGTATTGGGACCCCTGCTGTGTCCTGACTTTCCAAATCATGACAGTGGATAGGCTGGATCGGCGCTAAAAATCATAAAGTGCATTTTAAACCCATTGCTGTAAATGCCTCAGGTTCACCAGCCAGCTATTAGGAGAATGCTCTGCTGTCTTCCAAGACCCAAGATGTCTGCAGGGAGAATCTGACACTAATCTTTATGGAAAAATCATATTGGATTTATAGGGATGAAGTCAATAGGCTTGGACGAAAATGGCTGTTAAACTCTAAGGAATGGAAAGGAGAAGCAAAGCCATGGTATGCAAGAGGCTTCAGCTGCAAGGGAAGTGCCCGTGTCCACATCCCAAGCATTTTGACACAAATCATGTCTGAACTGCTCCTAGGATGAAGGATGAGAGACACACTCATGCCTAAGAACCTGAGGAAACACAAGGATGTGAAGAAGGCAGGGGATGTGCAGGCTGGGCGAGTTCACTGGCTGATACCCAAATGCCAGATGAAGGACATGTGCATCCACTCCTGCTATTTAAATAAAACCATAAAATGTGAATGCTGTCCAATGAAGATTCCTGAGGTGGCAGCTAAATCCTCAGCAGCAAAAGCAGTATTAGATGCAGGATATGTGTTTTGGCAAGTGTGCTCAGATGAGCTAACCCCTAAGCTAGTGGCTTTTACTGTGCTATTTGGATGTTGTAAATTTAAGCAGATGATGCTTGGTATTAGTTTTGCTCCTGGGATATTTCAGACAGTAATTGCACATATCTCTGAGGGATTACAAGGTGCTGAAGTTATAATGGATGGACTTTGAATTTAAAGTAGATGCCTTTATGAACAGAAGGAAAGGTTTAGGCTGGTTTTACAGACAGCAAGAATGCTGAGTGTAAAATGCCAAAAGCCTCACCTAAAAGAATTTGCTGGTAATGGGCAGCTACAAATTAAATAATAATAAAAACCCACATGCTGGGATTCCTATTCCACTCAGCAAAGCAGAGTTGTAAGGAAACAATAGATGCCTTCATCAAATTTCATTCCACAGCTATTTACAGTCAACAAATAATGGAAAGACTTGCCAGAAAAAGAGCCTTACCTGATACTGGAGCAGTAAAAACGTCCCCCTGCTGCCAAATCATCAGCTTTAGACTACCACATTCAAGACCTTGGGCTTGGTGTCTGGTCTCCATCAGCAGATGGCAATGTCACAGCCTGGACCTGCAGAAGTCTCTTTGGAAGATCGAGGCAATGCCAAGCAGCAGGAGGTTGTATTGTCCCCAGAAATGTCATGGATCTGTTCCAATGCAAAGGAATCACCAGCAGCATTCCTGGACTGATGTGTAGCATGGCCATCTACTCAAACTGTCTCTTCTGGCACAGGATGCTGAACTGTCACTTAATCCATTTCTCTGGGGAGCAGACATGGGATGGGAGACTGTCACAGCAAGATAGACCTCTGTCCCCTGGGCAGCTGCCCCTGTGGCTCCACAACTGCCTCCCCCAGCAGCTATCCCAGGATGACTGAACCCACCTGGCATGCTCTGGATGCAGCTCTGTGACCTCCTCGTGTCCCGTGGTGCAGGTTCAGTGCCTCAGGGGGCATCTTGGCTTCAGCAGTCAAGCCCCCAGGGTGGCTGCATAGGGCCTCTGGATGCTTGCTCTGGTGGTGGGATGGGGACTTCCCAGGCTGGCACTGCCAGATACTCTCATCATTGTCTGCCCAGCTGTGCTAAGATGTGGGTCTAGTGCTGGTTTTCATCCTATTCCTTGGGGGAGTGATTCCCACCACAGGTTCAGCCCCTGCAGTTACCCCATGGCCCATGGAATGTGGCTTGGCCATGCAGGTTTGCCACTACACTGTCCATGCCCAGCTCACCTGCCTGTTTCTAAATCCCCTGGTCTGGTGACACTGGAGAGGAGCAAGGACCTGCCACAGGCCTGTGCAGCTTCTGCCAAAGCACCGAGTCTCCTTCCCCTGGCAATGTGCCCAGCCATGTTCCCAGCAGGAATGGCTTGTTCTCGAGTAGGATAAAGGGTCCTGGAATTGCTTTTTTGGGGCGTAAGGAGGGAGTTTTATGAGCTCTATTTTCTGCTTCTAATAACGATATTGGATCTAAACAGTTCCACGCCTTGGAGTTCAAGACAGATGGGGAGTTCACATCTACAAGGATGAAAATGCTCATCCTGCCAAGCCTTTGATTCTCATCATATCCTTCCTACCCTACAAACAGGCGGACAGCACATTTCTAGCATAAAAATATCCTCCTCTCTGACTAACCACCACCAGATTCCCTTCCTGAGCCTGTTCTGAGACTGGTGATTAGACATTTCTATATACATAAACATCCAAATCACCTCCCCAAGGTTCTTCCTGTCTCCCAAGCAAATCCTGAGGCCAGCAGCTATTTGCAGCTCCTTGAAATACAAATGGGATCAGGGCTTCTTCCAAGTTGACCGCTGTGGTCAGGGCCCACCACGTACCTCCCTGGAGCTGCACCGGGGCTGTGCAGCCTCCCATCACAGGCCACTGAGACACCCACCCCTCCTGCTCTGCAGAGCCAACTGCTCCAAACGCCCCGTGCCTGGCTGCTATTCATGATGCCAAGGCACTGCATGGACTGGGAAACATTTTGGCACTGGGATGTGCTGTGGGAATGCGTGGGCATATGCACACTTGCAGAGGGAGGGTGCAAAACCACGCCAAAAACCACAGAAAGCAGCAGAGGAATGAGCAACAGACACACGCGCGTGCAAACTGCATTCTCTTTGATGGAGGATTGGAGAAACATTACCTTCCCCTGGGGCTTTGCAGTGAAATAACCTGATTATTCATGAACCAGCCAGAATCATCAATCCCTCATTTATCATTCTCAACATAAATTATAAGGGCAAGAGAGGAACACACCAGCAATAAACTAGTTATAGATGTAGTGTTGAAATCTGCCCATTTCCTTTAAATATGCCCCACTTACTGATAACAAACAGTGATCCAGCAGACTCCTCAGCTGAGTCCCGAGCATTGGATTACAAAGGACACAGGCCAACACCCCGCTCTCTGCGAGTGAAAGTCCATT
Source organism: Manacus vitellinus (assembly GCF_001715985.3). Lineage (NCBI taxonomy): Eukaryota > Metazoa > Chordata > Aves > Passeriformes > Pipridae > Manacus > Manacus vitellinus. The sequence continues at coordinate 4,141,173 of NW_021940379.1, forward strand.
TGGCGCTTGCGTGGGCGGCCAGCTAGGAAATGGCAGCAAATTTAAAAAAAAACCCACATTTGTCTTGCTGACAAATGCCTCCAGGAAATAAAAGCCTTTGTGTTCTTCTTTGACCTCTTCCACTCACAGATGGCTTTTGCTGTGCTTCCGACAGGGATTTTTTTTTTTTAGCGCCTGCACTTCCAGGATATTCATTTTTGCTGCTGAAGAGCTCGGCCGCCCGACGGCTTCAAGGACGAGTGTCTCCAGCGCTGGGGGCTGCTGAGGTGATGATGCACATCGTGTTATGGACCCCTTGTGGCCAAGTAGGATGGCCTTGAAGGGGCAGAGCTGGGGTTTTAACTTCAGATCCAGCTTCCAGTGGGCATTTTAGGATGGGAGCATCTCAGACCTCTGGGAGCATCCTTGGCTGGTTGAGCACAGGCTTTACTCTGGGATATAGATTGAACAAGGGGAGAGAGCACTCAGAGCCACGCATATTCCTGACTAGTATCTAGGAGAGGAGCTGAGCATCCTTCCAGCTCTAGTCTGAGCCTGTTTTTCAAGTGAAGTGGAGATGGAGTGGATCAGGGAGTGGCAGAGCAGCCCTTGAGGCTCAGGGTGCTTTGCTGAGCACAGCTCTGCTCTGCCTCCAGATCTGCCCTTGAACTTTGCAGCTTGGGCCCTTCCTGAGTCCTCTGGGACTTGTAAGTGTTTTGGCAGCACCAGCTCTCTGTGTCAGCCCCAGCCATAGCTGAAGCACACTGTTAATGAGCCACGTGTTCTGAAGGCCTCCAGGCTTGGCACTGGCTGTTGGGGACCCGCTGGAGCCCAGCTCCGTTAAGTGACTGTGGTGCCACAGCCTAGCAGAGTCAGCTGCAAAGTGCCCAGCTCAGCACTTTCTGGAAAAGCTTCATTTGCCCTCCCCCTGCCACTCACTTCACTCCTCCAAGGGTCTCTCCTCTATGCACTCAGAAAGGGGGGGAAGAAATCATAGCATGTTTAAACACTGCCTAATGGTGAAAAATAACATCTGGAGAGCAGCCTTGCCCCTCACACAGAGTCCTCCATTTCCACATCCTGATACAAAACCCAATAGGGAATTGTTCTAGAAGGGATCTGTCAGCTCAGCAATGGGGACAACTCTCCCTGTGGGTGTCATGAGCTCGGGGACAGCAGCCACTCACCAGGGGACAGCAGGTACCCAAGAGCCCTGGAGAAGTGGGTGGGTGGCTGAAGCCATACTCACTGCTGGGAGATTTTAGAGAGGGAAGGGAAGAGACTGCTCAGCAGCAGGGTGACCCCATGCCTGTGCCTCCTGTGCTGGCCCATCTCCCCTGTTCCCCCAGGAAACGGGCACAGGAGAAACCTGCTTCCTTTGAGCCTGTTTCCGAAGAGGCTCTTCCAGCCAACATTAACACACTTTGCTTTACTTCCCAGCATGGCCCGGGGCAGAAAGCAACATCTGGACCTAATAAAAAGGCTGCCCTCCCCCCCAAAGAGACCCAAGAGCAACCTCTGCTATTTGGTTTCCAACCTCTGCTGTTTGATTTCTCCTTCACCAGTGGACAGAGGAGGCAGCTCCAACTCAGGAGTTCTTGCTGGCCTGAAGGGGAACAGGATGTCCAGGCTGCCCATGGGAACTTGTAGCTTAAAAATGGGTCCAGCAGGGTGGAGCTAGATGGGTTTCAGCACTGAGGAGCCAGTTGTGACTTCTCATTGGGGTATAAGGACTTTTTCTTCCTTTGAACAGAATGGTGCTCTTTTTCAGTTCCAAAAACATGAAAGCTGGAGATGGCTCTAAGCCAAGGCCCAGGATTAACATCCCCATGGGGAAAAGCTCTGCTTTGGTCCAATTGGAATGCAGATCCAGACCTGGCACCCATCCTCACGCATGCACCGACCAGGCTCCCTGTGTCTGACCTCTGGCAGCTGCTTTGCTTTCTGGAAAGGGCTCAGGATGAAACAGCAGCAGAAAATACTCCTGGATCTTGGGCAGTGCTGGATCAGGATTTCACAGCTAAAGGCTGGACTTTTGCAAACAAACACCAGAGTCATTGTAGTCTAAACCTCTTCAGAGTCCCATTCTCAGTGGAGCTGATTTGGGGCCCATCACACTGCACCTGCTGACAGTTGCACTCAGTGGTTTGAGGAACATGTTGAATGAAGATAGTGTCTTCAACAGCAACCTCCTGGATGGTGTTGCTCTGCTTTTTGCTCTTCATGAAAACTTTCCCCTCTGCCACCAGAGGCAGGAAAGAAGCCCCTAGCAACCCCTGGCACTGCTCCACTCCCACAGGCACAGCATTTTCCACAGTTACTGACCTACAGCCTGTGGAACAATTGATCTTGGCTGGCTTGACCAGGTCTGCACACCCATGGGTGAGACCTCAGACCAACCTCCCCAGGGTTTCTGCTGACTCCATGGGTTTCCTCAGCCTCTGCTTGGGAACACAGGGGCTGCTGTGGCAATTAATAATGACTGATCTAAATGCACCTGCACCATAATTAGCATGGCTGGGCCTCACAGCGAGTGTGGTCAGTGTCTCCTATCCCCTGACATTGCTTCAGCAAATACTCCAACAGAGTTTTCTCCAAGCTGAACATGCATCTAGTCATCAAAGAGATTGCAAATGACTAATAAATATGAAAAGAAGTCAGGGGGCAGCAAAAATTTCTGGACCAAGATCAATCTTTACTGACAACTGCTGCTTTTTCTAAGCAAAAGTACCCTGCAGAGTTTAAAACAGCATCCGACTTCAAAGCAGAGAGCTCTCCAGATGGAGCTTACCACCCCTGCAACACCCTGTGCTTCGTCAGGTTCCATGCACTTACTGAGGGACAGTCAGATTATTTCCAAAGAAGGGAAACACACCAACTTCTTCAAAACCACAGACTCGGAACGATGTGCTCTCCAAGATGTAGGTGGCAAAAACTGATCTCTGGGCCAGCCTCCCAAGCACCATGGGCAGTCCTTTCTGCCTGTTCTCCTTTTACAAGGGCCAACAAGAGGAAAGCCTCACCTGTCAGCAAGCTGTGTCTGCAGCTGAGATGAAGGTGATGCCTCTGGTGAGATCCAGTCACCCTCCCACTCTGCAAAGTAGGACTCAGAAAGTGGTGTGTTTGCAGCACGAGGATTTCACCTTTCAACCCTGTTTCTGCAGATCTTCAGTTCAGGGCACAAAGACAGACACCTTCCTGTGTGTTTCACAGGGGTGACTTTGGTCACCCTGGTGCCATTGTGGGAAGGGACCTGCAGCCCTGCAGGGCCTGGCAATGTCCCATGCACGGGGACCTGCTGAGCCTTCACCTCCCCAAGCCCACCTGTATCCCTGTTAGGGGATTTCTCCACAGCTGGAGAACTCTATGGAGAATCCATGGATTTAATTTCAGGAGCATTTCTGTAAAGCTGGTTTGTTTGTTGGTTGGTTTTTGTTTGTTTCTGCCCCAGCCTACCAGCCCCCCCAAGCACTTGCCCTTCAGTAAAGCTGAAACCAATCTCAGCTCACTACAGACACAACTGCTCCAACCTCCTGTCTGTGGCCAGTGATTTATTACCATTCTGCTGCCTGCAGTCCTGACAAATACTCATTTTGGTAATTACAGGATGCCAAAAAATGAGAGGATAAATAAACCTGACAATTAATTCAGCTGTTATGCACACACACACACGGTGACAATCGTTCTCAAGTTTCTTAGGAGCCCAGCTCTTCCCAGATGGGCACAGAAGCCAGGCAGAGCTCAGCCAGCCTGGACACCCCTACCTCTGCCCAATTCCCTTCAGGGTTCTTGAGCTGATAAGAGCCAGGCATCCCACCAAAAGCCACTATTTTCCTTCTAAGTTACTCGCCAACCTACCCTGTCTCATCTCCTGCCAAGATCAGCTCTTTAGGCCCCTGCATCATTATCACAGAGCATATATAATTTCACGGCAAATCGCAAGAACTGATGAATGACTATTTGGATTGCAATTGTCAGGAGAGTATAAAATGCTTCCTGCCATACAGAGCCCAGGAATGGTTACCAGCTCTCCTGGCTAAAGGCACGTCTGACCTGCTTAGAGCCCCTGCTCTGCTGGGGCTGGTGTGGGGGGACTGTGGGCTGCCTTCATGGGGAGGGCACAGGGCTGGGTGCTACCAGCACAGGGGGTTGGTATTCTGGTGTAATTTGTATCCTCTTTTAAAAGAGGTCTTGCCCTGCTCACCGCTGGGTACCCCATCCCACTCCCCTCCCCGTCACCCGCAGCCTGTGGGAAGGGTGCTGATGCCCAGTGCAGTGTCCTGGCACATGCAGGAATGACAATCTCCATCTCATGCCCTTTCCTCCCTGCTCTTGTAACACAGCTCAGCCTAGCCTAGCTAAAAAATTCTTCCTCTTGCTTTAATTCTTTCCAAAAGAAAAGAAATTCCCTATAATCCTGACTAAACACCAATTCATCACCAGGAGAAGGTCACAATGCTCCTGTGCTTTCTCACAGTCTCTGTCCAGGGCAAAGGCATCAGGGAACATCTTTTATCTTCCCTTTCCCCTCAAAAACCCATCTGCCACCCAAAATATGAGTGAATCTGGATTGCTGACATCTTTTTACTGCTGGTTTTCAAAGCCATCTGCTTTTGTCCCATTTAATTTTCATCTCTTTATGTAAAAGCTTTTCAAGTAGACCTAAAGTTTTCCATCATTAAATTCTAAGTGTTGGCCTTGAACTTAAAGTTTTACCACCTTCTGCTTCTTCAACATCAGTGTGAATTATTGACCAGGGTGACTGCTGTCAGCCCCTCTCAGTGTTTAAACCCTGATGTGAGAGGCTGAACAGCCTGGCTCCTGTTTGTACTAGTTATAAACTTATTCTAATTGCCTTCAAAGCAATTAGAATACCTTTGCAAGAAGGTTTTCAACACAATCACTGGTCTCAGAGATCTTTAGGCTAATCTGTAAGAGCCAGCAGCATCTGCTTAGTGCATTATTGCCATGGGAGCTGGTTGCTGGAAGAGCAGGTTTGGTCAGTTTGGGTACGTACCTGGAGGAATTTCAGATGGTGTCTGGGGATCCAGAGGAACCTTTTGGATATCTCCTGGGCAGGCTAACTGGTCAGGCAGCACTGGCAGCCTTCCTCCAGGACTGCAGCCACATGGATCAGGGTGACCACCTGGAAGGCTGAGCTGGCAGAAGGAAGAGGTACACCCTGCCTGAAACGCTCATTGCTGTCCTCAGGAAAGTGTCATTTGTATAAAATCCATTTCTAAGCCCTAGAAAAGGCAGCAGAAGGTCCCCAAACCAACTAACAGCCCTGCCATGGATTAAATTCCAGATAGCCATTCCCTTCAGCTCACTGTCCTCCCCACTCATCACTCCCTGCAGCAGGAAAAGCTCCCCAGCCTGTGGCATCAGCCCTGCAGGTGTGGGAGGGGGACTTGAAGACTCCTGGCCAAAGTCAACCACACCCCATGGGACAGGTGTCAGAAGTAAAGCAATTTAGAACCACAAATAGATACCAGGGCTTCTGTTTCACTTCTTAATTGGGTAGGGGCTCATCAGCCTCCCCAGTAACTTCCTACAGCCCTGGGGAAATGACACGTAGGTCTTGGGGTGCTCAGTGTGCCCTTGGGGCACACAGAAAAGCACCATCCCTTTGCCCCTTTGCCCACTGTACCTTGGACACCCCATCAGTGCCCTGCAGCGCAGGGGTCCCCAGTCCACCCCCAGCCCCTCGCCATCAGCTGCCCCGCTCCCAATTCAGCTGCCCCAGGAGTGGCTCACCCTTCCCAGGCTCACACACACCCACAGGCAGGAGCATGCTGCATTCTGCTCCCAAATAAGCTTTTTGGATTGGGTTGGTTTGTTTTCTTTTTTATTATTTAACCAGTATGGCAGTGGTCACCCACTGCCCCCCCAGCGCTCGCTGGTGGGCACGCCGAGCAAGTAACAGTGAACAAACCCGTCACCTTTAGCAGAAGAACCCCCTCCCCTCTGGAGCAAGATGTGGAATTATTTACACCCGGTGGTCTCTGTACAGCCCCGGCTGTCGTACAACTTCCTCCACACCAGCTGTGCACAGGCTGGATACAAATAGTGATATTTCCCCCTGGTACAGTTCAAGCAATAAATTGTCCAATAATTTGTTTGCCTGTTTGTACAAGTCACAAAGTCGGTGAACATTAAGTTTAAACTTAGGGGTTTTTTTAATAGTCTAACGTGACTTTCTCCTGGATGGCACAACCACAGCCGGCAGTGCAAGGAGGTGCCATCGGACCGTGCCGCAAGGTTTTGGGGGGCTTGAGGATGCCTCAGTGGGGAGAATGACGGCCAGAGGGGGAAGCACCACAACCTGCAGGAGCAGCAGCTTTCCCTTTCCCAAAACCATGCTCCTCCAGCCCACATCAGAGCAGGGAAATGGGGGCCATCCCACTGCAGCCCCCCGGGTCTGGGGGGATCCCCACCAAGCAGCTGTGAGCCTCCTGCCCACGTTGATTTGACCCAAATTAATTAACCCAAGTGGGAGGATGCTCCCCACTCCAGCACCCCAGGAAGGTGGCTCAGAGCTCCCCAAGAGGAGCTGTTGCTGCCCCATGTTCCCCCTGCAGTGTTCCCCTATCCCTGTCCCTGCTGCTGCAGGGATGTTCCAGGGGACAGGCGGCTGCAGGAGGGTCCGTGTGGGACGGGATGTGCACGGGGAGACCTGACGATGGAGACGCAGCAAGACAGAAAGTGGCAAAACCAAGCAGTGCTGTGGCTCCCAGCAAGGGGGACTCCTCAGGTGTAGGTTCCCACTGGAGCAAATCCTGCGTGTCTCTCTCTCCCAGTCTCATGCACCCCTGGCCTGCTCCCCTGCTGTGCTTTGGGGTTCCTGGCCAGCCCTGGCCCCTCACCTTGCACACAGGGAAAACACAGTGGAGAGACAAAGAGATACACCATTATGGGGTTGGCACTGACAAGTGGGACTGGCTCTTAAACTCTCCATCCCATGGCTTCAGGTGCCAGCCATGCTGAATGCTGCCTGGGACTAACAGGGAGGGCAACCCAACCCCGCTCCAGCTGAGGAGGTGAGAAGGTGGCTCTGCAGCTCCTGGCTGGAGCCCATGGCCCTTCCTGATGTCACCACATCTGGCTGCAGGGCTGACATGGGGTGCCCACATGGTGAGGGACCCAAATGCCACCCCAGCACCTCCATCCCCAGCATGCTGCAGCACCACTGGCGAGACCAGCCATGGCAAAGCCGTGGCTCAGTGCCTCCGCCCCAAAGGCAGCAGCTCCGTCCCCCTTCTCTCGCCTTCTTGCCATGTCTCAACCCTCGCTGGGATGCTGGCAGGGTCTGCGATGCCACTTGGTGGAGCTGCCAGCTCCGCAGCCACCTTCCACCAGCACCCGGCACCGCCAGCCCTGCAGCTGCTATCCATGGGCACCCGGCATCGTCAGCTCCGCAGCCACCTTCCACCGGCACCTGGCGCCTTCCTGGACATCTGGAGACACCAAGCAGCACACAGTATTGCTACTGTGCCAAGTGGGAACTTTATTCTTCGTTGTGGTTGGGGTTTTTTTCCTCTACTTTTTCCGAATCGGTTAAGGAGGCAGCTTTGAAGATGGGTTGGATTTGGATAATTCTTTTTTTTCCCAGCAAAATCTGCAACATTTTAATAGCGTTATGCCCAGACATCAGCTCTGTGAGTTTGTACAGCTCAGAGCCACGGAGACACCAGCAGCAATAACCTGGGAACGGAAAGACTTCCACATCGCTTGTGCATTGTCTCGGATTTTTTTTTCTTAAAAAAAAAAAAAAAAAAAAGCACAACAGAAAAGACACAAACATTGATGAACATTAAAAACCTGTACATTGTAAAAAAAAAAAACCAAAAAAAACCCCCAACAACAACAACAAAAAAAAAACAACCCCCAAACAAACAACAAACACCATCATTCTCTTGCTTTGAAATCAGAATCAACCTGGGAACGTTGCAGGGGGAAAAGAAAGATCCGTGGGGAAGGTGACGGCTCCGGCTGTGCCGCTGGGCCCGTGTGTGGGACATGGGGGCTGACGCCCACCCAGACAGGCTGGGCTGGGCTGGGGCTCCTCTAGCGCATAAAATGCAAAGCATTTAATACATTTTATTTCTTTTTTTTTTTTTTGCCATTTGTTTTTCCCCCCCAGAGCGAGAAAGCAGAAGTGAATGAAAAAAAAGTCTAATATTTTGTTCTTTAACCATGTAACTGCGGATATGAGCCAACATCATGGAATGAAAAAAATAATGTAAAGTAGAGCATTCGTGTGTATCACAAAAATACAATAAAAACTTTTTTTTTCCTTTTTTTTTCCTTTTTGTCTTTTTTTTTTTTTTTTTAAAGTTTCCTGTGAACTCCCTGCCACGCCGGTCTCATGCCCGCTCTGCCCCTGCCCCGGCCAGCTCGGAGGGCTCTGGAGAATCAACGTCTACAACCAGCAAAGGTGTGTGTAACGGGGGGCCCTGCAACCATGGCAAGATTTTGTTTGGTTTTTTTTTTTTTTTTAAACTAAGTACATACATTCTCCTGACTCCCAGATAACTTTGATGGATCACTGTTACCTTTTTTTTTTTTAAACCCTTCCATACAATGGACAAACGCATCAAAGCCTGCATGTAAGAACAGAACCTCTTTTACAGCATGTAATACTGTGTTTTGTTTAAGTCCTTCCTTGCGTAAAATATTGACATAATTCACTGAAGGTATCAAAAATATACCCTGTAGACCAATACAATTTACAATTGCCTTTTCTCACCATTCAGAAAACAATGCACTTAAAGCAACCGAGCCCCTCGGTGGGCAGCACATGAGCCAGCCCCGGGACGTCCCTGCCCGCTCCGAGTTACCCGGGATCGCTTCCACCGAAGGGACCAGGATTTTTTGTGGGTTTTTTTTAAGAAACAGCTCTTCACTCCCTCCCCTGCCCACTCATCCCAGCCACATTCAAAGTGTGTCGCTGTGGGGCTGATACGTCTTGTGACATGGGAATGACAGGCCACCAGCCCTCGGATCAGCTGGGGAACCAACCCAGGGTGTTCCGTCCCGTTTCGCTTCTTAAACCGTTTTTCTTTTCTTTAACCCGCTCCAGGTTTTGCATTTCTGTGGCACATCCCCATGGCTGGGATGTGGGGGAGCATCCCACAGCCCGTTGCACAACTCCGCAGGAGCATCCCGCGGCCCCTCGCTCGACTCCTTGGGAGCAATGCCACAGCCCCTTGCCCGACTCCGCGGAAAGGCGCCAAGCCAGAGGCGTCCGAGCCGCGGTACCGACCGGGACGGGCGCGTGGCAGCTCACAGTCCCTCTCGAGCACGGGGGTCACCGCCCAGCACGGCTGCCAAGATCGAAGATGGGTTCCTTGGGTTTTGTCTCGTTAAGGCTTTTTTCTTTTTCTTTTCTTTATCGGACCAAAGAGGATGCAGAAATTCCCAGATGTTGAGAAAGAAAAAAAATAACCCAAACAAACAAACAAAAATAATAATAATAATGAAAAAAAAAATAACACCCCCCCCTCCCCAAATTGGCTGGTTGGGGAGGAAGGGAAAAAATAAAGGAAAAGGGAAAAACGAAATAGCTCTGCTCCTACATCTTCGCTCGTGAGAGCCGGCGGGGCCGGGGCGGTGGGCACTCGCCCGGGGCGTCCCGCTTGCTCCCCACACCCTGGGTTTGGTCGCCGTCTCCCTGCCCCGGGCTCCTCTCATTCACTGTCCGAAAGGGTTTCGTACTGGGAGCAGAGCAGAGGCTTGGGCTCCTCGTCCCAGGCATGGTGCTGGCTGCTGGGGGTCCCCTGCGGCAGCGGGGCGGTGGGGGCTGCCGTCACCACCCCGCTGGGGAGCCGCATGGTGAGCGGGTTGTAGGGGAACGGCGTCGAACCTGCACGAGAGGAGGAAGCAGAGAGTCAGCGGTGGGGGGTGGCTGTTCCCGCATCCCCCTGCAGCCCCTCCACACCCCTGCGAGGGTGGCACGGCCACTCTGGGGACCCGTCCCCCGAGCCCTACCTGCGGACGACGGCCTGTCCTCCCAGACGCGGTTGGTGAGGGGTGTCCTGCGGTTGCAGTCCCCCTCCGAGTGCACCGAGGAGACCGAGGGCGGCCGCTCGCCCGAGGACAGACCCGGCGCCGGGGACTTGGCCTTGCGGCTGTTGGGCCTGGCAGCGATCTTTGGCTTCCCCCCTCCTCCTGCGAAAAGAAGCACCCGCTCGTCACCCGGCTCATCGTGACAGGATTCAGGGGATCAGGGAGGGGGTGCAGGTTCCCAGCGCTTCCCTTTTTAGGAGCTTGCAAAAATGGCTTGTGGCAGGAGAAAAGCTCACCCCGGCCGATGGCACCATGGGGGAAGGGCAATGGGGCAGGCAGGCACAGCAGACAGGAGGTCTCTCTCCCCTCCTGGGCTGCTCCGCCCTTTGGGTTGATGCCACCAACTGTCCCATGGAGGGACGTGGGGCAGGAGCAGCCACGTGGCTTTGGCCAAGCTATTTCTCTGCAGGGTCTGCTCCTGAGCCAGCTCAATGCTCAGCCCACAAAAATGGGTCATAGGACGGAGCTCCATGTGCTGCTCCATGTCCACAGGCAGTTGGCAGGGACCCTCCAGGAGCTACATGGGTGCTGGAGCCCCAGACACATTCTTCATTCCCATGGTCTACGTGCTAGGATGGTCTTTGATCCGTCCTTACAGTAGAATCCCTGGGGCTGTTTAGCCAGTTTTTAAAAGGTTTAAAGCCAAAGGGCCTCTGCCAGGGATGTGAGCCTGGATAAACCAGGGGGAGCTCCCCAAGGGGGAGGGATAGATGGGCTCTGCATCCCACCTCGCCTGGCCAGGCAGCCTCTGCCAGGCATGGGGAAACATGGCTGGAATAAGCTGCTGGTTTCATGCAGGAGCCAGAAAAGCTTTTCTGCAACAAGCTTTAGAGCGCTTGGTGTGAGCTGACCTGGAGGAAGGTGCACATGTGCGCCCAGGACACTGCTCCTGAGTCAGGGACTCTGTGCCTGGATTGCTGAGGGTGATCCCTAGCACTGGTGCCATGCTCTGTACAGGGGCCTTGCATGAGGCACTCTACCTTTAGGAAGCGTGCAGGGGACAAATGCTCCCTCGGATCAGCTGAATCCATTCCTGACCCCCCTCCTCCCTCCCTTCCTTAACTGGGGATCTGCTCAACAACCCTCCCAGATCTGCTCAAGTCCCCCTGAAGCTGAGCAGACCCCACCACGGGGCCCAGTGGGCTTTGCAAGGCCCCCACCAGGGCCCACAGGACAGCTCACTCCCAACCCTGCTCTCTTTATCATCTCATCTCCCATCTATCACTTTTAGCCCCCTTAAAAATCTCCCTCTTGCTCCAGGTGCTCCCAGATCCCATCAAACCTCCCGTGCCAGGCTGGATTCTGCCCTGACACCCCAAAGCCCGAGGTGGGGAGAGAATGCCACCCTGCCCTGTGTCCCCCACTCTGGTCCTTCTCAGCTCCTTCCTCTATTGTGGGAGCACTGGTCCCACCCAGGGTTTACAGATAGTTGGGGGTGGCTATTAAGGTTTATGGCTTTGATTTTTGGGTGGGGGCTTTTGCCCCCATAAACCTTTCCATTGTGTAAAAAAATATATATAGGAAAAAGAGATATTAAAAACCAACAAATGGGGAAAGGAGCAAGTCAGTGGTTTAGAGAAAGCAACAGCACCTTCGGAGACTATTAAATTAACATCAAACAAGACCAGGATTAATCAGCAGATTCACAAAGCTCAAAGCTGGGGGAGGGTGGGGAGAAAAGAAAATCAAAATGAACAAAAAATGGGGAAGGGGAGGAATAAATCCACCCGTCAAAGGGGAAATATAAAGGCTGAGAATTAATAACACAGAGAGAGCGAAGGTGGAGAGGGCTGCAGACCTGGCAAGGAGCGCACGTCCTCGTTTCGTCCATCAGCAGGAGTTATGGGCATAGCAGCGGGCAGGCTTGCACTGGCATTCAGAGAGTTAAAAGCATTGGCACTGAGAGGTGAGCGCTCTTCCCACTGCTCGTCATATTTACCCATTAGGGCTTTCCTAATTATTGCCTCCAACCCCATGTTGGTACTGGAATTCTCTTGGACCGACTGGCTCCTACAACTGATTAGCCCTGGGAGATACGGGAGAGGGAGGAGAGAGGGGACGGGAGATGGGGGGGAGCCAAATGAGAAGAAAGATGGGGGGGACGGGGAAAGGGGGAGAAAGGAGACAAGGGAGAAGGGAAGAAACAAACAGTCAGCACATTCTCGCAAAGCAACAAACTTTGTCATCTTGTTCTTTAAAGCGCTGCGATGCACCCGTCCTCCTCCTCCTCCTCCTCCGCCCGCTCCATCCCGCCCCGGGGCTCAGCAGGGGCTGGCAGTGGGACGGATGAGACTCACTCTGGGATTATAGGGGTTTTGGGAGGGTTCCCTGGGGCCAGGAGATGGGAGAATGGGGGAGTAAGGGTTTGTTGTTGATCCCCAGGGAGCAGCTGCAAGAAACAGGGGCTGCACTCCCAACATGGGAGGCATGGGGGGCAGGAAGAATGTCACCTGGATGTGGGATCCATATGCACACACAGCAAAAGTCGGTGTGCCAAGAATATGGAGGCTGGGACAGTTTCCCATAAAGGAAGTCACGGGGAAGAAGGGTGAGTACCCCATAAAAACACTCGATCAGAAAGAAGGGCCTGGATTTGGCCCTGGCATCAGAGGTGGCAAATGCAGGTAGCTCCCGGAGGAGAGCACGCAGCCCATGGAGCTGCCTGTGCGGGGTAGGGTGATGTGGGGAGAGGGGAGCGCCCTTTTGTCCCTCCTCGCGCTCTTTGCAAGCCCCCTGCCCACTGCCCCAGCCCTCCCTTCCCCCTCCAGGCCAGGTGCCCAGGTGGGCCAGAGGCCCCCGGGCTGAGCCATGGCTACGGGACAGGATGCAGAGGCGCAGTGGTGTCCGCGTGGGTGTGAGTCTCAAGCCATGCAGTTATGGAGCAGCACCGCACAGGGACCGAGGCTCAGCCACGCCACCATCATTCCCGGGGTGGCGGTTACAGGGAACAAGCAAGGGCAAAATACAGACACGAAACTGCCAGGCACCCCAGCTCGCCCCATCCTGAGGTGTTCCTTTTGGGATCGCCGCCCTTCTGCTCAGAAAGGGACGGATCCCAGGTTCCTGTAAACCTGGTTTGGACATTTGTCTCTCCGTACATGGGCAGGGTCTCTCCTGGTCCCCTCTGGCCAGAACTGACCCCCAAATTTTGGCTGCCAGGGACCCTCAGGTCCCACCTGGCTGTACCCGCTCATCCCAGCAGATGATGTCAGCTGGCTCCTTCTCCCAAACACATTCCCACGGGTGAGCAGTCTTACACCACTGGCCCTCCTGCTTCACCAAGCCCCTGCCCACAGCACCTCCTGCCCTTGGCTGTGGGAAGGCTGCTGTTCTCCTACTTAAAACTAACAACCCAAAAGCATTCCTGCTGTAGGAGAGCATTAATCCTTAATGAATTAAGTACCAATTAGTATTCCTCAATGGGGATTCATGTCATTCATTTGAGAGCCCACCTGGACATGTTGCAGGCAGTAACAGCACAACAGCATTCCCACTGTCATTTCCCCTTGGGCTGGTCATGTTCCTCTGCCCCTCTCCATGTCTCAGCCATGTCCCCTTTTGGTCCTCAGCCATTGCCAGTTTGCCCAGCACAGGGTGCTGCTCTCATCCCAGTTTGCTTTTGCAACTGGTTCCTGCCTCGTGCCCATCCTGCAGAGCACAGACCCTGCTCCCCACCCTCACGTTCCCCTTTGCTGCTGCCCTCCCACCCACCCATGGCTGACCAGAAGGTCCCACCAAGAGCATGGTGCTCTCTCCTGCTGTGAGGTCCACCTTGCTATGGTTTAACCCTCTGTTGGCATCAGATGACTTGACTTTTAACCTCTCCTCAAATTCTGCCAGATTTTCTGAGGAATTACACTGCCCTGTTTCCAACCCAACAGTAGAGTTATGGTGTGTCCTGAGGTTTCTGCCTCCCAGCAACTGTTATGCTTGGTCTTATGGGGCAAGGAGAAAAGGAGATGCTTAAATCTACCAAACCTCCTGCTCTCCATGCCTGTAAGCCCTGTGGGGAATGAGGTATGGGTATGTGGGGGATTTACCTGCTCCTGTAATCGCTGGCATGTTGAAAATCTCTGTCCCAGGCTGCCCAACATCTGGAGAAAAACAAAGAAGCTCTTCAGTATGGAGAGCAGCATGTGCAGGCTGGTGGCAGGGAGGACCTGCTGTGCCACCCATGACAAGATTCCCATGTTCCTGTCATGGCACCCAGCCTGACAGCAGCCCACCTCCCCCAGGCACTGGGGTGGGTCTGTGGGTGCTGGCTGGGACCAGGAACAACTCCCAGTACCTTTGGGAGATCCACAGCGGGTACCTTTTTCAGGTGGAAAGAGCAGAAAAGCAGAGCCCAGAAAGCCAGGGCAATGTCTTTGTGCTCAGTGTTGGCCTCCCTCCTTTTCTCCCTCCTGCCCTTGGGATTACAAGCTCCATGAAGCCAAACTCTCTCTCCTGCCTATGGGATTTCCAAAGGCTGAATACCCCCTATCCAGGGAGCAGGTCTGGGCAGTGGGGAGGGCGAGGAGGAGGAGAAGAAATGTTAAATCAATATTTTCCCTCTTAGCTGAGCTGTTTGACTTGGATATCGTTTTCCTTAGAATAACGGAAATTCTCATCAAATAAGAGGAGTATCCTATTTCTATATATTTTCCCTTGATAAGGAAAAGTGTGGAAGGTCACAGGGTTCAGCCACGTGTCCCCAAAGGGGCATAACAATACTGTTGGCTCATGGTAACATCAGCCAGGAGACGAGACAGCTCGGTCCCTCTTATCCGATGCAGCTGTTGTAAGATGGATTCAAATTGAATTAGTATTGACTGTATAATGCTGGGCTAAATTAAATTATGATCCTATCTACTCTATTAGCGGTTAATGAATGAATGGGCTGAATTTCTAATCTAAGCCAGCCTGGTTAGTTTTACAGAGCTGCACCAATATTGACATAGGGCTTAAAGTAATGCTGGGGGGAGATGCATCCCAAGGAGGAAGGATTCAGCTTGGCTGGCCATTCATTAAAATATCAATTAAGTCTCTTTAAGTCTCCTCCATGCTCAGCTCATTATTTCCTTCCTATTTAGTTTATCTGGTGTGGGTGGCATTGGCAGCCCCAGAGCATGAAAACACAGGGTGGGAAGACCCCAGCGCCTCCCTGGAGTCCAACTCTTAAGTGCAGATGGAGCAGGCTGGGAGCTCCCAGCCCTTAACACAGCAGCACCCATTCCCAAATTTTCTTTGCTTCCTGCGTCCTTGAGGTTTTTCCCCACCAGTGCCCTCCATTTGTTCTCCCCACTGGTCCTTACTGTACTCTGTCTCGTTTTTGTTGGTCGTGCTGAGCTTCTTGATGATTTCCTGTTTCTTGGACTTCACCATGGCAGAGTTGCTCTCAGTCAGCTTGCTGAAGAAAGCTGGAGGCTGAGTGTTGTTTCCTGGGGACTTGGACCCCATCCTGCAAAGCAAAAGACCATTGGAAACCTCTGCAACGTCCAGTGCACAAAGTCCTACCTAGAGAGCCTCTGCCCTTGGTGTAACTGCTCAGAGTCAGCCTGGGCACTCCTGTGATACTCAGGATCTCCAACCTCTCTCCCTATCCCAACTGTGTTGAAAAGCCTCTACAAGCAAGCAGCACCCTGAGATGGGACACTGCTTCTGTCAGCAAGGAAAGGAGCCTGAGCCAGGGGACGTGTGGGGGCATCCCCATCCTCAGCTGCCTCCAGCGCCTGCTCCTGGGCGGTACCTCTGGTCCATGGGCTCTCCCTCGCGGAACAGGACGGGGTAAGGGGCGCTCTTGGCGTGTTCTGCTTCTCCCACGCCGTCTGGTGGAGACACCGGCTCGATACAGCTGTCAGCCCCGCCGGCCGCGGCTTTGCCCTGCTCCGGGGACCTGCGGAGCAACGGGAACATGCCATCGGTTCTGTCCCTGCAGCAGCTTGGGGTTGAGAGAGGTAAAACGGCCAAAACCGTTTTCCTACAGCAGGGAAAACAGCCAAACCTTTCACATCCTGTGGACTCCTAGTGCCTCCTAACACGGGCCAGAGGGAGAGACCAGCCTGGGCGTGCAGAGCCGGGCTGAGCCAAACCATGGCCCCGATCCCCCGCCACCCCAAACACAACTGCCCAGCAGGGATGAGGGACCAGTCCCGGGACCTGTCAGCTCAGGAGTGTCCCTGGCTGGCAGAGGGCTGTGACATTAACCCTTTGGGGACATGGATTTTGATTCTCCATCGTATCTGTGAACACAGTGGAGACAGCACCCGCCACCCCTCATGCACCTTGTCAGGGCCACACAGGGGCTGGCTGCAGGAGGGGGTCTGGAGCTGGGGCAGCTCAGAAAGCATCAACACTGGCCCCCGATGCCTGCCTGTGGCCAGAGCCTGGGAGACAGCCAGGCTCGAGTCTGCGAGGAATTTCGCACAGCAAGTTCTGGGAATTTACATCTTTATTCTTTCTGTGGTTTCTCTTCTTTTTCCTGTTTTTTTCATCACTGGGTGGTCAGGGCTGGGCTCTCTCCTTTCATGTTATAAAGCCAACTCTAGGACCAGGCAGAGCTGGGAAGAATAATCCCATTTACTGACAAGGAACCACCAGTCTGGAGGCACCACTCATTCCTGGATGCATTTGGGTCTCTGTGGCTGTTTGGGTGGGAGGACAGACCCATTTTTTAATTCCAGACAACAGCAATCAGACCTGCCTTGTAGCTGCACAGGGATTTGAAAGTGACTTTAAAACAAGTACAGGTGGTGCCTGAAATGGACAGTTACAGCTGTCAAGGCACTTGTGTCTAACGAACTTCTAATTCACTGAGAAAGATAAAGATACCATTAACTTTGAATCATAGAAAACACGCTGCTTTGGGTTTTTTAAAACCATCTGGTCAGGGACTGAGAACCATGTGGTCAGGGACTGAGAACAGTGACAGGACAAGAGATGAGAGGCACGAACAAAACACAAGAAATTCCATCCCAACATAAGGAAACACTTTTTTCCTGTGAGGGTGCTCCAATGCTGGGACAGGGTGGCCAGAGAGGTGTTGAAGTCTCCCTCAGTGGAGATATTCAGAACCTAACTGGCCATGACTCAGGGTAACCTGCTCAAGAGCTCCTTTCCACCTAAACTATCCTTTGACACCTGCTAGATCATGAAGGAGATCATGCATGGACGTTATGGGGGTCTAAAGAGCACTTTGAGGACAACAGGTATGGCAAGAGGCACCAGCACAGAGAAAAGAGGCCTAGCTCAGAAAGCAGTTTTACACTCTGGGCTGTGTAAGCAGGGAATTCACACAGCACCAAGCCTGGGAGCATAAATTCAGCAATGCCAAATGCCAGCCTGTCCAATGCACCCCCTTACCAGGCCACCTGCCCAGCTCTTCGCCCTGCGCAGCCCGGGTCCACCTGAACTGAGACTGGCACAAGTTGCCCTGTGCCAGCTCGGGTGGGACTCTCTGAGCTCACCTTTTGCCACCTTCGTTCTGCGGGGAGATCCGTGAGGCCGCCGTGTGCTCCGGCTGCTGCAGGTAGGCCTCGCTGGGGGTGCGGCGCAGGTCCAGCACCGGGCAGGCCGCCCCGGGGAAGGAGTACACCGGCGCCTGGATGTGCGAGTTGAGCTGCTGCGGGTGGTGGCGCGTGTAGTCCTGCGTGATGACCTCCTAAAGAAGAAACCCCCCCCGAGTCAGAAATAGAGCTGGTTTCTACCTTTGCTCTGCTGGGCCCAACTAAGAGGGCAAGCAGGAGGGAAACAGGCTGGTTTGTCCCTGCAGATGCAACATCTGCCTCCTGTCATGATGGGTTCCTTGGGGACCCAAACACCCAGGCTGAACACCCCTGATGCCCCCTGCTCTCCAGCCCCCAAACAGAGGTGTTGAGGTGTCCAGCATCACTCCCATCCCGTCCCCACCAGGCGTGTTTCATTTGGCTTGTCCCTCCTCCCCGGAGCCCCAGCAGGAAGGTGAAGGAGGAGAATGAGGTTAGTTACACTGATGTGCTGGGCCAGTGTGACCACCCGCTGGTTCATGCCCTTGGTGCTCTGCAGGGGCTGGCACTGGGGGCCGTCGGGCTGCCGAAGGTGCTGCAGGTGGGCGGCTTCGGGAGCCGAGCCCTTCAGCGAGCCTGGGGGGCACAAAGAAGACAACAGGCATGAGATGATGTCTGTGACCCCTTCCTTGAATGCCATCCCAGCACTGGGACACAGCAAGCAAAATCTGGATGAAGAAGACCCCCATGCCAGCTCAGGCTCTCCTGCGCCAGATGGCACTGCCATTCCCTGTCCTCACCTTGCTGTTTCTGCCTCAGGTCATGCTCCCCGTGCCCCTTCTCTGCATCCTGTAGCAGCTTGGCCCCTTTCTCATGTGACAGGCTGGGTGAGCTCACGGGACTCACTGCTTCCATCCGCTCAGGGCTGTAGCCTCCGTGAAAACCTGGGGAAAGGGGAGAACACAGTTAAAACCAGAAGCTTGCTTGGCTTTTCCCTGGTGCTGTGGCACTATTGCTTCTGGGCAGAGTCACATTTTCAGCAAAGGAGGGAAAAAAAGATTGGGGTAGAGCTGGCAGGTCACGCTGCAGGGACCCCTGGAGCCACCTCTGATGTCCAGCTGTGGTCATGGCTGCAGTGAAGAGGTGGTATCTTGTTCAAGCACAGCTGGACACTCAGCAGCTTATGGTGACACTTGAGTGTCAGGGACCAAATTCATCCCCTGTGGGTTCCCAACTTGTTCCCTCCCATTCCCCACCCCCTAAAACCTCCTCTATGCCCAGAGGGACTGAGATGCTCAGCAGGAGTGGAGGTGGCCGCACAAGAGGTCTCCAAGTGCTTTACAAAGAAAAGCCCCAAGCCCAGCATGGCCAAGACCAGGGACTTGAAAACTGGATGTGAGGCCCTGGAGACTCCAGATCTTGCTCCAGAGACAGTGGATGCACACACTGCAGGGGCAAAATTTGACCATTCTCTGCCTTTTAAGGCCTTTCATAGACTCATAGAATCATTTATGAAGGTTGGAAAGGACCTCTAAGCTCATTGAGTCCAACCATTACCCTAACACTGACAAGTCTACCAAGTCCACCTCTGCAGAGACTCAAGCTGCATTAAAACAGGCAGAGCTGGAATGAGGAACCACCATCACCTTTCAACAGGGAGTGGAAACTGAGGCCCAGTGGGTTATGCTTCTGCAGAGCAGGGGTGGAGGGTGGAGGGGCCCTGGAGGAGGCAAATGCTGCCTCTCACCAGCCAAGCACGTTTGTTAACACAACTTCTGCCTCTGCAGACCTTTACCCTCCTAATGCTCCATTCCTTGAGACTGCCCACAGCAGGCACATCTGGCAGAGGATCCACAGCACTGCTGGAGGGTCCCTGGTGCCCAGGCACAGACACATTGACTCTGCCCCTACCTGAGGCACGGGGAGGGAGAGAAGTCCATGGAGAACCTCCCTGCACCAGGAACAGGGATGCAGCATCCCCCATCACCCCATATGTGCCAGCACCCACATGACCACACTTTGGATCCGCCCAAGATGGAGTATCCTGCTCTAGAAAGATCCCTAGCCAACAGTGAGGTCCTGAGGAATGCCAGCTCCTTTCTGTAAGGTCATGGCCATAGAAGAGATGTCCTCTCCACAGCACAACATGCAACTGGAGGAAACACTGGTGCCAGGGAAGAAGGTGGAGGAGAGCTCAGCCAGAGCCACGTCCTTGGTCCTGGAATGTACTGCTAGAAGAGGCAGGGACCAGATGTGACCAAGCAGTGGGCTGGGTGGGTCAGGATGTGCCAGTGAGAGCAGCTCTTCTGCCTGGCTACAGTACAGTGTCCACTCCACCCTTGGGTTACAGGAAGGGGAGTGGGGCAGCAACTCCCAGTGCTGATGGTCAAAGCAGATGCTGCAACTTGAAGACAAGGTCCCACCAAATCCCCAAGGCTGTCTGTTGCTTTTTCATGCTGATGGGAGCCTGGATGCATGCTCTGGGTGAAGGCTGGTCCCATCAAGAATGACCCGGACCTTAAATCCAGCCCCCTTCCTGCACTTTCTTTTGGAATAACTAAACCCAGCGCTTTTGTGTCCTACACAAGATTTCTATTAAGTGGTTCTTGTGGTCTGCTCTGGAAACGGCTGCTGAGCACGGGTGGGCTGATTGATCCCAGGACAGCCACGTCCATGGTGCCCACATTGGGCAGCATCCAGCACCAGGACCCTTACTGAGGTCACCCCAAGCAAGGGGACCCCATCCACACTGAGACCCACAAAGCCCTCTGAGATCCTGCAGCTCATGAGCAGTAAGATGTGTGTCTGAGGGCCAGCAGCCCTGTCACACTCACAGTCCCAGTTCTCCGCTTTGCTCGTTTGATTTATTACCCACAACTGTCCCTTACAGACTGCCTGGGAATTTCTAAGGATGGGGAAATCAAAATTAGCAAATGGCTATTGTCTGTAAAAAGCAATACCAGGAACTGCACGATGTTTGCAAAACAGGACTTGGCAATGGGAAAAACTAAAATATGGTGGGAGAAGGAAGATCCTTAAGACACACAAAAATAAAAAAGTCTGGAATAACACAACAACTGGAAAGCAGAGGGACAAGCACATTTGGGGAGCTGATGAAGCCAGTAGCCAAAATGTGTAACTAAAAATAAGAAATAATGAAACATAATGGGTGTCAGGCCACAGCTCTCTCACCTCTCCCCTCCAACTTCTTACCATCACTAGTGCAGTCGTTACTCAGCGAGCCTCTTTCTCGCTGCCCCGTATAGCAAGACATTTGGCACATGACAATCACACCTATGAAGTTGGCTGCTGTCGTGGTGGTCTTACCGAGTGCTCGGAGCTCCTGCTCCTGCATGGAAAAGCGTTTACTTTGACTCTTTTCTCTACTGTGCTGCTCGGAGCCTGAGGCTGCATGCTGCTGGTCCAGAGGGTGGTGGTGCTGCTGGCTTTTCCCCTGTCCTCTGCCATAGTGATGAGAAGAACCAGGTCCGGAGGCAGGCAAAGGTCTTGACTCCATGGCTTTAATGGGCGAAGGCGACTGTTCGAGGTTGGCCCCACTGGGCAGCTTTGAGGTGTAGATGTTGTTGTCAGTCTGGGCTCGTTCTGTCTTGGCTTCCCGCACCCTCGAGGCCTCTTTCTGCAGGATGGCCGGGTCCAGCGGGGCTGCGTAGCCGTCGGCCGCGCTGAGGGAGGAGCGCAGGGTAGAGGCCGAGGGGAAGGCGGTGGAGCGGATTGGTGATGTGGTAGTGGTGGAGGAGGTTCTGGAAGGAAAATGGAGACAAGGCCAAGATGAGAGAAGCACATGAGAAAAGGAATGCTGTTACCAGAGCCTCAGTGTCCAGCCTTGCCTGGCCAAGCTTTTTCCAGGGCTCCCGAGTGTAGGGTTGGCCTGTGCTGAGGCCAGCGAGGAGGGCTTGGATGGAGCCTCCACCATAGTAACTGGCCACAGGGTTATTGGGCCTGGATGACTGGAGAGCATAAAATCCATGGACAGGTCCCAGAGACCTTCATAACTCACCACCAGGCAACCTTCAGCAAGAGGAGCAATACCTGTATTTGGGCACAGGCACGCTCCTGGTTTCTTTCCTGGCAGCAGGAAAAGTCACTAAAGAAAGCAAAGGAATTGGGCACCAAAACCTGCCTCTCCCCATCACAACTTCCCTGGAAGCCCCACTCCTGTTCCCACTGAGACTGAAGGCCAAAACAGCCCTCTCTCCATCCCCATGGCTCGTTATAATTAATTGCCACAGTGGCACAGTGACAGGAGCCGTGGCAGGGGGACGTACCGCAGGACGGAAGGGGTGGGGGTCTCCGAGGAGATGATCTTCATGCTCGTGTTGTGGAGCACACTGGGGCGCTGCTGGATGGTCTCGTGGGTGCGGGGTGAGACGGGAGACTGCTGGTGGCTGTGAGAGTGGGAGGACGAACGGCTGCTGGACTGCTCCGTACCTGGGGCACAACACAAGGAATGGTTTCTTTAGCCCTTCATCCTATAGCCCCACCTACCTCCACCCAGCACAGGCCCCAAGGTGTGGTGCTGGACTCTTGCCTGGCCTACCTGGTCTCCAGATGGGCGCATGCTCCACCGTGGTGGATGCTAGGATGGATTTTTCACGCTCCCTCTCCCGCTCCCGTTCCCGCTCCCGTTCCCGTTCGGACACCGACGATCCCGACTGTTTGGTCATGTGCGTGGGGCCTCCTGAAACCCAACCGAAAGGCAGTGAGGTGGCTGCAGACACAGCAATTCCCCTGGGAACGCTGCCTGCTCTTCACATCGCTGTGTCTGCAGAGCAGATAAGGAACAGCTCCATCCAAGGTCACCTGGAGCAGGACAGATGAGGGCAACCAGCGTGACAAAGCCCAGACAAATCATGGAATAGCTGTCCTGGCGCCACCTCTGGAGTATGACCTTCCACAGAGCTGTTTGCCAGCTGCCACTCTGGGGAAGAAGGGGGAAAAGCAGGGAAGCCCCCAACAAGCAGGGAGGGAGGGAGTCAGTGGACTGGTCACTGAGTGAGAATTAATTTGGGGTCTCCCCACCTGCCCTGGCACGCTGAGCCCATGGCCCTGGATTGATTAAGAGTGTCCTGCTCAACCATTTTCCCCTGGGAAAAGCAACCTGCAGTGTTACCTGGGGAGAGTGGGGAGCTGCTGTGCCGACTGCCAAAGGTCTGGGGGGGCCCAGGGATGTAGGTGATGCGGTCCATGGTTGGGGCAGAGGTGCCAGGGGTAGGGGGCACGAGGACAGGCAGGTGTGGCACTTGGGACAGGTCGATGATGCCTGGAAAGAGAAGTGAGAGGACCGTCAGGACAATGCCGAGCTGCGGCAGCTTGGCCATGCTGGAGCTGTCAGTGCTGGCCTGACCAAGCCTCCTCCTCCCAAACTTCCCCCAAGCCCCTGGACAGTGCCGTGCCGGGAGCACCTGCTGCATAGTTGAGGGCGAGGGAGGGCTCCCGGGGCGACAGGCCGCGCAGCATGTCCGCCCGCTGCGCCATGGCCGTGGCTGCGGCGTTGTGGTGCATCTGCTGGGACGTGATGTAGTCGTTGATGATGGTCTGTCGGTTCTCCATGGCCGCCGTGTCCGGGTAGCCCCGGATGAGGTACGGGGGGTACAGGTGGGGGTACGTGGGGCTCGGAGCCAGATGCCTTGGCAAGTAGTAAGCAGCAGCTGGGAGAGAAAGGGATGCAGATGTGATGTGGCTTTCCCCAGAGACCTCTGGCTTTCAGAGCATAGCAAGGAAAAAAAAACAATCCCAGACAGACTGTGCCCACAACAAAGGTACCTGCTTCCAGTTGGATTCCCCTGGGGATGGCGGCGGGGTCAAAAGGCAGCGGGATGTGTCCTCGGTACAGATCGACCCCGCTCACACCGCGGAGCAGGTGCTCGTACGGGGAAATGGGGTGGTGGTGGTCAGGCACAGGGGCGTGCGGAGACTTGGAGTTGGTGAGCTCTCTCGATGTGGGGGTGATCTTTCTGTCCTGGGACACCGGCTTCCCAGCAGTGATGCTCCCTGCAGTAAGCAGAAGGAAGTGAGTCAGAGACTGAGTGCCATGGCCAAGTCATGTCCCCGAGGGATGCCTGCGGCCAAGCGTGTCCTCCAGGGACACTCGTAGCTACCCTGAACTCAAGGGAACTTTCCCCTCCCTGCTCTCTGCACTGCCATGCCCTGTTACACCACCAAGATCAAGGCAGGCCAAGTCCCAGTCGCCCTTGGGAGAGAGGCCTTTCCCAAACCACCCCTCTACCCCAGCACATCCATGCTGGGCGGTCTGTGCATTCATCCTGGCCCGCACAAGCAGCCGGTGCTGGAGCCCTCCCTGCGCTCCTCGGACAGAGGTCACAGCTGCTGGGCAGAGATGGGGACCCTGAAACCCCTGGCAAGGGTGATGAAATATAGTTCAGTGTGTTTTGAGTACTTGTCATTCCCTGGAGCCAAAAACTCTTTCCCAGCACACAGAGGGGAGGTTGGATCATGTTAGGGACTTCTCCCGGCTCTCCCAACCTGAGCTGGGCACTGGGGGCACTTCTCATCCAACCTGAAACAAGTGTCACCAGCTCCTGTGTCCAAGCCCACAGGATGGGGACAGTGGCTGGCACAGTCACCCCAAGCAGTGTGACCAACCCCCTTGCACCAGACTGCACACCAAATGCTGCCTGGGTATTCCTGCTGGCTGGGGAGGCACATCCCAGACTCAGTTTTTGGCAGACTGTGATGTCTTGTGTTGCACACTCCCACATCACAGGACTCTTGGATTAGGACATGGATTTGCGGGTGGGAGATGCAAAAGGCTCTGAAGCAGTTACCCATAGCCAGCAGGCTTGTTTGGGCAAGGTGTATTAGGGACTGGCTTCTGCACTGATCCTGCCCACAAATGTGCCATGAAGTAAGAGAGTTGTTTGTGCTCTGGATCTGAATGTGTCTTACCAGACCACTGAGCCCAGCCCAGACATGTGCCTGCTCCTGGGGAGCCCAGGTCTGACTCTGGGAGCAGGAGATGACCAATGCCAGGGCACACAGATGGGCAGGGGAGATGTCAGAGCATAAAGACCATCCCACTGCCTGGACCCACTGACTCAGAAGGGATTAGATGTTCCTGGAGGTGAGGCACTCAGGTGCCCAAGAGATGGATGAGATGGGCAAACACATATCAGGCTGGTGAGAAGTGTGAAGATCCCCCACCCAGTACCCCAAGCACTGCTTTCCTGCCCACCTGTGGAAAACAGAGTGCCGTGGGCCAATGCTGGGACAGGGAAGACGCTTTTAAAATACCAAAGGCTTCACCAGCCACAGCTCAAGTCTCCCTTTGGTTACCCTGGTGCAGGTGAGGTGCCCTCACTTCAACCATGTGAGCACCTCCAGGAAGGGTGCTGAGCCCCAGCTGTGCCTGGCAGCCACCCCAGTGCTGTGAGTCAGTTGTAGGTGCAGGGAAGAACGGGTTCAACAGGGACCTGCTGGGAACAGCTCGGGCAGGTGGGGTCAGCAGCTGCCTCCTGCGCACCTCCCCTGCTCGGCTGCTACGAACTGGAGCATCAAATAAAAGGTTTGCCAAGTACCTTCGTGCTGCCGTGGCGTGGACTCCCGTGTGGAGACTGGAGACCCTCTGTGCAAGTGGCTGCTGAAGGCGGTGCTGTGCCCTGCCTGGTGGTCCTCATAGCCGAGGGCACTTTGGTGGGCCTTGCTCGGCTCTGGTACAATCACAGGAGCCCCTCTGGCAATGGAGCCACCCGAGTTTGTCACTGGGCTTGGCCTGTTTTTCAGGCTCTCTTCATAAGCTCTCTCCAGATTCCTCGGGTCTTGGATGACATCCAGTGAGTGCACAGAGTGAAAAGTCCTGCCGGGACTGCCGATGATGGACCGCACGTCATGCTTTTTGGTACTTGAGGAAGAAGAGCTGCTGTCATACTTCAGTGGGGTACCCTGGGGACAGGAGGCAGAGGAGACATCAAAGAGGCATAGAGCAGAAGGGGATGCAGCGATCGCATCCCACCGAGTTTCAAGGAGACTCCTGAGTCCTCATTCAGTGGGTCAATACATCAATAAAGCTTCCTTGGGCAAACAGCAACAGCCATCAGAAGAGCACAGAACCATTCTGCACGGCACGGGGCAGGGTGGAGTGCCCATCTTGCATGTCTTGTTGTGCTCCAACAAGATGATGATGAGTCACTGCTGAAGGCTGGCTGTGCCCATCACGCCTCTCTCCTACACACACAGTGAAATGGGGTAGGACTACAAGGTGCCATGGGAACCCTGCAAATATTTGGAGCCCAACAGGAGATAGTTTCATCCTAACTACTGGCCCTGCTGGGTTGCCACTTGCCCATAAAGGGAGGAGACCAAGTTTATTTGCACCCTGAGTTACAACTGCCAAGGGCACAGAGTTGACTTTGGCCTTGAAAGAGAGGTAAATGTGTCCCTTTCCATTTACACGTGTAGCTGGAGCACTGTTTTCTTAATGTGCAAGGGGGTTCCCTGGGTTTTGTGTTTATCCACTAGGAAGGATCATAAGATGGCTTGGATTGGAAAGTGCAGTGGGTTTCTGTGGCTGGGTTTTTGGTAGCGAGGGGGGGGCTACAGGAGTGGCTTCTGTTAGAAGCTGCTAGAAGCTTCCCCTGTTCTGTGGAGTCAATGCCAGTCGGCTCCCGGACAGAGTTCCTGCCACTGGCCAAAGCTGAGCCAACTAGAAGTAATAGCAATGCCTCTGTGATAACATATTTAAGAACAAAAGATTGTTTCGCAGAAGAATTCCAGACAGGGAAGAGCGGAGTGAGAACATGGGAGCTTTGAGTCTTGTTTTGCCTGTGAAGGTAATCAGTCACTGACCTCTCCCAGCTCTTATCTCTACTCATGAATTCTTAGCTGTTTTTTTTCTCTCTCCTCTGTCCAGTTGCAGAGGGAGGGTGAGAGAGTGTCTTTAGTGGGTACCTGGTATCTGACCAGGGTCAACCCACTACAAAAGGATCCTGCCAAAGATGGGGCAGGACAACCTGTACCCAAGCAGAGCCTCGAGTCTAACCAGCAATGCATCCCCAAGCTGTCTCTGCTCTCCTTTTACCTTGGGAATGGTCCCCAGGATCTGTGCAAAGACAGCAGCCTGAGTAGAGCTGATCACATCTGCTGTTCATTCCACACTCACCTGCGTGATGGAACCTTCCTTCAGAGGTCTTGTCAGAGAGATGTCCGGTGTCCGCCTCAGCTCCTCACGGGGAATCTCATGGATTGATCTTCCTGCTTCTTTCACCGTGGCTACCAAGTCTTCATGGGCTGATTTCATTTTCAGAGGAGTAAGGCCCTCGTGAGATCTGACCTTGTAGGCATCAGATAAGTCCCTCGGTGGAGTGTTTTCCCTCTTGAGCTGTTTGGCTTCTCTTCTGAGGTAGTCCTCATGGGCCTCCACATAGGACCGAGGTATTCCTGCAACCCCCAAGCACATGATGGATGCAGAGGGAGATTCCCCAGCCAGATGCTGGACTCCCACTCCCCATGCAGATGCTCACTTCAAGGGGGTCTCTAGTTAACACATGTAACTCAGGGACTAGTACCCAACTAAGCACACAGAGCAGCTGGACCACCTCAACATCTCCCACCACTTTCTGGACCCATTTCACACTGACTTCAATCTGTTCCATGTGAATCACTGACAATTTTGTCCTTGAATTGGGCAGAATTTAGGTTGGTGGAAACTGAGCAAGACTAAAAATCTCTCTGAGCACATGGCAGGGGGCTGCAAAAATTTGCAGCTGGACCTTGATGTGTCCATCCTTGTTTCCTCCTGTCCTACCCTGACAAAAAGAACAAGGGGCCATCCATGGAGATGCTTCCCCATGTTACCTCTGTCTGTGCCCTTCTGTTTGCAGGTTTTACCTTGTGTAATCGAGCCCCTCATGTGATGCTGCTCCTTCAGGTTATGGGGACTGTGTCGGTCTGGAGGGATCGCTCGACCCATGAGACCTAGAACAGATCCAAGAGGGAAAGTTGGGTTGTGACACAGGAGTTAATTTACAATGAATACACAATAGTGTTACCAGGGATTCCCGGGACAAGAAAAAACATAATTTCTAAATGATTTATTTCTCTCTTTTTTTTAAAATGTGCTTATTTTTAACCTATTCCTGAAACTGGTCTGCCAGGACAGAAACCAAAGGGAAATGGGTCAGTCTGTGCCCCCTGTCTTCCCATGCTGGTTGGATGCTGTTGGGATGTGCTGCAGGATACCAGCTAACCACTGACAAAACACCGGCACAAGAAGGTACATCATGTAGACAAGAGACAAGATGGGGTTTCCACGGGTCACTAACAAAACACAAGTGAAAGGTTTCACCCAGACCCACCTTCAATGCTGGCAGATAAGGTATCACGGGCTGATAAGCCCCGGCTGATCCTCCCCTCCATCATATCATAGGTCCGCTTAGTTCCTGTGGTCTCATGGGAAGCTCCCGAGCTCCTGCTGTCTTCTTTGGGACACTGAGAAGCAGCAACTCCACCTGGTGAAGGGAACATCAAGAGGCACCATCATCAGCATGGAAAGTCAGCAAGGGCCAAGGGAGGGTGTTTACTGCTGTTTGTGTGCGTTGCTGAGAGGTCAGATCCCACCCCAGCATCAGCCACCGCTCTGCAGTGCCAGAAATATTGCATAGGATTGGCTTCCAGGAAATTCAGTTGGTGTTTTCTCCCCTCCCTGCCTGCCTCAGACTCCAGATCTGTGCCTCCAGCTTGGGTAGGAGCATCCACCCTGACATGTCCCACTCCCTCCTTCCCTTTCCAGTGGGACCATCACGTAGGCAGTGGGACAGCCTGGAGCCAGTGTGGCATAGGCGGGACCAGCTGTGGTTCCCCTGGACTTGGCCCTCTGGGTCTGGAGAGTTTTGGTTTTTTTCCCCTGTTTGTTTTGATTTTTGCTAGACACCTACTGTTTGGGATCTTGGCCAGCCTTAACATTTGCCGAGACACTCCCTGGGTGAGAAAATCAGGGAAAATGGCAGAGAGGCAAAGCTGAGAATGATTACTTTGACACAGTGGGGAGCACACGTAAGAACTGGGAGAAATGGTGGAAAGTCCCATGTGGGACTGATAGCAAGTGCTACTGTGAGCAGAGATCACTTACTATCCCCTTATCTGAACCTGGAGCAGGTTCCCTGCAAACAAACAGTGGACATCTGTCCTGAGCTACAGCCCCATCATAAGCAGAGTCCTGCCCGTGCCAGGCAGCATCCCACCCACCCCAGGCAATGGGCACCCATCATGTGCAGTGAGCTGTGAATTCAGCAGCTTCTGATCCAGCTGAATGCCTCGTGTTTATGTAACGAGCTCCGAATGGGATGTCAGCTTGGAGAGACAAATGCCTCTGCCCATTGTCCCTGGCCAGGCCACCCCTGCCAATGATCTCCCGTGCCCTGACCCTTCTCTTTGTAGGCAGAGAAGGTGGTTGTACAATTAGAGAAAACGGAGAAGTTAAAAACATTCATTCCATTGCGGACAATCAGGAACAAAACTCCTCCTCAGCAAAACCAGTAATTAATAAAATGGGATTATTACAACTTCACACCCACTGTTGGTTTCCGCAATCAGCACCCACTCAATCCACGAAGTGTTTGGGGCTGTGTGTGGGGAAACAAGGGGGTCTGTGCCTGAGCCTTCGCTTCAGCTCCATTTGACAGGAGAAATCCGGGGGTGACATTCAGAATCAGCCAAGCACCGTGTGGCAGACGCGGGCAATGTGCCCGCACCCTGTCATCAAGGCACATCTGTTGCCACCAGCCCTTCTGCAGGAGGGGACGTGCTCCCAGGCACCCTTTGTACCACCGGGAAGCAGGGGGAGGGCGTGAGAGAGAAGAGAGACTAAACAGAAAGAAAACCACTCCAAACCCACGTCCCTCGCCTTCAGCAGCCATCAGCAATCATATGCAGGATGAGAATAACCAATCTAGCACAATTCAGCTCACACATGCTACAGGATCTCGTCTCATTACAGCTCTTTTATTTTAAGCACCCTCATGACACTAAAGAATTTGCAATTTTTTTCCTGCTTGCCAAAATTCATAATCACGAACAGTTCAGTTTTCTTATTTAATTTTTTTTTAACTCTTCTGCTCCTGGCTGCACAGCCTTGCCAGGCTGTACGGGGGGGGGGAAGGAGAGAGGCAGGGCTGGCAAGGCTGCAGCAGCACACGGGATCACTTGGGATGTGATAAACGCTATCAAGCATGTAAAAGGCTGCTGGGGAAAGGAAGGAATTAATTCCTCATCTGTGTCCATGGGGGGTAGGATGAGAGGTGACAGGCACAGGCTGCAGCCAAGGAGACTCGGGCTGACATGAACAGCGGGAAAGAGTTTGGTCTGCAGCTCTCCTTCACTGCCTGGAGCAGGATCCCAGATTTGGGCATGGGCAGCCCTCCCTGCCAGGAGCCCTCCCCATCTCTTCCTGATGGCACCATTTCTGAGATCAGCCTCGTTCGACCCCCAGCCTGGGCAGAGGAGATTAAAATAGCTTCTTGCACAAACAAGTCCTGAAACGCTTCCTGCGTCCTCCCCAGTCCAAGCCCTGCCAACTGTCCCAAAGGGCACCCAGTGCTCCACAGTGACACTTCTTATCTGGGCTAGAGTTGACAGTGGATATGGGGAGGCATGGGATGAGCCAGTTTCCACGTGGCAGGCGAGAGGCATGGCACAAAGCCCTGTCCTGAAAGGTCCTGCGGTCCCAGGGAATGCACAGAGGTAACATCAGCTGGAGCTTGTGAGTTGTCCCCCATGGCCTGACCTGAACCCTCTGCCTCTGGCCCTGGATGAAACAACCAACCGTGATGAAACCAGCTGCTGGCACTTGTGGGCAAGAGGAAAGGGACTTCTTCAGGACACGCTCTGCCTGCAGGACTGACTGCAGCGCCCCAGGGAGGGGTGCTCTGCCCCAGGGAGGCAGGGGGTTCAGGCAGCACAGCAGCTGGCCAGAGACACCTGCTGAGGTGGCTGATGTTGGAATCTGCTTCTTGGCCATCTCCCAAACTCAACTGAGAAGAGAAGTGACACATGAGGATGGCTGTCCCCATGCACACCAGAGCACATGCCAGTATTTTACCCCAGGAGGATGCGGGGCTGCAGAGTCTAAGTCAGCTCTTCCTGAGCCCAGTTGTGGGGTAGGAGGAGCCTGGCTCCACAACAAGAGATGCCTGACCCAGCACACAGGGAAAGGTGAGAACTAAGGCGTTGCTTCCAGCCTCACTGCAGAGGAACATCTGCCTATCTCCAACGGGAGGCACCAGGATGCAGAGAGCAGCTCTGATGGCCAGTGATGCACTGGGCTGAGCAGGCGCAGAGGAGGCAGGAGCAGCTGGTGACCACCTGCTGGTACCACTAACACAGCGAGGCACCGCCGGCATTTACTGAGGAAGCGCCTTACTGTGCCAGGGGGTGAGGCAAAGGGCCAACACATCCCCAGACAGACTCCTTGTGGGATGCAGGAATGGCTTCACGCCCCTCAACAGCTCTAGCAAAACTCACTAGATACTGAGGCACAGTGCTGCTGGACCCAGGAGGATTCCTTGCAAGGCAGCCCCATGCTGGAAAAGCTACACAGCACCCAAGACACTGCAGGTGAGAAGAATCTGATGTCCAAATAAACCTTTATACCAAACTACTTGATTTGCCTCCACCTTGCAGGTTCTTGAGTCTACCTTGGCCCAAGAGTTTGGGGATGCTCTTGTGATGCTTTTGATCAGTCCCCCTCCTGCACAGGGTGCTTGGGATGAAGGCAATACCTCCCCATCTGGTTCTCTCCTCTCCCCTGCTTCCAAAACCAACCAGAACCATTGCAATCCTGCCTGCCAGCAAGCTGTCTCTAAGGCAAGATAATCACACAGGAGAGAGGCATAGAGAGCAGCAGGGTGGGAAGGGAGAGAATTGACGCTGGAAGCAAGACATGAGGCTGGCCCATTGCACTTTGTCAGCCTTTCCTCAAATGGCTCCTAACTCCCAGCCAGGGTGGCACAAACCCCCCAGCACCTGCCCTAAAAAGGCAGAGAGTTAGGACTTACCCTCGTAGGACAGCACGTGGCCTTTCTTCCCTTCGTAGATGACATGTCCTTTGGGCACGGCATCCTCCCTTGCCTTCTCTGCTCTGCTGGGGCTGTCTTCTCCGATTATCCTGGTAATGGTTCCTTTGTACAGCACTTCTGCCGGGGTGCCCTTGGAAAGCCACCAAGATCCATATTTAACAGTGTCACAAGCAATTAAGCAAGCGCGCGCGCAGGGACAGGCTGTTCCCCACGGGAGGCTGAGCGGAGGGAGCGCACCCGGCCTCCGCTTCCTGGCGCGGCCAACAGCGAGGGACTCGCAGCTTAATTATTGATGAGGATGATAACGAGGAGCGGTAAAAAGGTACGTGATCTGTGCGAGGCTGCTGGGAAGAGGCGGGGGATGAGGACAAGCACGGACCTCCAGAACAGCAACTCTCTCACCCTGCGTGTTTCAGAGTAAGCTACCTGGCTTGCTTCTCCTCCCAAGGTTTGGTTGCCCTCCTGGTGACACCATGGTGACAGCAGGGACTACTCGAATGTTAGCTTTTCCCCTTCAGCCTATTTCCCCAGCCTGGCACAGGAGCCACGGAGAAGTCCTGCCCACCCAGGCAGATCTGCTGGCAGCAGCGTGACCTTCAGCGAGCTGCCTGTGTGCGGGAGCTGGCGGCTGGCAGTGCGCCCGGGAGAGATGGCAGCAACAAAATCGGTCCCAGAGCAGGTCGGGGAGCGAAGGCTGCCTTAGCTCTCCAACAGGAATAGCATTGGGCTTCTCACACAAACTGGTGTGAAAAAAACCTCTCCTTCCCCCAGGCACACACAGACATAGCTCACAGCCACCTGCCCCCGGAATCCCCTTCAAAACACACAGAACTGGATGTCCTCGAAGAGTCGCTGGTGATTAACACCCCTCTGCCATTGTAACCTGTTGGTGCCAACTGGGAACAGCCACCATGGGCTGATGGTTCCCCTCCCCATCTCTGGAAAGGCACAGCAATGCTGTCAGAGTGAAGCTCTTGACTGACACCTGCCTACTCTGATCATTTAACCCCTGCAACCCCCAGGACTGATGCATGCCTCAGGGGATATGATGCCGCAGGCAGCTTTGCTGGTGCTTGCAGGTTGTGCCATGCAGGCTATTTCCCCACCCCTGCTTGGGGATGCCCCTGCTCTGTGCCAAACCCTCAGAGTCCCCAAAACCCTGCTGCAGTCACCGGGATGTGGCAGCACGTGGGTTCAGTGCTCTGGTCATTCACCCTCGTGGTGCACCCGGGAATGGCCCTCCCAGCCCCAGGTAAGTCACCTCCCTCCCGCGGATGCTCTGAGGGGACATGAAAGCAAGTGATGACAGATGGCTTCAGAGCAGAGAGCATATATGCAAGATCTGCCTCCTGTGAACTGGATGACTAATCTGAGATCAAATATCAGCTCTGGTACTGGGAGCTGCTGCCGGAACAGGGGGCTCCTTCTCCCCATAATGGGAGCAGAGGGATGCAGGCTGCTGAGCCAGCAGGAGAGGCAGGCAATGCCCTGGGTACCTTAATCCCAAGCCGAACAAAGGAATCTATTAGCTGGACTCATTAGCTTAATGCAAAACAGTGTCTTAACAAACTCTGCTATTTCCTGAATTGGCATGTGGTGCTCAAGGCCCTTGACACCCACCCATTGCTGCCCATAGCTGCTGCAGGAGCATCTGAGAGGATGGAGCAAGTGTTTGCTCTGGTGGGTTATTTACAGCCCCCAAGCACCCGCTCCTGGCACCTGTTGGACATAGGGCACCAGTCAAGCTAAGCCTTTGCTCTGGGCCAGGATTCAGGATCAGGTCCCCAGGGCCAAAGAGAACATGGTCGCTCCCCTTGAAGGAGGCAGGCAAAAATCTAAGCCTGAGTGGCTTTAAATATCTGAATGATGGCCAGATAAAATCCCCATGGGAAGCAGATTTTTTTTTTTTTAATGCTCTCCGCTCTGTTACCAGATGAGCAATAACTCACACTGCAAGGAACTATCGCCCGCTTGCCAGCTGCTCTTCTGAAGATGGATGGTGGAGATTAAGGCCAAAGTATCTTCCTGCTGAAGAGCCTTTGGGCAGGACCCCCAGCGCAGCACGCTCAGTGCTGGCAGGAGTCCTCGCTACCTTATGTGCCCCTCACAGCCTCCTCCACCAGGCCTGGGCCCTCCACCCATCTCCTCCTTTGCTCTGCTCCACTTTCTTGCCCTGGCAAGATGATTTTCCCAGATCCACTTAAAGCTGCCTTTGCCTCTGTTCTTGACAGCTACGTAAACCAAAGCAGGGTTTAAACGTGCTGTAAGGCTGCATTGCTGCTTGTCAGGCTCTGCTCTTCTGCAGTCTCAGCTCACGGGACATGGCTCATGCCATCCCGAGCAGAGGCTGCTTCCAGACCTCTCTGAGGGGCTCGATGGGGTGGAGCATCACAGACCTGCTGCACAGCCCTGTGCCCCACACTCAATGCACCCTGCAAACCCGTGGTCCCCTCGTCCACAAGCTGCAGCCACCAACACCCAGGAAGCAAAACCCACTGGAAACAAGGAACCTACGTGTGTGATGGACCCTCGGTAGGTGATGGGCGACTCCGGAGGGGGTCTGGATGTGGGTGTTCCCTTGGTGATGCTCCCTCCAGAGGCAGAGCTGAGGGAAGCACCTGTAGGACACAAAGCCAGTGAGCTCAGGGCTGCATTTGCTGTTCATCACAAAACCCATGGGGCTGAGACTACTAAGTGCAGGATTTGAGCCCACCACACTCAGGCTCCTGACTGCCTTACCAGGGGTGCTTCACAAACCAGAATTTGCACCAAAAAGCAACACCTTGACATTTATTTTTTTTACCTGGCTAATGGGGAAAGAAACCCAAGAGAGAGTTGTATTTAAAGAAAATGTGGCCCCTGCCCAGCTGCAGCAGCAACAGTAAAGAGCATGAAAACACCAATTAATGGAATTTAAACAGGTCTTGCTTTGTCTTACGTAACAGATTTTCAGGTGGCCCTTGAACGCAAAATCTTCACCAGAATCAAGACCTGAGGCCCTGATTTGGGGATACAGAGAAAAGGGGCGAAGAGACCCCTTGGGTTGGGCTCAGTCCAAGGAATCAAACCCAAGATAACCAGGCAGCTGCAGCCAGCGTAGCATTCACCAGGCTTGGCAGTGCCAGCATCCCTCCCCTTCCACAGCCGGGACACACGCCTCCCACTCTGGGTCCTCACCCCGCAGGATGGAGCCCTCCTGGGACGGCTGTAGAACCAGACTTTCTGGCTGGCTGGCCTGGCTTCTAGGAGAAAGTTGTTCCTGCTTTACTCCAGGAAAAGGCACTGGAAAACATTAACCACATATCAGCATAGCCGCAGGACAAGGGGCTGCAGCCCCTGGCTGGTCGAGGCTTTTATTCCTGTCCACAAGTTGGCACCTTCTCAGCACCTTTGCTATCCCCAGCTCTCTGGGATGGACTTCCCAGGGTGGTGAACACACAACTGGCAGCAAGCAAAGCCAGATCTTTCGCACTGGCAAAGGCACTGCCCACACTGGGACTGGAGCTGACACTGAAAACCTTCTGCTGGTTTATAACAGGACTTACCCACAGTAGGAAACGGAACCCATATCCCTACTCCCCAGGCTTCATCCCTCACCCATCCCCTCCTGCTGTTAAGAAAAGCTTCCAAATCTGCAGACTAAACACTTTCTTTGTTCACTTCAGGCCATTTACTCTTTATCCTACCAGCCTGGGGAGCAACAATATATTTCCTTCCTTCGATCACAGTATTAGCCGGAGGGTATTTATAGGTTGGGATGCATCCCTGACCGAGTTGCTGCTTTCCTATACTGCACAAATTTAGCTCCCTGTGTCTCTGCTCTCCTGACGGACTAATCCTTTCATCCTCTTAGCAGTCCTCTCTGTGCTTCCTTACTATGTCCTGTGCTCCTCCCTTCTCCTATGCTGCCAGCAAGCTCACTCTCTGCTGCTTTCAGGGCACGTGAGAAACAACTCGCTTCCCAGTTCCTTACCCAGTTTCTTGGGATCCATGGTCAGTGGCAGGCCCATGGTGATGGAGCCGACAGGGACCTTGGCATGCTCGGAGCTGTAGGGTGTGTGGAGCTGGATGGGCATTCCCTGTGGGGCAAGAGGAGAGGTCAGGAGCGACTGCTGGTCCTTGCAAGGTGTCTCCACCGCTCACACCCAATACCCTACCTGGGAAATGGATCCGACGGGTCTCTCCAGCACAGAGGGGTGCTTGGTGGAGGAGATGAGGGGGGGAGGGTTGGAGATGCTGGCCAGTCTCTGCAGCCCCGAGCGAGAGCTCTCATGCAGGTTTAGTGGGATGGGGTGTCCTGTGAGGAAAACACAAACGTTAGCAGGACTGAGGGCAGGCAGAGTGGCTGCAGCTATCAGAGAGGAAAGGGGCACAGAAGAGAGCAGGGGTTGGATGCAGTGAACTGGCCAGCTATGAGCCTGCACAAGGCTCCAAGTCACATGATCATTTTGGAAAGGACTGGAATAGTTTAAATTACTGCCTTGTCCCCTCTGCAGCCAGAGGATGTGCTGTGCCCGACTTGTCTGCCCTCCAGTTGGAGAGGGACAGTGCAGCAAAGGATAAAATCTGCCTGTCTTTGCACCCACACTGCTCTGTGACAAACCATATCCCTAAACCTGCCCCAGTCAGAGCTGGGAGACCCATGTGATCACCCATGAACCTTCAAGAACCTGACCTGTGGTACTAGCTGCAATCACAGTCTGTGCTCAGCCTCAGGTCAGGCAGAGGAGGACACATACCACACAGCCAGTGGGTTCTACTTGCCTGGTGGGTTGTATTGGAACAAGTGGGGCTCTGCCTGGGGAGAGGTTTTGATCACATCCCGGGGGTAGGACAGGACAGGGGGCCAGCACGAGGCAGCCATCGACTCTGCACTCAGCTTCTGAGCCTCTGCGATGGAGGAGAAATGCACGGACTTTTCTGCAAGGGACACAGAAAGAAACCAGCTTGGTCAGCAGCCCCCATGGGTGAGTGGTCTCTGGGAGCATGGAAGGGAAGCCAGAGCCAGCTCCAAACACAGGAAGTGGCTTCAGTTCTGTCCAACCTGGTCATGAGGTGAGGGCTGAATTCCCCAACCAAGCTAAAAGGAAAAAGCTCAGTATTACCACCTGGATTTGACAGCATTTATTTTACTCAGATGTTTAAAGTGCAGCTGTGAGGATGGACATCTGTGCTGGTGACTCTGCTGGTGCTCACTGCCAGCAGGGCCCTCCATTGACCTGGTGCCATCCCACCTCACCAAGGAGAGATGGCATTTGCAGGGTCCAGCTCCTTGTCAGGGCTTGGCCATCCATGAATCGCTCCTGGGCAGCTCCTGCCTGTGCCCACAGCTCCACAGTGGCCACCATGGCATGGTGGGGAGATTAATGATGATCCTGCCAAATCCTCCACTGAGTTTAATGCCAAGGGGCATCAATGTCAGCGTCTCTTTGGTGCACGGGGGACACCCAGAGGGCACCAGCTCTCTGGTGACAACACGGTCTGTGGTGTGCAGTGGGGCACAGGATGCCTGCAGAGCTCCAGGCCACTGCCAGGGACCACTGCATACCAACACACCGGGAACAAGCTCATCCCCACATCCCCACATCACACCTCGATGTGAAAGCTCAGCTGCTCCTGAAGGATGGCTGCTGGCTATAAATCATTTGCAAGTTGTGGGAAGTGTCCAGAAATAGTGGCATCAGCTTCTTGGACAGGAAGAGGATAGCATGCTGATGTTCTCTGAACACCTGGGACAACCACAATGCCTGAGACTGTCAAAGGCAAATGAAGATGAAGACGGACTCTGTGGGACAACCAAATGAGGGCGGCCTGCTGTGAGGCACAGGGGCTGGGGGAAGGAAAGCTTCCTGAAATCACCTGGCTCAGGGCATCCTGGATGCCGTTCTGGGTTCGTCCTGGCTACAAAAAGGCTGATTGGAGGCCAAGAAGAGCTTAATGATGGAGAAACTGTGCTGGGGATGCCCAAACCCTGCTGTGCGCTGAAGGATGGCAGGGAAAAGAGAGGCTTCATCTGCACCAGCTCAATGCCAAGTGCATCCTCACGCTTTGCTAAGCAGACAGATGAGACAGCCTTTTCTGGATGGATTAGAGGCAGGTTTGGTAGGATTTGCTTGTAATCAATAAACACTTAATTTTGCACTGCCCTTCTTCTCCAGATCCACCTGTGTAACGTCCGCATTGACCAGAAATTAGAAACTGTGCAGTAAACAATAGCAATCACAAATGAACCCAGCCTTTAACCATCAATTTTTGATAAAAATAGATGCCTGAATCCTGCTAAGCCTAATAATAGGGCAAGTAGATTATCAGAGGCCCAATTTAATGAAGCTTTACTGCATTATCATTATTAATGCTCAGTGTACTCAGAAGCTGGGAGATTATTCTTGCCCCCTTCGGTGAGAGAAGAAATCCATTCTGGGCACACAGAGATGTGCAGGCACTCACACCTCCACAGCCTGCTGGGGCCAGACCTTGGCTGGGGCCTCTTCTCTACCCATGCTGGATCCCAGAGAGGATTCCTTCATCCTGCCAGTATAGGGGAATCCAGACACGTCCTCCACTCTGATTGAGAGTCCCTGGCACGTCCATGCTCTCTGATCTTCCCCCCTTCAGCTCAGCCCCGCTCAGCTCTGCTCATGCGGGGGTGAACAGTGCTGGGATGTCCCAGCTGAAGAAGCTCCCTGACGCCAAGGCACTGTCAGCCAAGCCTACATGCACCCTGGATGGCTCTTGGAGAGCCTCATCCTCCTCCCCTCCCCGCGGGAGCCGTCCCCTCCCCTGCATGCCTCTCCAGCCTGTGAAATGTGGCCAGTTCCTAATTGCCCCCACATTAGAGG
The DNA here is from genome assembly GCF_001715985.3 of Manacus vitellinus. NCBI lineage: Eukaryota > Metazoa > Chordata > Aves > Passeriformes > Pipridae > Manacus > Manacus vitellinus. The sequence goes on from NW_021940379.1 coordinate 4,179,570, forward strand.
GTGGCTATAACTCAGCCAGCTTTTGATAAAATAGCACTTACGCAGGGAAGAGAGAGTTCCTATTACCGTTTATCAAGTCCCTGGAATGGGAGCGAAGGAGTCAGGGTTTATATGATCCGTCATCCAAATTAATGCTCTTGGCTCCCCATCGCCTACAAAGGCCAAATGAAACACAACTAAATCAACACAAAACATACTGCTGGAGTTCAAACCGCCGAGTGATAACCGAAGATATGTCTGACGGCAACTCGGCAATGGCAAAAGGGATCCGTCTGCCTGTCGGTGAGATCCAGGCAGGGCTGCCTGCCTCTGCCCAGCCCCGTGATTAGCAGCTCCTCTTGGAAGGCAGGGAAGGGAGGGCAGTGCTCAGGAAGGTACGGCTGGCTGGCTGCCCTCCAAGCCGATATGGCCCCAGCCAGCGGCTGCGAGGCAGCCAACGCCTCAGCCAGGATGTGTGCAAGACTTGGCTTTGAAGCGAATCCAGAGTGGTGTGAAGGATGTCGATCTCTGGAGCAGTTGCAGGAGTTCAAGCTCCCTTATAGAGCAGGGGAGGAATGGGAGTACCTGCTCTGGTGGAGCTGGCCCCTTGCTGGGAGGTGGCACAGGGCTGCTCTCCCAAAGGCTCTGCAGGCTGTACGGGACTCTCCCCTTTAACTCAAGGCCCAAGTGGCAGCACGATGTCTGCAGTCTGGATGCTTGCCACTTCACTGGGATGCCTTGGAGAACAGGGGAGGGAAGGGATGTACACAGATTTGCCAGGACTATTTGGCTATCTCCCTTCTAACCCCTGACCCACAGCTGGGATGTGTTCCAAGGGGCAGAGACAGCACTGAGTCCATACTCGCACTGAAATCAGGGCTTTGGGGGAGTTGATTTCTCTCTGAGGTGACTCATCACAAACCTTCTAGTTTTCAAAGGGGAGGTGCATTCCCATCACAAACAGAGAAGACCAGCCTATGACTCCCTGGGGTCCACGTGCATCGCACACCCACCGTGGCACCCAGCACACATGCACAGCCATGCAGGGCTTGGAGAGCACACAGCTGGAGCCCAGTTCCTGCTGAGATGTTTGCAGGGTACAGGGAGGTGTAATTAATTTCATTAACATGGAAGATTCAGAGCACTACAGAGGAGAGAATAAAGTGCCTCATATCATTAGTGCTTTGCAGAGAACAAAGCTACAAAAGATCCACTGGGATAGCAGATCCTTGTATTTAATAATGGTGCCAGCAGGTCACAGAATGGCATGATTGACTCCAACACCTAACCCCTGCCTTGTACCTCACACACACAAGTCTGCCTCATCTCCTCATCCTCCTGTGGCCAGGAGGAAGCTGGAGCTGCAGCACTGAGACATGAGCAATGCAGAGCTCTGGGCTGGAGTGCTGGCCGTGGCACCCAGTGCACCAGGAAGCTGAGCAGTGCAGCATCAGGTCCACATAGGATTAGGGCACAGGAGGTGCCTGCCACTGAGGGGGAAGAGCTAGAGAGGAACTGTTCCGCCTGGGCAACAAACAGGAACACAGCAGGATCAGATCAACTGGAAATGGAACTTCATGGGTGGCAACACCACGACTTCGGGGAAACTCCCTTTCTTTCAAGGTGAGCAGTCACCTTCCTTACTTATATGCAAAACATTCTGAAGATGTGATGCACACATGGTGCTATTTATTATTTGAAAAAAATGTGGACAAGTGGCAGCAACCAACTGTCTCTGCAAGCACACCCTTCTGTCCAGAGGGACATGACAGCTTGAGGAACAACTACCTGGTCCAGGACACATAGAGCAGGCTGCTACGATCCTGGCTGCCAGAGGGTGAACTAGTACAGTGATTTTCCAGCGAAGATCACCACCCAAGTCCAGTGCAGATCTGCCTCCCCAATACAGTCTTATCCACCTTCCTCTTCCATGCACAAGCAGGTAATTTTTGCAGCTGCACCCACCCCTGTGCAGGATCCAGCACTGGGGGACAATGCACCCACCCAGCCCGACTTCCCTGCTCCTGACTGTGACACTGGTGACAGCATCTCATCCTCCCACACAACTGAGCCACAGGCTGCCTACGAGGGCCAGGGACGCAGACGCTGAACTGGAACAGACTCTGACACTCAGATTAAAAACACATTTAGAGGATGGTCTCATCAGGACTTCCCGTCTCTTCTTAACCTTGATCCCCAGGTGCTCAAGCTAATAATGCTTCAGATGCTCTACGGTGGGAAACTCTGAATTGCTCATTAAGCAGCCAAACCACATCAGAGCTATTCCGGGGAGAAAGCACTGGGAATCTTTACAGGAACCTTTGGACTCCGAGTCACAGTATTAGCATTGATTTTAAATGAAATAATGGTCCCTGCTGTGCATTAAAAGCATTCTTTATAGAAAGCCAGCAAGGTAGAAAAGAGCCATTGTACCCAGAGCCTTGGCATGCCTCCAGGCCCCTCTGCTCTCCAGTGAATGGCAGAGACGCTAATAAAGGCAATCTTCACCTCCTCGGCGCTCCACACTGCCCGGTGTTTGCTGTAGGCTCAATGAGACATGATGTACTGTCTAATGAACACGGGAAATTAGCCATGCCTCTCTCGTCCTGCCTCAAGATGCTATTAAAGAGCTTTCAAGGGTCGACAAAAGCTTTCACCTAAGAGGAGGAAAGCTGCCGGCTGCGTACAGCTGCACACACGGGGCATTTCCGTGCGGATACACACGCACCGACACACACACTGCCCTACCTTCCTTGTCACCAACAGCGGGGCTCCGGCTCTTTCCCCTGGGACTGCTGCTGGGCTGCTGCTGCTCCTTCTCAGGCTGCTGCTGCTGGGGCTTGCTCGGGGGCATGTCCTCACGGGCAGACTCGTGGGCTTTTGTGATCTGCTGCTGGTAGAGAGCCAAGGCGTGGGGAGGTACCTGAGGCTTCACGCTTCCACTCTGCAATATCCCCTCTGAGAAACCTTCGGAAATCTGCAAAGCAGTAAGAATTGGAGACACTTGTCATGTATTGTTGACATCTGTAACAGTCTTGGAGACATCAAGATGTTATGAGAAGCCCCTGTCCCATCCTGGTAAGTCTTGCAGGGCAACAGGGCTTCAAAGCTCACCAGCCACAGGAGATTAAAAAGCCCATGACAAAGCATGTCAGCCCTGTGCTCGTGATGACACAGGAGAGACTCAGATTTGTTTAAACCTCTAATCTACAGTTACGTGCTCATAGCTTTTCTCAGAAGTTACATTACAGCAGCCACATCTTCAGCTGTAACATGGGAAACTGGAAGAGCACCAGGAATGGGTCCTCTCTGAGCACCCAAACCCCAAGGCAGGGATTTCCTCCCTGCTCACGCTGTGCTGCTGCTCCTCTGGTGCTGACCCTGGAGACAGCAGGATGTGTTTCATCATAGCCCAAGCCACTGCACCAGGAGGAACCATCAGCCTTGAAGAGTACATGTTCTTTCAATTCGCAACTACTGGGTAGCCAAAAAGAGACCAAGCAAAGCTTCTGGGTGAGGAAGAGCATAAATACTTCTTAGGTGGTATCCCTCAAGCACATGAGATGAAATGCAGGGCTGGGAAGGTGCACTCTTGCTTTTTAAAGCAATGGGAGGCAGCAGTCATGTGGCAATGAGAAGCTTTTTCTGTCCAGACCTCCCACGACTTTCTGATAAAAGAGCTCAAGAGACATCCAAACGCTGCTGGCAGAGCTGCTCCAGCAGCTGGGAACATGCTCTGCACAGGGAGCACCTTGCCTGCCTGGGGGCTTGCACCACCCAGGCACAGCTCTCCATGGACCAGAGGCCATCCCCAGGGATGAGCACATCCTTGCAACCCTGACGCACACCACAGAGCCCAAAGGAAGAGCATGCACGAGGCACAGGCAGTCACTGTGCTCGCAGTCCCGGCCCTCCCTGGTGGGGTACTCACGATGGGAGGGATGGCAGCAGCTCGCTGCTTCAGCTGCTTCAGGTCCAGCGGCTTCTGCGGCGAGGAGTTGAGCCTGGTGTCGCTGGTGGTGTTGAGCAGGCTGGGCCGGGGGGACAGCAACCTGGAACCAGCAGATGCACGTCAGCAGGGCAATGCCACGGGCACATTCCATGTCCCAGCCCACACCCTGCACCCCTGTTTTATGCTGCTGAGCCTAGAGAACATCCTCTGCATGAAAGATGAGTGTGCTGGACCACTGCTTGCTGCTGGGAATCTGAGCTCAAAGTCCCAGAGGACTTCATGCTCAAATGAGACCCTTACAGCTGGCTCAGCAGGCTCTCAACCCCTTTCCCTCATCCCCACGCTATTCCTAGCAGATATGCTGTTGTCCGGAATAAACCTGAGGGAGAACCGGAGCCTGGAGATGGGCATTACAGAGCAGGGTGACCAGGTGGGAGTTCATATGGGCATCATGCTACCCTCTGGAGTTCACATGTGGTGCTCACCCAGAGCTGGGGATTGGCCCATGCTCCTCTTCAAGGACTGTCTTTTATCAAGGTGCTAAAGCCGGGACAAGCCACCACGTGCAGGCAGCTGGGGCGCTCGGGTCACTTGAAAGATGAGAGGCTGGATTTGGATGGGATTTGGTGCTCAGCAGCCCAGCAGCTATGCAGCCCTGCACTCTCACCACTTGCTCTTCCCCTTGGCTGTTTGAGCTCCCTGGTAGACGCTCAGCCAGCTGTGCAGAGTCCCTGTGTAAACACAGTGGGGATCCCCATGGTGCCACCAAAACGGGGTGGGATGGAGGTGTGCAAAGCCCATGGGTCAAACCATCGGTGTGTCCAGCTCCCAAGCTCATGCTGAGACCCTGGGGACCACACCTCTCCAGGCCATCTCTGCTTTCTCTCTCTCCTGACTTCAATTTGTTGAAGCTAGTTCATACTTTTCAAGCTTTACAGCTTGATTTGTTTATTTTAGCTGTTATTTCAGTGTTCTCTTCAGCCTATAAATTTCAAGGTCATTCCATGCTCACCCTTGGATGAATAAACAAGCGTGGCGGGGCCATGTGTGGGGAATAAACTAATCATGGTGCTGAGACTGCCCCAGCCCTTGCTCTGTGCAGCCTGGCACCAGAGAGGAAGGGGACCAACCTCCACACTGGGCCCAGGGTGCTCTGGTTAGGCACCCAGGGGAGACCAGGCAAGGGCCATCAAATCTCAGCTTCTCTCTAAATAATCCCAGTGATGTCTGCCTGTGAAGCCACATGGATGTTATAAAGCCATGCTGTGGGGAACACAAGGCTCCTTGAAGGGTGCAATGCCCCAAAGTCTGTTGAAACACATGGCTGGGGACAAGAGCACCCAGCACTTGTCCCTGAGACCTTCACGCCATGCTGAGCTGTGGCACAGCCGCCGCAGCAGCCGCTTTGTGCGCTCGTTGGTGCTTGCAGAGATGCATTTAAGCACTCTTAAAAGTCCCTTAAGCACCCTCAAGATCCTCAGGTTTCCTGAATCCCTCCAGGATCCTGATGCTTAGGAAGCCAAAGGAAGTATTAAATTCATCAATATGCAAATTGCCTAATTTATTACATCCCTCCCAGCAGATTTTGTGCTGGACAATGGTATGTCTGTTGGATGCTTTGCTCTGGAAGTCACCGTATGAACAACTCTCAGCACCTTGTATCTACTTGCTGCCAACCCGCAGCCTCCCAAACCCAAGCACGAATGTCTAAAGATGGGTGATGGCATTGGGAAGGATGGGAAAGGGGTTTGAGCGGGAAGGGGTCAGGACACCCATGGCTGAGCTTCGGTGGTATAGAAATGCCCCTTCCCAGGCATGAAGCTTTGGGGATGACTAGGACACTGCGTTCCCCAGCGTCTGCCACGGAGATGGGGACTAGTTTAATTTCCAGATGAGCCAACACACTGACACATGACCCAGCCAAACATGACTCCATGCACAGCCAGTGGTTGTGCAAAGGCAGTGGCTACCAGATCTCCCCAATGGGCTCCCCCAAGCCAGGACCATGGCACCAACACGGCGCTGGCCCAGCCGAGTCCCTGCACCTATGGCTGAGCCAGCAGTGGGATGTGCAGCCCAGGGGTGGCTCAGTACAGTGTTTACGGGCAGGTGTCTCCTCTCTGCACTGCAGGTCTGCAGTGGTGGCTGTGCATGGCCTCCCTCATGCGTCCCCATCCGGCGTGACCCCTCGCTGAACCACATCCTGGCCGTGCTCGCAGCAGCCCTCCTGCAGCACTCGCTGTGTGGAACCACAGACAACCAGCTGCCTTCTTCAGCTTGGATGAGTTAAGGCTGCGCCTCCTCAATCCTGGCCGTGCCTTTGCTAGTGTGAACTGCAGGAGGACCCAAAAAAAGGCTGCCCCTACCCTGCACCCTTTCCCTCTCACCGTGGGGACACCCCAACCACCCTCTGTCCCCTTCTAGGAGATGCCAGGGACAGCTTGATGCTTTCACAAGCGCAGGGAAGAGCACCCACGCCCCGCCGGCGCTGGGTGGGCGGGCGAGCATCGGGTGATGCGGTGACGGGGCGGCTCACGCGGCATCGCGGCAGCCTGGCCCTGCTCAGCGCGAGTCACGCTGCGGCAGCGGGGCTGCAGGAACCGCCCGCGGGCCACCAGCCCCTGGCCCACGGGAAAGGCAAGGGGGCAATGATAGAGCAGTGAAGGGCACAGGGGTGCCAAAAACTCTGAGCCAGCTGTGGATCAACCCTGTGGGTGCTTCTGGGTTGGGAAGTGCCTGGTGCCAGCGTCAGCTGTAGCATTCCCATGCCGGCAGGCTCTGCTATCGCCTACATCTCATTGCCACACCAGATTAGAGGAGCGGCCCGGGAGCTGCGGGACGCCTGTTTAATGTTTAATATTCCTGGAAGCTGGTAACCGTTTGACAAGTGAGATAGGCGCTGACTCAGCGAGGATGAAAAAGTTGAGACGGAAAAGTCGTTCCCAAGACGACTTGCTCCTCTGCTGCTGGGAAGTTGGTACAATCCGCTGCTGTCCTGCTTTCGGTTGGGTTAATGTTAAACTGCAGGAGAACAGCCCCACTGGCCTCACTCTCCCTTGCTAGGAGGTTTTCTCCTGTCTGGGAAGGAGGAGAGGGTGGGGAGGGGTGGTGCTGGACTCTGGCCACTGCTGGAAAGGAGCTCTGCAGCCAAGAGGCCTCAGCCCTGCCATGGGGCCAGGGTCAGGGGCATCCACACCACCCCTTGGTATCGTCAGTGCTGCTTCCAGATGCTCAGCAGCAAGAGGGGCTGCTCCTCTGGGGCAGCCAGGCAGCGTGGAGGATGCTCCTACAGCAGCAGCACTCACCCAACTGGCTCCTGCATCACTCACAGGGGAGGCATGGAGGCCATTCAGAGTAGTGGGATGCACAACAACTCCCTCCAACCTCATCCCATTGCTTCGTTTGGTTGTTTTTTAAATAACCCAATCCACAGCACTGTGTACAGCCTGCCCAGCCTGACAGCACTCATCTCACTGCCAAACTGCCTCCTGAGACCCCACGGGAGGGATGTTGGATACAGAATGCTGGATGTGGGATGCCAGCCTCCAGTCCCAGCCCAGCTCTGAGGCAGGAGCTGGGCTGCTGTCCCTATCTGCAATGGCAGAGTGGACACAGGAGTCCTACCTGGCCATTAGAAAATTCAGTGCTATGAGGACACGTGTACTCATATGTATTCTTTAAAAAACAGAAAACCCTCTCTCCATTTGTGAGGCTCTTGGGTGGGCAGGGGTCTTTGGGAAAAGCTGGGAAGAGAGTAGGATTTTCTACAAGGGGGCCAGTGTTTCTCCTCCCTGTCCCAAGAGCCATCCATGAAGGGTCTGAGGTGCCCCTGGCTGCCAGCCCCAGGGGTGGGTGGAGGGTTCAGGACCACAATGGCTCAGGTGAAAAGCCACTGGCCTGGGTAAAGTAAAGCTCACACAGCCCACATCGTTCTCCTGACTCTAGGGCCAGGATAGATAATTTGCCCCTACAGATCCAAGCAGCATCTCTGCCAAGGGAACAACTCGCCCCCTCTCTGCACTGGGAACATGTCCCTGATGTGACTTTTCTCTGCCAGCGCCAGCTCAGACAGAAACCATTCCCAACCCCAGATGCTGGCAAACCAGCACAATTCCACTGTCCCCAAGGGCACATCCTGCTCCATTGCATCACCCAAATGGGCAGCTGCCACCAGCACACGCAGTGGCTCTGCACCCAACATCTGCCCATGGCCATTTCCCAGTAGTACCCGTACGTTGGGACATCACACTGCCTGTTGTGTCACAGCCCCTTTGGAAGCAATGGCCAAAGGGCTGGGGGCACATGGGGACACAGCCGGGAAGTTCCTTTGCCTGGGGGAGTGCCTGAGCAGTGATATTCCCAAGGAGGAGCTCACAAAGGCACACATGGACACTGCAGCATACAACAGAGATGCTCATGTAGCCCTTCAGCTGTTCACTTGCCCCCCTCTCTCCCAGTTCCTACCTGCTCTTGTCCACAGCATCCTGCTCGTCCATCTCGTCCGCGCTGCAGGTCGCGCTGGAGTCGCTGTCAGGGTTCACCCCGGGGCCTTTGCTGCCCTTATGGCTCTCCTTCTTCTCAGCCTTGGGCGTCCCCTCTGTCCCCGCTGTCCCTGCACTGCTGACGCTGCTTTCTGCCTTCTTGTCATTCCCCTTGTCCTTCTCCTGGCTCTCTTCGCTCTCCTCCTTCTTCACCTCGCTCTTGCAGGGCTCCTCGTTCACCTTCTCCTCTGGCTCCTCCGTTTTCACCACGTCCACCACCAGGTCCTCTGGCACCTTCTCCTCGCTGCTGGGCGGCTCAGGAGCTGCCTCGGGCGGGGGCTGCGGCTGGAGCGGGGTTGGCAGGGGGAGCAGGGGGAGCGTCGGGGGGTGTTGGAGCCTCTTCCCACTTGACTGCCGGTTCTGCGCCGGTGTCACCTCCCGGCCCGGGTGGTGCCTTGGCCCCGTTTTCGCCTCCTTCTTTGGCTTCAGGCCTTGGCGAGGGAATGCTCTCGGTGTCGGAGCTGTTATTTACTGCAGCTGAGAAAAGGGAAGAAATAAAAATAAGGATCAGCCCGAGATTCTTGCTTCCCATATCGCTGCCTCCACCCCCTCCCTTGGGAAGAGAACGCCCTCGTTACTCTGAGGAGGAGATGATCCCGGGGCTGGGAGAGCTGTGCTGGGATCCCCAGATCCAGAGCCTACTAAGCAAAGCGATGTTCTGGGGGCCTCTCTGCTTGCCCAGCATGATTATTAACCCCCACCCAAACACAAAACCACACGCCCAAAAGCCTGGAGACCGAGCGACTGGGAAGCTGGATTTTAAGGGAAAACCCTTGCTGCTGGCTGGACTTGCAGGACAAGACTTGCTCCCTCCCCGCCCTCTCACCCATGGCTCAGGATCAGCTCTGCTGCCCCAGGACTGGCACCTCACTGGCACCCTGCTTGCTGACTTACGTTGCCCATGTCCCTGGCTCTGCTACCCCTGGGGCAGCTGGGATCATCCCAAAACACTGCAAGTGTTTGTTGTTGTTTAAGCCACTAGTGGCAGAAAAAAGGAGGTCAGGGTCGGCAAAAGCAAAGCGCCGGCAGTGCTGCAGGACAGGTTAATTATTACATGGGAAGGATCATACTCAAATCTGCCACCAGCGGCTTGACGTGAGCTGGAAGCACAAGCATCCATGCACCACTCAAGAGTTCAGTGCTGCCAAGAGATTGTTTCTACAGCTGGGGAGAGGATTGCTCCCTCCAAGCCTTTGCCGGACAAACACAGTCAGGGCCAGGAGCACCAGGAGATTTCCACGGTCCCATCCCAGCACGTCCCCACCGGGCAGGGCTCTCACGCTCATGCCCAAAGGCTTCCTCGTGTGCATTCCTTGACTTGCCTTTCTCCACAGCAGCACAGCCAGCTCAGTGTTGGTGAGATGAGTGGCACAGGGGGACTGTGTCTTAAGAGCTGTACGTCAGAGCACATCCATCCTTCCTCAGTGAGAAATTGTGCCATGCTCTCCAGGAATCTCGGCCTTCTCCAACCTTACTTACTTGCAATCAAGCAATGAGGTGCCCTGTCACCCACCCAGGACAAGGTTCACAGTGTGTTCAGCCAAACTCTGCCCGACTGCCACTTGATGCTACTCTGAACACCATGTCGAGACACCCAGTGGTGGCTCATCCCAAGCTCAACCAAGCTCTAAACTCCAGTGCACTCCCTCCAGATGCTGAATCCATAGTCTACACCATAATCCCCACACCAAGTCCTTCCCCCTGTCCCCGGTTGGCCACATGGCCCCTGCAACTCTAAGGTATTGTCTGAGCATCCCCAAATATCCCCCTGCAGCCAGTGGCCATCTCTTACATAACACAATCCTGGCACTTCTATGCCCATTACGTTTCATCCCCCCTGCTCATGCCTTTCCACAGCTCTGCAGCCGACCCCAGCAGCCAGAATGAGAGCCAATGCTTGGAGTGTAAGGCTCGAGAGCATGTCAAGAGATTCGTCTCTAATCTCAAAATCACATTGTTTCCTCTCAGGCACTCTTACAAAGAGCAATAACTACCTTTTACTTTGCTCCTGTGAGTCACGTATCACCTGGCACAAAGATTTACCTGGAATCTGCCTTGTAATGAGTCACTTGCAAAGACAATTTGAAAAGATTTCCCATTTCAAGTTCCATTAGCCTGGGTGCTAAGGCCAGGAACCAGTGTGGTGCCATAGTGCTGGTTAAGTTATTAAATTACTTTGACAGAAGTCAAATGGGCTATTGTTGGAAAATTGTGCACATTTTCTCCAAACTCCAAACTGCCACACTTTCTAAGCGATAAATAGCTGAAAATTGTCACTTTCAAGTTGTTTCCTTTCTTTGGTATGGCTGAGATGGAGGAAAATGCTACCTTAAAAGGGAAAGGAGGAGGAAAAGACCTGCCGTGATGCATCAGCCTTGTTGGTGGGAGACCACCGGCTTTCCCTGCCTTTGCTGCAGGGCTGGGCTCTGGGAACTCCACTGACAGGGGAAGCAGCAATGCCCTGATGGGATGGGGATGGGTTCACACAAACCTTGACCAGTTATCTCTCCTTGAGCCCATGATAAGCTCTGTGAAAGCCCACAGTGGTGGCTGTCTAACCCTGCTGAGCATGTAGGGATCCTCCTTTGGAGAAAAACACCAAGAAATGTGATTTACAAGAGGCCCTGGGAAGCTGGGTGCTCTTGGAGAGCATGCTGACAGGAATCAGAAACCAAAGGGCTCCCAAAAATAGCCATCTGTCCAGACAGACACGGGAGGAGGGCAGTGATCCAGGGCACTCCTCGCAAGCGTGAAATGCAGAGGCATCCAAAACACCACAAGCGCCTTGTGCTGTGAGACACCGTCACCTCGGAGTGACCTTGGGGTGACAGACGTGACCCCTTGTGAGTGCTGACATTTGCAGCTCCGGAGAGGCCGTGTGTGACGCCTCTGCCATGACCAGGCAGCAAAGCCAGGAGAGCTGAGCACATTCCCCCCCCACAGCCCCCAACCCGCCTCACCTTCCGTCTCCTCCGCCATCTCCTCCTCGTTGCCGCTCGTCCCTGACACCTCCATCTCCTCGTCCTCAGCCGCAGGAGGGAAGGCGGCTTCTTCGTTCTGAACAGCAGCGCCTTTTTTCTTCTTCCTCTTGGCGTTCCTTTCTTTCTCCTGGAGAAGAGGAAGAGGATGGTGAGAGGCAAAGCCCATGGAGAGCCATGTGGGAACAGAGAGCACCAGTCCTGCCCAAAGGGCCAAGAGGAATGCTCCTACCACCAGAGACCCCCTGCTCTGGGCAAACCCTCTGAATATGAGTCTTTGGGATCAGACTCATCAGTTGAAAGCCTGGCAGCTTGGTGTCACCTGGCCAAAAAATTTTGCCAGCCTGGCTCCACATGGAGCTCCACCCTCAGGCAGCAGCAAGCCTCCAAGGGAAGGATGGCACGGATATGTGGACAAGGGACCAGCATGCAGAGAGCACCAGTGCAGGGGTGGCAAGAGCCCAGGGGTCATGTGTCTGGTCATTACACACGTGACGTGTTAGCCTTGCACATTTCCAGGCTCTACCTTCAGCTACACATACACATGTGGCTCCGAACTGACATTCATCTGCAGATAACAAAGCTGATGCCCCAGATACAGCCCAGCCAATGTTTTCATGCACCAGCTTTCATGACCCCTTTGGCAGGTGCTGCCAAAGGGCTCTGACTGCCAGGCCAGGGCAGCTGTCACTGGTGAACAGTGGGGATGCTCCGTGAAGCACGGCATCCCAAAGGGGAGCTTCCTGGTGTCCTGTCCTGCCCCAAGACAGCCCTGTCCTCCCTTGCTGGGGCACGTGCCACAGCCACGAGGGCGCGGGCAGCTGCTCCCTCCTGCAGACCTAAAGGAAAAGTCTCGGCTTTGCTATTGTTTCCTGCTCTTGTTGCTTGAGTAAATATTACCAGTAGGAACAGGCTCATCATCTCCGGCTCTCCCTGCAAACCCCACATGAGTGACGTGTGTAGGACGTTTATTTACATGGATGAAAAGATAAAGCCGTGGTGGAAACGTTAACTCTGCTGCTGGATCTCTGTGCTGGGAAGAGCTGGTCCCCCCTCCCCCCACCCCCAACTTTTCAATCCTTTAGAAAACTTCCAGATAAAACAAACAAATACAACTGCTTTTTGCTTGGAAACGCTGCTTGCTCAAAATCTATTTTTATCAAACTGGGCAGAAGAGAGGGGAAAAAAGACACTTGAGAACAGGCTCTGTGCAGGCACAGAGAGGTGGCGGGAGGAAGGCCGGGTCCCGTGGTTCCCTTGCCCCATCCTGGCCCTGCCGGCGATGCCCCGGTGCTGCCGGCGTTCGCGCCTCTGCCACGGCAGCGATTCAGCAACCGCACGTTTCTGTGTGAAGCAGCAGTTCCCCATCACGCTAATGCGGTGACAAAGCGCCGACGTTACTATGGCAAAGACTTCTCTGCCTCTTACTCACGGGTCCGTGACTCAGCCGCGGGCAGGAGCAGGCTCCTCGCTGTGGGAATTAGCTGGGAACCAGCCTCTGCCTCAGCACCCTACTTGGCCAGAGCCTGGGGCTGGCAGCTGCTGGAAGAGCAGAGCAGGGAGCAGCCCCAGAGGCACCATAGGTCCCTCTCCCGGCAGACCCCACTGCTGATATTTAAGGAGAATGAAATCCAGGCAGCAGATCCTGGCTACATCTAGAGATACATTCAAGGCCACCACTTTGTCACTTATCATGCTGACAGCTCCAGATCGCTTGAGCAGACTTGCTCCCTGCACCCTGCCCAGGAAGGGGTCCCATCCTGCCCTGCCTCCGTAAGTAGCCCCAGGGCTCCCATGGCTGATGCGGGATCCTAACCACAACTGTCCTAACGACAAGAGACTCTGTGAGCCATGCCTGGAACCAGGCATCTCCCACTGTAACAATGTAGTTTTAATCCAAGTGATTGCCAGCAAGGCCATGGGAAGGTGCCAGGACCATTTGCTATGGTCATGCTGATGCTTATTTTGTGGCTCTCTGCCTTCCACAGGTATTTCTTCAGGAACATCCAGGACTTGATGCCACTCAAGCATTCTGCCTTGCCAAGACCACTGAGGAGAAGTTCTGTGCACAGTGAGGACACTAAACCCTACACGAGGGGTCACTCCATGCCTCCTCCTCCATGATGTCTTTCCAGGCCATCCTGACAAATTCAGCCTCTCCCTGCTCTCACCAACTGACATGACAGCAACTGCCCAAACAGTTTCCAAACCCTGCTACCAACACAAAACCATCATGATGGGAACCTCCTATCAGCCTCAGCCTGTCCAAAGAGCATGACCAGGCAGTCCCAGCCTGGTATCACGAAATGATGTGTCTTTGCAACCATGCCAGGACCAGGTCTAACCACAGAGTGACTCCCGTGCTCTGCCACGGGTGCAGCTGGCAGTGATGGGAAGGGGTAGAGCAGTGACCCTGCAGGAAGGACCTCTCTGCCACTGCAGTGAAGAGGGTCTCAATTCTCCATCCTGAGAGCAAGGGTCTGCATCAAGGCAAGACAGACACATTCATCCCTCAGAAGCAGAGGCCACCAGACTGCACTCTCAAAGCAGTTTTGCTGTGCAAAGCCAGCATTACCCAGAAAAGCAAGGCATTAAAGAAATGTTGCTCAGAGGAGGTCTAAAAGATTGGTTCTCCAAGCAGGACCAGCCCCAGCCCAGGGAACAGGTTGCCCTCTTTGCTGCACAAGCCAAAACAAGCCCCAGCAGATACCAGCCCAAAGTGACAACCACACTGCAGAGAGGTGCTGGTGAAGACAGTGCCTAATCTCCAGCCATTAACAGAAAGAAGAGCTCTGAGAACACCATGTATACCAATGCCCTGCTTTCCTTAAATGCTGAGATTAGTGAGTGCAGTGTGCAGAAGGTCAAGGCTAAGTGACGCTGATGCCTGGGACACATCCGAGCCGTGCGGCAGCGAAACCAAGCCAAAACACACAACAGGGCAGATAAAGCGAAGCCTCGAGGTGGCCTGACCCTGCCCCAGCAGTCACTGGCTGCCTGTCCCATGGTGTGGCTGGCTGGTAGGGATGGCCCGAGCCACGGGTGTCTGCTTCCCATCCCACACGAGTCACTGCCGCTGGCCTGCCCGCACAGCTCATCCGAGCCACCTGCACACTGCGGAAACCCGGTGTCACACCTACCTGGAAGAGGAGGCTACAATACTAACGAGCCCCATTTGGGAAATGAATGAGATCTACTAATTAAGTTTACTCTCGTTAAGCAAGAGGAGGAAAAGCAGAGCCGCTGCATTTCCCTGCACGTGATCAGCAATAGCTGGTGGTGATGAGGTCAGGGAATTATCTGTGGATGTCATGGCAAAACTAAGCGATGCCACACTGCCTCGCCACGTGCTTCCTCCACAGAGGTCACGGCTGAATTGGGTATAGGATGAGATTTGAAGGCTCGCTTTGCTTGGGAATATATTTAGGAGTCAGGAAGGAAGGTCTATGGCAATTTAATCTCAGTTGTTCTTTCATTTTATTCAGCTTTCTGGCATCTGCTGTTGCCACAAAACAATAGAGTACAATAAATAACAGCTGAATGTTCATTGTTCTTCTCCACGACCGAATCCCACAGCCTCCAATGCTCGAAAAATAAAATGATGATGCTGATATAAACTGCAAGTGAGAGTGAGCAATTAGACTGGAGAAGTCTAGCGGCTGCCTTGGAGGGACGGATGCAGGGAAAAATGTGGTTCTGCAGAAAAACACTTCCGTGATATAATTTCTGCAACATTAGGGAGCAGAGTAAATTAATACACACCGGCTCCACTGCCAGCAAAGCTGTATGATCTTATTTCAGATTCTCCCCAGTAATGAACAATGATATCTTTCTAATGTAACTTTTTATATTCAGAGGGCTTGATGCACATTTCATTCCAGTCTTTATATGGGTCTGGGGGTCTTTTATATAGTTTGTTTGCTTTGTTTCTAAAAACAATTCAGTGAAACATGGGAACACAGGAGTGTCTCTGTGCATAGAGAATTAATAAAAAAGAATTGCCGATGTCTTCTTTTTCTCTCATTCCTATAGACTGACTAGGATATTAAATTCCTGGGTGAGTCATTGAATGTTTTCCTGTCTTTCTTTTTACTCTTGCTGTAATAGCTTGCTTGGAGAGATTCCTGCATTGAACATTGTCCTTTGCATTTTCAAAGCACCCCTTGGGGGTTTAGCCATGTGAATTCTATTAGCCAGAAACTGGGAACCCCAGGATACTCTACAAATGAAATAATTATAATCTAAGTGGCTCTTAGCAGTCCGAGCTATCTCCAGAACACCAGACAAGCCCCACTTCACTCACACCCTGCACTGCATGCCAGAAGAGAAACAGTGTTAGCCCCTTCTGATGGGGAAACTGAGGCATGGAGTGACGTGGGCATCTGCTCACAGCCCTGAAGACAACCAATACCCATGTCGAGACCAGCCTTTCCTCATGTTGTCCTAAATCCCTGAATTTCTCTGGGGCAAACTGGCAATTTATTAGGTAACTGAGGAACCTGCAAGGCACAGAGTTGCGTGGCCGAGCCGGGCTCTCTGCTCACCAGGGCGGAACAGCACAACCTCACCAAAGTATTTGCACAGCCAGGACTGAGCTCATGTCCTGGCCAACACACCACAGCCTGCTCCTCCTCCTGCTCCTTATCTCCCCACAGAGAGGGGAGATACCAGCCATGCTCCAGACACCCAGGCATCTCCCACACAGCAGCTCTGCCTCATCCAGACCTCCAGCAGCTTTGCCTCATCCAGACCTCCCAGGGACAGACGGGTGGACAACCCTTTCCTGCACCACTCCGCAGCCCCCACAGCTTTCATTCAAGAAGACAGAAGCCCCCCCTTGGCTATGGGAAACATTCAAGCACTTCCTAGGAAACATCCACGGCACCCTGATGTGGGCTGGGCTGGGGCTCTCACCATTTTCAGTTTGTGCTGCTGTAGGATCTCGTCCAGGTTCTGTCTCTTCTTGTAGTTGAAGTAGAAGTTTTTGCACTGCGACACGGTCTTGGAGCCCACCATCCTGGCAATGGCTGACCAGTTCCGCCCATGCTCAAGGAGACCTGTGGTTGGAGGAGGGAGAAAGGAGAAGAGTTTAACACCAGATGCGCTCATACAAGGGCAGCATTATCCACGCAGGATGGGAAACATCCTCCGTGCAAGCCAAACTCCACAGGAACAATATGGTCACTAGCACCTGTCTGAATGGCTTCTAGGCCAGGGGATGACCTATGAGAGCCTGTTTTTCTTTCCAAGGGGAAAAAAGGCACTATGCCGACCGCCTCTGGAATAAAATACGTCCCACAGGCATGTCTCGGCCAGCCACTGGGCAGTCACGAGGATGAGCAGTGCTTCCTTCCCTTTGGGACGGCTGCAGGAGGTGTTGGCACATCCAGGAGAACTTGGGACAGCTGCTCTCAGTCCCTACCACGAAGCAAAGGATCTTTCCACCGTTTCCGCCCCAGTGACGATTTCAAAAGGTGTGACAAGGCAGTTCAGGGGGTTGGAACACACAGCCCTGTTATGGATGGGGAAGGAGAGCCCAGGCAGGTAAGTGTCAGCACTCTGGTAGAGAAGTCCAGGTGATGTCCCTGGCTGGGAAGAGGCGTGCCGAGGGATTAGTGCTCATCACAGGCTCATGAGCAAAGGCAGCTTCCCAGGTCAGGCATCATGCCAAGGGCTGGCAATCCTGGCCAGATGGTGCCACCCGAGCATGGGGCTCCTGCCAGTGCTGGGGCAACTCAGCAGGGTGGAGGAGGAAAAGGAGGAGGAAGGAGCCAGTCAGCACCCTGTGTCCTTGTGGTCTCTGCAGGGGTGTCTGAGCACCCCTCGTACTGCAGCTGGAGGTGGGAGTCACAACCACAGCCCAGGGATGCATCCAGTGGTACCCTGGTCCCTCCACTGCAGGCTCCTGGAGGTGACCTGGGAAAGGACCATCCAGGCTTTCTGGGAAAAAACACCTTGCTGTCTGCAATTATTCCTGGTGTGTGGCTGGTCCTTCCTGTGGTGTCTGGTGGGGCTGGAGCCACCACCAGCCTGTGGGACACTGCTGGCCTGGCTGGCTCCTGGCTGTCCACGTGATGCCACCATCAGGCCAACAGCCCCACCAGCCTTCCTCCCACACCTTGTGAGGACACAGGACACAGAGTCTGTGAGCCCAGGGGCACTGTACTACCACAAAAGGTGACTTCAAGAAGAAAACCAAGAGGGAATGAACCTGCTAAGAGCATCTTCCTCCTTTGCTGGGGGATTTTCTGCCCAGAAGCCACCAACCACAGAGTCTGGGAACAGGCACGGACCACTAGGTCCATACCCAACCCCTCCCTGGCTGCTCTGACGCCGTGGGGCTCAGGACAACAGTGAGTCCCACACTGGAGCTCCCGTGCGTAGCTCTGTTTGTGCCTGGGAATGTGGCAGCTGTGCCACAGCCCTGCTGCCAGCCTCCAGCCAAGCTGCTGCCATGTGTCACTTCTGAGCCCCAGGCCGGTCCTAAGTGCCAACCTAACCTCTGTTTCAGCCCCAAACCAAACCTCAGGGACTGATCTCAGCACAGCCACAGGCAATAGGGCCCAAGGGACGCACCTCTGGTCAGGATCTGTGCTGTGCCCCTTGCACAGTGTGGGAGCTGAGGGTATGGCTGGACTGAATAGATGGCACTATGAACCCACAGAGAGATGAAACTCCCCTCTCTACTTCCCAGCTCCTGGAGAAAACCAGCAATACTCAGCACAGCAGGAGTTAATATCCAGCCAGTGCCTGTATCCTGCCCGTCCCAGCACCAGGCTTATCAAATTGCATGTACAAGGCATCACACGCACTGAGCACCAGAAGGGCCCTGGCAAGCCAAGAAACAAGTTTAAGCTTTAACTCTGCAACTCCCAGCCTTGCTCAGCCAAACCCACGACCTCTGTCACCCCACTGATGGGCTGGGACTTCTTAAAAATAATAACAGATTAAAAAAATCACATCCGGCCACCAACCGTGAGGTAACGAGCGGGGGCAGGAGTCCTCCCCCCACCGCTGCTGAATGCTGCAGGGGAAAACAGGACAGTCCCCTGTGTCACAACCCATCCCCTCTGACACAACCCACTGCTGCCGTCCAAAGCAAACAAGCAGCTCTGTCCCTCTGCTCATCACCACGCTGGTGGCCCAGCACCAAGTGTGACAGCTGGGGCCAAGGCTGATTGCTGCACCCCGGGCAAAGCCCCAAAATAAGGACACTGGCAGCAGTGTGGATGAGCCCTGAGCTCCAGTGCTTTCACGGGAGAGATGCTGGGCAAGGGGACCTGCCATGGCAGAGCTCGGGGCTGGGGGGGTGATGGATGTCAGTGTGAGGAGTCCCCAGTATGGCATGACCTTTGCCAGCCACAGGCAGTGCCAGCTCCCGGCTGTCCTTCCTGCTGCCCAGGCTGGCTGTGCCCCTTCTCACCAGGATACTGCTGGAGGCTCCTGCAGCTGGCCAGGTAGGTGGCCCGTGCTGGGCTCGGGAGGAGGAGGGGGCGGCTGCCTGCAGCCCCTGCCCGTGGGACCAGCAGGGAGCCCGGCCGCTGTTCTCTTTTTGCATTAAACCAGAGTGAAACAGCAACACCTGCTTTCCACACTGTAGTTATCTGCACACTCGGAAGGGACCAGTCAAGACACCTCACAACCTGCTGGTAAGATCCCGGCTCGCCAGGCACGCCAGTTCCATGAGCTCTGTCAGCACAGCCATCCCCAACCCCTGCACCTCCAGCCTCTGCCCTGCACTCTCTGACACTCCAGCCCTGCACGGCAGCAGCCAGCCCGGCACACCAGCACGCCTCGGCACCACACGGCCCTTCGTTCCACATCGCAACTGAAACTATGACTAACCGAGTTATCAGATCCTCAGGAAGGCTGTGCTCCTCGGCTCGGGGCGGGGGCTCCGGACGGACGCAGGGTCTGCCGCAGGCAACTACACACAACCTTGAGGTTAACCCCATCCTTCGGACCCCAACACCCGACTTACGTGCTCCGGCTCCGGCTCTGGCGGGTAGGGAGCGCACCTGGAGTGTGCAGCGGGTGGGCTGGGAAGGACACGGGTGTCAGGGCACTTCTTCAAAGCCCCCCCAGGCACGGCAGCCCGCTGCAAAGCGCTGCGAGTGCTCCGCTCACACCCTCCCCACGCATTTCGCTTTCGCTCCCTCGCAGCAGCCGGAGACAGAGAAGAAAGCAAAGCTGGTTCCTTAAATCCTGGGGGCGAAAGGATTTCAGAGCCATGGGCAGCCGGGAGCGGCGAGAAAACGGGCACCGAGGCTGGAAACCAGGTCACAGGCGGCAGACTCCTGACCCCGATGGCAGAAGTTGGTGGGAGCACATGCTCCGGCCCCAGCGCTCTTCCCTCCGGAGCGAACAGCGTTCTCCGCTCTCCTCCTGCTCGCTCGCCGGAGCGTTCCAGCCGTCTGCAGCCGCGGTTGTTAAGGTGGATGGAAGCGCCGCCAGTATTTTCTCCCCTACCTCACCTCCTTGCTCAGCAGCTTGGGGCTACGGGGAGGCTGTGCAGTTTCAGGAGATGCCCGACGTTGCCAAGAAATAATAATAATTAAAAACAAAAAAAAAAAAGGCAGGAGAAAGGCGAAGGGGCGGGAACGCGGCAGCTTCGCTCCTGCCAGCCCGGGGACGGGGAGCCGGTGCCGTCGGTATGTGGCGGAGCAGCGAGCAAGCTCTAATCTGTTCCTCTGGCTGACCCGGGGCTCGTTGCATCTGAATGTGACCTCTAGACAGAGCATTAATAACGAACGTGGCGCTGACCCAAGCTGACAAGGGGTGCGGCGCTTGGCACCCGCTCCCGCCCTCCCTCGCTCACTTTCTGTCTCCCTCGCTCTCGGCTGAATGTCAGCAGCAGGGGGAGGGATCCAGGAAAACAAAGCTTGGCTAATAGTTTTCTCCGCTCTCAAGTGAATCAAAGGCGCTTTTCTTTAGGGACGTGCACGCCGGCGAGCCCAGTGCCGCACCGACGGGGTGCCGTGGCGCCCCAGGACACCTCGGCCCTGCAGCTGCTGCCCTGGCAGAGGAGAGATGGGGAGAGGTTTGGCACCGGTCTCGCCATGGGCGGACCGGGGCTTCTGCTCCCGTACAGCAAGCGGAGGCTGGAAGGAAGAGCTGCTCGGAGAGCGGGGTACCGTGCTCGGCATCTCGGGGAACAGAGAAGAAACCCGGAGGGGCAGCGCAGCGGGCGAGGGCCGTCGGCTCGCACCCCCTTGGCTTTTTGCAGCTGGGTTTTTTTACCAGAGCCATTCCAAGGCTTTCTGGCACAGCCGCCCTGCTCCACCCAGGGCTTGGTGAGGGTGGAGAGAGCCCGTAAAAGGGTCCCTTAATGGGAGTTTGCATGGATTAACAGATCAAGGTTTTAGGGGAAAACCTAAGTGATATCATTCCCTACACCCGACGGTACCTGGTATGATGCTCCAGTATCTCTTGCACCCACACACCCTCTTGGGAGTGGGGATGGAGGCAGTTCTGGCTACACCACAGCCAAAATGTGCCGCAATCCCATTCCGGAGAACGACCAGCACTACTGAGTCAGCAACACCACCCAGGGCATCCCGAAAGCGTGGTCGGCATCACTTTCCCGCACTGACCTCGGGGTGGTTCGCAGCGTGTGGGAGAACCGAGGCACAGGGAGGTGAGTAAATTCTCCAGGGCCACAGATCAGTGGGTGGCAGAGCCAGGTGCATGCCAAGCTCCTGATGCTGTGCCAAGGGAAGCAGAGGGGACAGTGTGTGAGGGGTGAGCCCACACCCCTGCAGGCGCTGGGGTGTTGCTGGAGGGACTGTGGCACAGGCAGCCGGCTCGGTGTGCTCTCGCTACCGTGGTGGGTGATGCCCTTCCTTCCTTGGGAAGGCAATGCCAGAACCAGCCTGCTGCACTCCCAATGGACCTCTCCTTTGGCAGCTGGATACAAGCAGGCCTCTGATGCGCCCCATGGCTACAAGGCAGCTTGGAGCTCAACTCCCCAGCAGCTTTCACACTCATCATGCCACCTCTCTGGAGGGAGGCAGTGCCACCAAACAAGGTGTGGGTATGGAGCTGGGACCCCCGACCAGCTCAGCTTTACTGCCATGTTCCCTCTCCTCTGTCCCTGGCTGGGGACCTCCAGCTCTCAGGTCTTCCCTTTGAAAGAGACGGTTCCTGGACCGCGGCATCCACCTGCTGCAAAACATCAAGCCCTCTGCCCTGATCACAGACCTGCCTGGCTTTTCTACTCCTATCACAACCCTCCTTTTGTGCTGTGCCCCCATCCTCTGATCACAGGAGGGGACAGAAGTCCCACCTGGGATGCCTGCTCCCAGAGAGGTGCCATCACCTCCTGTCCAGCTGGGACACTCAAGTCTCCAGCACATGACAGTGAGCACACACTGAGCAGCCACTGCTGGTGGGTCCAGCTCTCTCCCTTCACCTCGTTCGGATATTATTTCTGCTCCCTTATTGTTGAAAAAATAATGCTCAAAATTAAAATGTAGGCAGCAAATTATAGTAATTACCCAGCAGTTCCTCCTGACAGGCCTTTTGTGTTCCATTCACTGACACTCACTAGGCAAATCCTCACAGTTTGCTCCTACACACTCGAGAAATGTTCAGCCAATGGTGTCAGAAAGCGCAGCTCCAGGGGCATGACAGACAGCAGCACTATGGGCATGGGCCTAGGGGTAACATCTTGGCTGAAGGGTAGCCAAGCCCCAGCCTGGGATGGCAGGGATGGGACTGCAGCTGACCACAGCCTCAGGCAGGGTAAGTGTGGCTAATTCACACCTTGGATGCAGTTTTGCCCTTGTGGCACCCAATCTGCCCCATCCCAGTAATTTCCAAATTTGTACAAACTTCATGGCAAGCATAGGGCTTGCTCGGAGCAGGCACATGCTGGCACTTTGGCTGTGGGCACTGGAATGGGCAGGTTGGTCTGTCCTTGCTCCGAGCTACCCTTGCACCCAGCCTAGACAGAGGACACCTGGGTGGGAGACCCCAAGGCACATCCCACCCCAAGGCCAGCCAGAGGGACGATATGCAGTGACCAGCACGGGCTGCAAACCAGTTTCTCCAGCCCACTTTTACTGCCATCAGCAGGTTTTTATGTTGTAAATATCTCTCATGGGAGAGGGGAAGGCTCCAACATGAGCACAAGGGAGACGAAAGGAGGAAGGTACAGAGCTGCCAGCTCCCCAGCATCACCTGTGCTGCAGCCAGCTCCTGTCTTATAAAGGTATGGGAAGGTGGCTGGCTTCTGACATGGGCTTTCCTGTCATTGGGTTTGGTTGTGCCTTAACTTGAAGAAATCAGTATTTTAAAAAAAAATCTATTTTAGTTTTGTGAACAGAGTAGAACTGGGGAAAAAAAATGGTTCAGATCAGTCCAAAACTCAGATGAATTATTGGCAGCACTGAAAATCAGCCTTTGAAAGAGTGCTTTTGGTATTCAAGGGAATTTTTTACAGCTACCCAAAAGTAACTATTCAGTTACTGTCATCAGCATTTTACATTTGTGCCCAACTCTCCTCTGCCTCATCACAATGACTCCATCCCGTGGCCTTCCCATGTTCTCAGCCTGGGAAAAGGCATAAGGAGCCCGAGGTTGTCTTGAGGACAATGAGCACAGAGCCTGGGCAAGGCATGGGAGGACCTTGGCAAGAACCTGCCACTTCCACCCGCCTCTCTTCAAAGAACAAAACCACTTGTTAGACACCCAGGGGAAAACCCCGAGCGGGGCGAGAACAGATACCAGACTTTAAAGACTAACAAAGGTCATGTTGAAACCTCCCGGTTCACCGAGTTCAGCTCCAGCGCAATCGCAGCTGCTCTGCAGTGCTGGCAAAAGTGGTGACACTCAGTGGAGGGGCTGGGGGACAATAAACCCACCCACTGCTCCAGGCTGGTGCTTGCCCGCTGCTTGCAAACTCCCAGCCTACCTCAAACTCCTGCCTACGTGGACTCCTCCGGTGGGTCCCCCAAAGGCAGGAGCTGCCTAAACATTGCCTTTTAAGGAGCAGCCCCATCCTGCTGTTGAATGCCTCTGCACCCTGCCCGGCGGCAAAGCAGTGGGTGCTGCCCGCTTCCCAGCTTGGGAAGGGAAGGGGGAAATCCTCGAGCAATTCCAGTTATATCAAAACCTCCTGCTGTAAGGATCACAGCCACGGCGCAAGGAGATAATATCAGAAAAACACCTTCCCCCATCGTGACACCAATCTCTGCACATTTTGACAGACTACTGAATCGAATTTTATTGCGTAATGAAAGTGTCATTAAGCAAGAACTTTCCTCTTGCTGGGTTTTTGTTCCCCTATTTAAGTTTAATAACATGGTACTCCCCTTTACTGTCTCTCCCGGCAGACGCAGTCCTGCCTTCTCCTGATTGGAAACTCCCTGTGCAGCTCTGTGACTGGAGAACAGGCGATTCTGGTGTCTCCCTGTCCTAGGGCTGTTTTCTCTCACCTCCCTGAGCACAAATGACATGGGGTTTCATGCCACGCACAAAAAACCTGAGGGCGGACAGCAAGGCCCGGCTGATCTCCCGCCTGACAGGTGCTGGGAGCAGCAGTCACCCTCCCCATCTGCCAAAACACCCCAGGGTGGTAGGGCTGACTTTCCCTGGGACTCACATCTTGCTTGTTTAACTCCCTAAATCAGCCAGCTACGGGCTCTGACTGGTACCAGTACAGGGAGGAGTGTGGCTGGGGCAGATGAGCTCTTATGGTGAGGAGGACGGTGCCCATGTCTCTGAGCCCACCTGGTGCAGGCCACCACCTCCTCTGCTCCTGCCCAGCCGTGCTGGCAGCAGGCTCTGCCCCAGCACCAGGCTCTGCCGCCGCCTCCTCCAGCCTCTGAGGCTACCTCCGGAGTTTCACAGTCACTGTGAGTTGGAAACCCCCACCACGCAGGTCCCTGGAAATGCCAGACAGAGCCAGTTTGAAGCATTAAAGCGGCTGCTTCCTGGCAAGGGGGAATTTGGCTTTTCTGTAGAAGTCTGGTGTTGCAATCTCAGTTTCCCAGGTTGTAACGAAGGGGGAAACATCAGCCATTGGGCTTTACACCAGCAAATCTCCCTGCCCCCTCCTGGCCCCTGGGCTGGAATAGTGCTACGTGCTCCCACGCTTCATCCTTCCTTCACACAGGCTTTGGCAGCTGCTTTTAAGACTCCTTAAGCGCACCTCCAGCATTCAGCATAAAACAACAAGAGGCACTTCTTAACAACCAGATGCTGATCTCCAAAACAAAGCCGTGCTCGGGAAAGATCCCTCCAACGACCCTCCCCTGCCAGCACCTGCTCACCCCATACCTGGCCCCCGGCCAGTTTGCTTGATTAAAGTCTATCTATTAAGTTTTGCGACTATAGAGAGCCTCGCTCAGCAACGCGCAGGATTGGCACAGGGTTGTAAAGAGGGTTGGAACAGCTTAAAGGCGAGCGAGCCAAACACTTCGGGATATTCACAGGCAAAGTAATCCAAGTCCACAGCTCCCATCGGCACCTGGGCAGCCGGCGCTCCAGAACGTGTAATCACCCTCCCGGCAGCAGGTGCATTTTCCAAGCAGAGCCGAACTTGCTAACACGCCTGTTTGCCTCTGCCATCCCCGAATGGCACTCATTTCCATTTTAATTTCCCATTTACAATCCTCTCCGGGCCAGGAGAGTCGGCAGCGACGCAAGCGGGATGCAGGGGCTGGGGACGTGAGCTCGACAGCCCATCAACAGGACGTGACTTTGGCAAAAAATTAAAGCAGCGAACGAGCTGGCGCAGGAGCGGCACAAGGAGGGGAAGTGGCAAGAAGGTCTCTGCTACACTCAGCACTTTTTAAAAACGGTCTCAGCAAAGGCTCTGAATCAGCTCCAGGATGTAAAGTCACCCCGTGCTGCCCGCAGCCCTGGCTCTTGAGGGCTCCCCAACACGTGCCTGAGGAGTGTTGGGGTTCACTGTCTTCTCCTTAAATCCCAGAGCTGTGAACACAGGCAGACAGTCTCTGTGTGCCTGGAAAAGGTCACAGTGAAGGCATGAGGCTCCAAAGAGCAGTGAAACTACAGGCTACAGGCACCATCAGCTCCAAAAAGCAACAGGCAAAGTGCCTTCCCCATTTCCTACAGCCAAGCCCTGCCTCGTGGGACACACACGGGCTCCAGCCACAGTCCAGACATCCCTGGTGTTGGCACAGCTCCTGGGGCCAGAGAAGCTGAGCACACTCCCTGCACCACCACCTGCCTTCCTCAAATCCTCCCTGAGGCACGCTGGGAACAAACCAGCAGCAGGACAGGCAGGATCTGGCCCTGCAGCTCAGGACCCACCACCCTGCACTGACGTCAGCAGTCAGACACCATCCATCCCTGATTGCTGGGTTAGCTCCAGCACAGTCAACAGGAGAAAGAAAATGAGCGTCTCACCTTTTTTAGCTGTCTCCATCTCCTCTTCGGTCCAGCGAGAGCTTTCATTCATTTCCAGGGAAGCTGAGAAGGAAGAAGGAAAAAGAGAAGTCAGCTGTGAGCACAACCCAGCAAGCCCAGTGAGCTCAGAGGAGGTGTCCCAACACTCAAACCCTGTCCCATGCCCTGTTCCCTGGAGGCATGACAAAACCCCGTGCAGTGCAGAAGTGCTTCAGCAAGGAAGGCTGTCATGGTGTGGGCTCTTGAGGCTTCTCCATGCACAGTACCCCATGCACAGCATCCCCTTGGGATTTGCCTCGGTGATGCAAAACCTCCACTTCGGTCCTGGAAGCAAAGCCAGATGGCTCGAGGGTGGCAGCAGATTTCCTGCCAATTTGGTGCCACGCACTCTGGCCCAACAACAGGTACCTAAGATGGAGCTGCTGTGGCTGTGTGCTTTGGAGGTGGCAGACACAGGGTGGGACCGTCACCCTCAGCACAGACAGAGAAACAGCATCACCTCAGTGGAGACTTTGGCTGACTGCATCTGTCAAGGGTGTTGGCTGTGTGTGACCGCGGTCTCCCTCTCTGCCATCACCAGGCTCTTGGACAACAACTCAGAGCCACTTACAGCAGCGGCGGGGGCTCGCCCGGAGCAGTGCCCATCGCAAGGGACAAGCTGCTCCAGCCAGGAGAGATGGAGAGGGGTGTCAGCATCTGATGCTGCCCCTCTCCCCCACCCCAGGCGTGGTGCTCGGGACACCAAGGTCCTGCATAAAGCCCTCACTATGCACCAGTCTCGCTGGCAGCCTGGCACAGAGCAAACCCTACAAAAACAAACCGGGGTGTGAGTCAGAGGCAAAAAACAACTCGGTAAGGAAACAGATTTCCGGCTCAGGCTGCCAAGGGGTGATTACTCTAAACAACAGGCAAAGCATTATTTCAACAGTGATGAGAGATGTTTTGACAGTGTCCTTTCAAAATGGAAAGCAGGCTGATAGGTCCAGGATAAAGAATACAGGCGAGAAGAGAAGGAAGAATATTCCAAGAAGCTCTACAGGAAGCTGAGACCCTGTGGGAGGACAACGTGGGCTCCGATGCCCACAGCATTGGGCAGAAGAGTCTCCTTCAGAGCTGGCTGAGCACGACTGCAGGTGTCACCTCCCAGAAGACAGCGCAGGCCACTGCCTCCCCCAGAAACGCCGTGTCCCCCCCGGGACACCAGCCAAGAGGGAGGGAAATCGATACCTCACCGCTTCCCCTGGCTGCGGGCAGAGCCGGGGCCGCGACACTCGTTTACGTAAAAGTGAGTGTCCCCAGTGCTGTGCCGGCCCTTGGCTCAGCTGGTGATGGCTGTTGTTGTATGGTAAAGAAATGTCACAGAAACGGCCCGTTTGGTTTGATTAATGGCATTGACTGAGGTTGCGCAGTTATGAAACAGATGCCTACAGGGAGCTCCGGCACGCTGCAGTTAAACCACAATACGGTTTTGTGTTGTTTTTTAATGTTCAATTGGTATTTAAAATGCAATAACTTTCTTAGCCAACCTAAATTAAAGCGCTATTGGAGAGACATAAAGTGAAACCAATTGCTCAGATATGTCACTGGAATTGATCCATTCCCTTTTCCCAATTTAACATGGTCTAAAGCCTTTTCTCTGTGTTCGCAGCGAAGTTTATCAAGGACTCTGAGATGTTGGGATAAAAAAATCCCATCTAAGTTATTGGCATTATCTGCTGCTTCTCTGCAGCACTGCTGAACAAGTTGGAGGGAGAGAGCAGGGCTCCGTTGTGCTGGGGACTATTTATATCGCCTGTATGAAAACAGAGCGCTCGCAATCAAGGCTTCAGCCAGTTGTCAGCAGAGAACAGGGAGGCGAAACACCTCCGCGTGATTTATAGCACATGGAACAGCACAAGCAAGAAACTGCAGAGCAAGGAAACCGAGAGGAGTCACCCTGCTTTTATTTTTACCTGCCTTAGGTAGCACAGCAATAATTTTGTACTTTGATGAGAGTAGAAAATATAGGAAAATCATCCAAATTCCTCGATGCTTCTCTAAGTCAATACATGAGCTGTTCCCCAGGGTGGACACTACTGATGCCACAGACGCGAGAGGCAGATGCGCCTGACGTGGGGCTGTGGATGCTGCCACGAATTCCCATCTAGTCCAAGACAGGCATGGCAGCATGGCATGGCTATGGCCAACTGCTACATGTGGCCGCAGGCTGGTGCGGTCCCTGGGTGCCACATTACAGGCAGCACCCTTTGCCTCCTCAGTTATGGGTGGAAATGGACCAGCCCAATGCCCAAAGCCAAGGGGACACAGGTCCCACAGGCTGCAGCTGCTCAGGCTCCAGGCAAATTTGTAAACAGAGGGCAGAACTGGCAGAGACCCAGGCAAGCCTGAGCAGGCAGAGCCAGAGCAGGGTTCTGTGCGGAGGTTGAGGGTACTCAAAGCCCGAGAAGCTGCAGAGGGAAACAGCTCCAGGTGCAGGAGGGACACGAGCCCTGCAGGAACCCAGCCAAGGCACTGCTAAAACGGACGGCTTCCCCTTTGCTCTTTTGCAACACTTTCCCTCTGAGGCCATAAAACCCAGTCAGCCAGGACAGCCTGGGCTTGCACAAATGCCCCCACTTAACTGAGTGAACCACGCTGAGTAATTCACGGGACAGAAAAAACCTCATTGCTGCTCTCCAAAAAGAAGGATTTCATGAAGGAAACCCCTCCTCCGTGAGCTGGGGGGGGCAGAGCAGGATGATGTCACATCCCAGCACAACGGACACCCCAAAAGCCCTGCCAAGGTGCCCCCGTGCCCTGCCACCTACCCAGCTCTGCGCTCTGCTGCGGCGTGGCTGCCTCCTCGTTGTTGGCTTCGTTGGCCATGGAGCGGGTGATGCGGCCCTTGCGCCGGCCCTGGCTGTTGGCAGTTTTGCGACCTTTGGAGGTGACTGTTTCTTTCTCATCATTGTCTTCCCCAGACGTGTCGTCGTTCTTGTCCCTGCAAAAACAAGGAGAAAAGAAAAACGTTGTTGGGTTGATCTGATTTTTAGGTCAAGCAATTATTTCTCTGCATGTGTTTGGGGATGTTTTTTTGGTTTGTTTTTTTTTTTCCTTTTTTTTTTTTTTTTGTTGGTCTTTGGGGGGGCAGGTCTGCATTTTTTTTTGCAGACGCAGGCTCTTTTCCCGGCCGGGATTGGAGGTGGGGTGATTTGTGGTGGGGTTTTCTTTCTGCAGCTGGCTGCAGCTCCACCACCAAGTGCACGCAGAGACCTGACGGAGACAGGTTTAATACCAGACCATTCAAATTCATCCCTGCCTCCTCCTCATTTATCTTCCTGAAAGGGACCTGCTGGTAAATGTCTTTGCAGCCTAGATATAATGAAGCCAGATGTTCTTTTAAACCAAGTATTAAGCCCATTACAGATAGCGAGCGGTCTGCGTGCCAACCTTTCCCTGCCACGGCACTGATGCTCGGCGTGAGGGAGGCAGGGCTGGCTGGAGCCCTTCATCTGGGAGTGCTCACATTGACATCAATAACACTAAAGGTGAAGTGCCGCGCTCCGCTGCGCCCGAATTGCTCCTCCAGCTCCAGAGGCTCCCCTAACAACAAAACAAGCTAGAGGATCAGAGGAGCTTTGCAGATTGATTGGGTTGATATACAAAAAAAAAAAGCGTATTGAGTTGCTTTCCCAGTTTGGGAGCAGCAGGGAAGAGGAATGAGGAGGAGGCTTTGCCTTTCCCTCCCTGTGGAGGAGGTGAGGTGGGCGCACACGATCCTGCACAGGGTCAGGTAGCCCTGAACAACACTGCATCCCACCACCTTATCCCATCGCTGCAGACCCACCCCAATGCCCAGCTTTCACTGGAGCCAGGCAGGGATGGTTGTCCTTACTTTGTCAGTTCTTCTTTGTCATTTTCTGTTTCCTGTTTGTCTTCCTCCTTCTCTCCCTCTTTCTCTTTTTCTTTCTCTTTTTCATCTTTCTCATCTTGGTTGCTCCGGGGCATTTGCTGCTGCTGCAAAACAAGGGACATAAAATAAACCAAGCCCTCAGTGCTGAGGCAGACACATGGCAGCACCTGGGCCAACCCAAACAACCGCCACAAAACAATGCAGGGGGCGAGCGGCCAAGAGGAAAGAGCTGCAGGGCACTGCTGGAGGCCACAGGGGCCGAAAGCTTTCCGGGGAGATCAGAGGTGGTTCAGGATCGGCCAAGGCAGCTGCACTCTGGCTCCTGTTCCAGGCAGCGGGACAGACCCGGCAGCTCCCTTGGGATCAGGCAGCAAGAGAGGATCTGATGCAGGGGTAAGGCAGGGAGGTGAGAACAACTCCCCTGTTCCTGCAGACCATGGCTTAGCCACATGGGTGGTGATTTGCAGCCAGTGGGATGCATTTTGCTGGAGCATGAAGGAGACAGGGGCACCAGTGACACCCCGAGGATCAGCAATACGAATGCTGTGATCTTTTTCCCAAGCATTTGACACAGCCCATGGGGAAAGTTTGTGACTCCATATCACCAAGCAGTGGAAATGCCCAGCTCCCTGCCCACTCTGTACTACCTGGCATCCTCTGCAAAAGCCATGTGCCCAACCACTCCAACACTGCTGCTGCCGCTCAGACTGAAGGCACCCCAGTACCCCAGGGAGGGACACAGTGATTATTATAGTTCTGGATTTTGTTTCAACAGCTGCAGGAAGGAGGTTGCTGGGGAGGCCTGGTTCCCCTGACCTCCCTTCCCTCTGGCAACCAGCGAATGAGAGGCATTGCATAGAGAACAAGAAATTAGAGACGGAAATGATTTATTAAACCATCCTGCTCCTGGCTAATGCAAGGCTGCTTGCTCCAGGAAACCCACCCGGGCTCACCCAGTCCCTGCCCAGGCTGCAGGGCTTCCACCACTAGGGAAAGGGTTTGGTGATGTAACAGGGGGGAAATTGCCTTAAAGTGGATTTATTAGCAGAAAGTATGATCCCAGGCAGCCTGGTATGGCTGGCACACAGCCATACAGCAAGTGTGGACAAGGTGTCCCTGCATCCCTGGAGCCAATGGGACTGGCATGTCACCAATCTGCAGAACTAGGAGGCTGCTCTGAACATGGGCATCCCAGCAGCAGCAGTGCAGGGTGCAAGTGAAGCTCTCTGCCCCCACAGGCTGGTGCTAAAATGAGAAGCGTGGAGCTGTCAAATGGAGCAGTTTAACAAGAAAACTGCTGATTCTTTCAGGCTCCAGTTCAACAAAAGTCCTTAAAATCCAGGCACTGCCATCACTGAAACCCTGCGGACTTTCAGTTCCTCTTTGTACGGGGGGGGGGGCAGCTGTGCCATCAGGATCCCCACATGCATGACATGCTCAGCCAGCCCCTGCAGCACCTCCTTCCCAGAACAGAACCACAATGCATCAAGCTCACAGTCCCACTGCACCCCCAGGAATGGCTCCGCGGGATCCAAGGCCAAGAGGACCCAGAGGAGAGGAAGCCAGGGACACTTGGGATGAGCACTCAGTTGCTTACGATCTTCCAAAGCCCACAGACCGCTAAGGCTTGGGGAATGGACTGTCTCCTGGCCAAGTGTCATACCCAGCATACCAGGCACTGCCCTCACCAGCCCGCAAAAGAGGGGAGAAGGAGGAGGGCAGTGGACAAGCCTGCTGGGACAGAGAGGTGGGAAACCCTCACTGGCTGCAGAGGAGCAAGGAGCATCCGTCACGCGCATTTCCCCGGTGTTGCCTTGAACTCTCTGACTCTGAGTCATGGCATAGTAAACCCTGATTGTGGGTTCAGCTCAGACAGACACCCACGAGGTGAGGGCTGTAGCCTCCAAGGGCCAAGCAGGCAGAGAGGCAGGCTCTGCCCCAGCCCTGGCCATCACCACCCACACACATTCCCCTCACCAAAAGTTTTGGCAAAGGAGGGGAGCCCATACAAGGTTTGCAGTATGTCTACCACTCCACTGCAAATATTTTTTTTTGAGGGATGGAGGAAACCCTGCATCCCAGAAATCACAGCTCACCTCCAGCTCTAAAGCCAGCCATGACTGTACAAGTCCCTGCCCCAACATCAGGCTGGCGCAGTTCCCAGGGGAAGGTTCAGCATCATCTTGTCTCTGCACTTGTTTGAACCAGAGGGCTGTCAGCCCAAGTAGCCACTGCAGCTTTTCCCCAGAGGAACAGGCTGGGATGGCAGTAATGCCAAGGAGCTCCCTGTGCCAGCCTGCAAACGCATGAGTGAGAAGGCAGGGAGAGATGTGAGTGGCCGCAGCAGCTCACACTGCAACACAGGTGCTTCCCCAGAGAAGCATCTGCCAAGCTCCGTCATGATGAGGATGGGCAAACCCACTGGTCTGGCTTCAGTGGGCCACCGCACACTCTCTCCTCCAAGCCCAGCCTGGTAGGACATCAAATTAGGGCTTCTCCCAGTGCGGACACACATCTTGATCCAAGGATGCCCTCTAGTGATTGCCCTGCTCCAGCCACGGGTGGGTGTCTGATGCGAGGAGCAAGAACCAGGTGGGCACAGCACCTTGCACCCAGCAGGACACACAGGACAGGTCTCACCTGTCAGACCTCTCCTACCAGGGAGAAATACTTAAAATGGGCAGCACTGTCACCACCAGGCCGTAGTGGGGAAAACTGACCCAGCTCCACACCCATGGCTGCACTCATGTCTTCATCTGAGGAAGGCTCCCAGCCAAATGCTGATCTGAACCCTGGCAAGCCCATGGTGATGGCCTATCTCCTGTGCTAGAGCTTGGCTGCATGGCAGGGCACCCCCCAAACCTCCCAGCCATGCTCAAGAATGCCACCTCACATCTCATCCATGGGTACCTGCTGGGCTGGAGACTGTGGGGCTGTCTGCAGCACCCAGAGCCCTGAGAGGGCACCCCGGGGTCCTGAATGAAGCCATTTGGGAGCTCAGCTACAAATGGCACACACAAATGGGACAGTCCCCTAGTGATGAACCATAGTCCATCCATGCTACACGCTCTACCCCAAACCTCAGACTGGCATCAGAACCAGACCATAGCATGGCACAGTGCCAGGAAAGCCACAGCCGGGAACCCACGAGCTGTCCGGTCCCCCCTCCCGGCGCGCGCTGCCCCTGCGGTGTGTGGGGAGCTATTCTTAGTGCTGGACACCGACCAGCTCTGGATGATTCAAGGGATGGGACGCCATCCCAAAGCGTGACAGGCCAGGAAATGCTTCCCCAATTACCAGCTGATGTTTCCCTGTGATTCATGCCACCCCGGCTAGAGGTGGACTGGCAGGTGGGTCAGCCCTTAGCGGACACACCAAAGGCTGGCACCAAAACTGCTCAGCTCCTGGCAAGCTTAAATCTCTCTCCACCTACATCCCTGCCACCGTGGGGATGAGGTACCCCACCTCCCGGAGGCAAACCAAGTACATGCTCCCCACCTTGCACAAGAGGGTGAAGGGATGTGCCCGAGGCCAGGGAAGATGCCTGTGGCAGAGGGCAGGGCTGTCCCTCCCTCCCAGGTCAGACGCTCTAACCCCGAACCGCCCTTCCTCCTCCTCAGCATCGCTGCTGCTTGTTTTTGCTGCCGACACATCCTGTTTATTTAAAAAGGCCCCAGGACAAAATCGGACACGGGACGCGTGAGCGAGAGGCCGACCCTACCCCGAATCCAGGGGGACAGGCGGCCTCCTCCGCTCCCCGCGCTCCGACCCGAGCTGCTCCGTAATTACAAACACCTGCTCACCTCTGCCCCAACCTCCCGCCGGCCCCGGAGCAGCTGGAGCGGCGCAGAGCGCTGCCATTCCTCCCGGGAACAGCGCGTTCCCGGGGCCGGGGCCCGCCGCAGGCACACACGCTCCCCCAGCGCCCGGCTCCCACCCGGAGCGACACGGCTCGCCCTGCCCGGCCAGTTCGGCTGGCACGGCACCAGGAGTTCAGCTGCAATAAAGCTTCGCCTCCAAGCGCACTTTAGCGAGACACCGGCTTCCAGGTAGGACCCGGACACCGAAATGCTGACCCTGCTGAGAACGGACCAACTTGCTGCGCGTCCTGGCAGCGGGACTTGCCGGGAAAAAGCCCCGGCGAGGAAGAGGTGCAGCTCCTCCCACTCTGTTTACTTCCTCTGCCGAGGCACTGCCTGCTTCTGGAAGCAGGACGGGAGGGCAGGAGGAGGTGGGGGAAGCAACTCCCCACCTTCGCCCTTCCCCAGTCCAGCCGGAGACGCCTCGCCTGGGCACGGAGCCGGTGGAACCAGCCAGAAACCCCTTCCCAGCCGGCAGCGCGTCCCTCGCCTCCGAAGTGCCCCGCTCGCACGCTCACCGCCAACTCCGGATCCGCATCTCCCCCCAGATCACTCACCTCCCCGCTCCCCGGCTCCCGCGAGCGGCCGGTACCCGACAGCCCCATCGCCGGCTCCCGGCCCCTGCTCACCGCCCAGCCATCCGGGCGCGCTGTGCCTTACGTTCTCCGGCTCTGAAGGCTTCCTGACGATTTGCATAGTTAAGCCGTAAACTAACCACAACATTCCTCTTATGATTTTGCAATCTGCTGGAATAACGTGGTCGCTCTAAGTCGAGTCGATGAATCATCATCTATAAACCACAGCTCTCGTCACCGGGGCTCTCAGTGCTGGCTGCAGCCAGAGTGATTAATCCGCCAGGATGCCAAGCTTAACCTACAGTGCAGGGCTATTTATTTTCCAAACTTGCAAGCCTCCAGAAAAAGACTGCTGTCTTCCCCATCCCCTTTGTGGTGAGATGTGTCAGGCTGTGGCAGGGGACCAGGGACAGGGGACCTCCCTGTTGCCCACAGGACATCCCAGCGTTAACCATTGGATCGTGCACCTTGCAACTGAGGCACCCGCACCCTTCCCTGGTCCCCTCTCACTCCCTGTGCCACGGCACCCTCAAAACATGCACCAAAACACCACTTTTGCCAGCAGGGATGAGGTCATCTCTGGGAGTCCAGTTCCTGCACCAGAACCACCAGCTTCTGCCAACCCCAACCACACTGCTTGCTGCTGGACGCACTGGTGGGGAACCAGGTCACTGTGATGGCATTGTGAGAGAGCCTGTCCCTGAGCCCAAGTGCCACTGGGGCAGCATCTCCTTCTCTCCCATGCCAGCTTTCAAGTCCAGATTGGCTACACAGGGAATGCCATTTGGCTGCCAGCAGGTGCATCATCTCCCCTTCCATCATTACAGTGCCCTGAGCTCTTATGGGAGATGAACACGCCATGGAAAACCACTGGCTCCTGTTTGTTCCTTAAATCAGGAGGGAGCAAGCCATGAGCCCTGCATACCCTAGTGTAGAGGGAGCCATGCATGCCAGGCTGAGCTGTGAGGCACCTGGTTTTGGTGCCACTCAAGTCCATCCTCAGGCACTGCAGGCAGTGAGTTGCAGGGTTTTTGCTGGAAGGCGGCTTTGCACCCTCGCCACAGGCTCACTGCGACAGCACAGGGACACATGCCAACCCTCTCCCCAGCATGTCACACCAAAGTCTGCCTCGACAGAGACTGTGGAGGGAGCTACATCCCACCAGCGTGAGCCCCAAGCCCTCTGGCAGCCGGGAGCACCCACTCGGCTGTGCCGCCTGTCCCGTGTGCAGGCTGCCAGCTCTTCACTTCTCCCGCGGGTGACTTCAGATCAACGGCATTTATGATGTTCTCCGGGCACTCAGCTGCAGAGCAGGCTGGGGCCGAGGTCATTGCACGCAATCAGGGAGTTGCAAATTAAAACCAGCTCGAGATAAGCTGAAGACAAAAGGCTGACTCTACGCTGGCCAGAAACGCCTGGGGTTTGCTTTGCTGCTTCTCCAGGAGCCCCAGCACAGCTGCCATGGCTGTGGGCATGCATGGGTGCCTCCTGAACATCCCATGGGATCCTGAAATGGCACCACGGGGCAGGATGCACTGCCCTTTGGGCACCTGGCACTTGACTCTCACTCCTCTTCCCAGCCCCACAGATTCTGTGCAAGGCATCTTTGCTAGGAACAGGGCTGGCACAGCCATAGCTCGGGATCATCATCTCCACCACCTACATCCATCCTTCCACCTGCTTTCAAACTCTCCCTCTGGCAGGTTACACCACTGAGAGCCAGGGCAGGGACTTGGCCACTGAGCACCTGCAGCACCAGCCTCTTTAGCCACCACACTGCTCAGGCACCCGAAGTCCCCATGGAGCTTCCTTCCCCACTTGCCAATGCCACAGCAGAGGGAGAAGCACCCACAGCTCAGCTTTGATACTGCACGGCCACTGCAAACACTGCTCCCCACACCTCCCTACCACCCCTTGAGGCAGTCTGGACACGGAAGACAGGGAGGACAGCTATGGAATACATATGTGTGTCATGGAACTGACTCTCAGGGCCTGGAGCCTCTGATCCAATGGTCTGGAATGCCTCAGGCCTCACTGCCACCCACTGCCACACAGCCTGGCTTCTCATGACCACACACGGCACCCTCTGCTCATGGGAGAAACCACAAAGCAAAACAAGCCGCTGCCAAAACAACAAGGAGAGGAAGAAGAATGTCTGCCGGCGACTTGGCTTTGATTGCTTGTGTCCCGGGGCTGGGTTTGATGCTGTTGGCTGCAGAAACAAGTCAAAAAAATCAAAGGGCCAGGCTCAGATTTGATAAGAATGATAGAGAGCACGGGGCTCACTCGATCCAGCTCCAACAGCAATGGCCTCGAGCTGGGCTGTTCCTCTGATGGCAAACAACAAACTCTGCAAACCACAATCTTCACGTGGCAGAGATGGACAACGCCAAAGCCGTGCCCTCCATCCCGGGAGACAAGGACAGGCCCCACACACACTTGCCAGTGCAGCTCTCTGGCACCACAGGCCACAAAACATGGCCAGTGCCAGCAGCAAAGTGCTGGCAGTCACAGCCAGGCTGCCCTGCCATGCCACAGGAAAGCCCTGTGCCATCTCCCAGGCTACTGGTCTTAGGGCAAGCAGCGTGTCAAGGGTGAGGAGGGGCTGGCTGTGCAACTGCAGTGATGCTGGACCCTGCACAACCATGCCCATTGCTCACACCTGAGTGTGGGTTCATCTTGGGCAGTGCTGGGAGCTGGCTGGGCAGGGGAGCCATTCATCAGGGCCCTGTGTGGCTCAGCCCAGCACAGCTGGCACTGCCACCTTCCCACTGCTCACTCCATGATCCCAGTGAAGCACTGAAGTGATTTTTACAGGACCTTGCTCGCTTGGATCCCTCCTTGAATCACCGAGGGCTTTTCCATAAGAGGAAATGTTTCTTTTCTGGGTTGCTGCTGAGTTTTTTAAAAAGTGATTTGATTGCTTGCGAAGGGAAAAATGACCCGAGGGGAAGAGAGCGTAACATTTGGAAGCAGTAGAGATGAGCCCCCACTCTGTCCCAGGCAGGGAACGCGTGTGTTCTCTTCCCTGTGGTTTGCTTTACCCCGCTCCCCCCGGCCACATGCCGACCCCTCTCCGAGCCCTGTCAACAGAGGAAGGTGCTGGGTCAGCAGTTTGAGGGACACAGAGCAGCATCCATGCACGCCACAGACAACCAGGGGCAAAGCAAGCCCTGTATCCTCATGGAAGCAGACTCCTCCCGAATTTTCAGCTGTGCCTGCTTTAGAAAGCAACTTAGCAATGACCTATTTCCCATCCATTCCTAGTCAAACCTGGACCATAACAACAGATAAAACAAATCATCCCAAAATCCAACAGCTTCTACATCCTGCCAGGAAGATGCTGCAGGTCCCTCACTGGGCTCAGTAATGCCCAGGCTGGATCCCAAACCCTGTCCTGAGGAGTACTCACGTGGGCACTGGTGTGGTGGGGCATTCGCTGCGAGGACACATCGACCTGCTGCTGGAGAAACACGAGTCCCAACTTGGAGGTCAACCAGAATGAGGGGGTTCGCCTCCCCAAAGTGACTATGTTATTATTGCTACCTGCAGATGTGATCAAGCAGCATGGAAGAGCCCGGCTGTGGGGCCAAAGGGTCCATCAGCAAGTGGTCCATTGGCAGCCTGTGCTGGTGCTACCCTGGAGGAAAATGGCTGGGTGTCCCTGCCTGCCAGTGCTTGTCCCCAGTGCTCTGAGCCTCCAGGTCTCCCTGCTGTCCCTGCACTGCCAGCAGGCTGTGTGGGGACCCAGGGACCAAGCAGCCATCCTCCTGTGACGACGCATCCTTCGATTCTTTTCCCAAATATGGCCACATCATTCTCATTAAATCACCCCCAAAACTGCAGCTGAGATTTCAGGAATGCGAGTTTCCATTGTGTTTGCCTGATTGTGTGGCCTGGAGAAGTGGCAGGGGAAGCTGCTGCACCCTTGTGATGGGGGAACAAGCACCATGCACCTTACAGGGCATCCCTGGGGGACAGAGTTTGGGAGCAACTGGAGTCCAGACTAAAAGAGTAGGTGCCAAGGGAGGGTTACAGGATTGCTGTCAGCTCGAGCACCACTGTATCTCACACCTCACCCACCTCCCCTGCACAGGCACCCCAATATAAACCCCACCTGTGACCGCAGGTTTGAAGAGCGACAGCCTGTACCAAGTAGCACGTGCACAGCTCCCATGGGATTAATGCTCTGTGAGATGTTCTCCCCATGAGGCTGCACTCGAGGGGGACCAGGACCACGGGATTTGGCCAGTTTTGACTTCTCATGGGTCCTGCAGCCTCAGCCTGGTTTCCCTGACCACCAGCAACCCTGACACACTGCAGATTTGTCCAAAAAATGAGGCAAATTCAAGCCCTTTTATGTCCCAGCAGTGACATCCCATCAGCAGAAGATGAACCCATGCTCCAGTGCTGGCATCCCTGGCACCATTCCCAACCAGGAAAACTGCTCCATCACAGACTGCCCCTGATCACCCGTGGATAATTTCAGTGCTGTTTTAAATACAGCCCTAGTCAGCACAGCCTTAAATGCCTGCGGAACAATTTGTTGGTATTTGTGACACAAACTTTACTGGCCACATCCAGGGCTGCATATGTACGATGTGCTGTATTATTACACCAGGATTTTGTGGCAAGTATCTCCCTGCATCTGAAAGAGAAGTTGTCAAACCCTTTGTCACTAACAAGAAGCCACTCCCCAGACTGATGAAGATCAAATGCTTCCCAGAAACAAGTATCATTCCTCTCATTAGCTGCTGTGGTTACTGAAGCAGGGGCACTTGCACAATTTGCAGTGTTAGAGGCAATTTGATGAGCTTTGGACTTGATCCTCGTGGAGGGAGGGGAGGTGATGGCACGGCAAGGCTGGAGCATGGTGGGAGCTCTGCTCCTGCACTGGGGACAGAGTGCAGGCACTATTTGGAAGCCTGAGCCCTGCCAGCCCCTGCAACAGGGCTGCTGATGGCCAGAGAAACCTGCCTGGCCAGATTTTTCCTGAGGTTGCAGGACCCATGAGATATCAAACCTGGCCAGACCCTGCTGGGATGCACTTCTGCCAAGAAAGTAAACGGGTTGTTTATACAAATCTGGGCTGGGGCTGTTTATCTGCGTCGGTGAGGGGAATGGTTTGTGTTTGGGGAGGGCGGGACAGCGGTGGGATGGATAATTCAATTTGGGTTTTGGCAGGGGGCAGGGAAGAGGGTGGGCCTGGGAAAGGCTGTCGGGCCTGGCAGGGGACAGTGCTGGCCGCCCGGCCAGGTCACACCGTGGGTCTCCGCCCTGCCAGCACAGCTCTGGCACCGCTCTCGGCGGAGGAAGGGGGGTCTGGGCGGCTCCAGTCCCCTGGGTGCCACGGAGTAAGTCCTCGAAAGCTTCAAGGCCAGCACACGGGCCCTTTCGCCAGGGAATACGTGAGCACCGTCTGACAGCAGCGCCAAGGGGACCGGCCTGACGGCACATCCGGCGGGCCGTGTCCGTCCACCATGACTTCATCCCCCTCTGAGTCATCCCCAGGGCGGGCAGGCGGCTCCTCCAGCCGCCCATCACCGCTGCCGACCGACCCGACACTGGAGAGAGCATCACCGATGGCTGTGCCTGGCGGGATGGCCCCTCGCCTGCCCATCCCAGCATTGCATGGGAGCCCCATGGTTTTTTCCCCCAGGAATTCACCAGCACCACCGTAGGAAGCATATCTGGCATGCTGTAGCCACTCCACTACCACACGGGCAACGCTACTCCAAAATCAAAGCAAATTCACTCTGGAATAAAAACCTCACGCTCCAAGCGGAATAATTATGTTGAAGTAGGGTCACTTTCCATCCAGTCTGCTTTCAGGCCAATGCTTGTGCTCCCACAGCCCAGCAAGACAGCTTCCCAAAGGGCAAAGCACATG
Source organism: Manacus vitellinus (assembly GCF_001715985.3). NCBI lineage: Eukaryota > Metazoa > Chordata > Aves > Passeriformes > Pipridae > Manacus > Manacus vitellinus. Next base: position 4,219,613 of record NW_021940379.1, read on the forward strand.
GTGCTTCAGCTTTGGTGCCCCTGCTATAGAATTTGGGGGGTTCACAGAGTCATTCTGAAAATGTCCTGAAGACTGACTGCCACAGACCCTGAGGTGACACATCTGCACAAGAGCCTTTCATTACAAGCTCATGCAAATTTATGCTTATTACTGTACACTGACAATTGGATCAGACTCTTTTACCGCGGCACAAATTCTTTTCTTTCTTTCCAATGAGAAATAACAACTAGGAAGCTATTTCTCTTCCCATCAATTCCCCCCTTGCAGGGTTAAATTGCCTTTTCCATACACAAAGACAGAGGATTATTTTAGAAATATCTTAACCACAGGAGCCTTAATATTATGCATCATGACCCACTGGATGTGGGTTACCTTTCACTCTTCAGTCCGGAGAAGGCAGCGTGCCGGGAGCATGAGCCCTGCCTTGGAGCGGGTGGCTCCGTTTTCTGACAAACTGGAACTGTAATCATGTGAAGCCCCTGCTCTTGGCAGGAGATTTTTTTAACAATAAGTAGCAGCTTTATGAGGAATATCCCTTGCCAGGGGACCGTCAGCCAGAGAGCAGTGGGATTCTTATTTTTTAATGGACTTTTAATAAGCAGGCCACAAAGATAGTCCTGACACCAGAGCAGCTTTATTTCTATGTGTAATTATCTCCCCTTCGCTCTCAAGCTCCCCACAGCCTCCAAGAGCAAATAAGACCACCAACCTCTCCATGAGAAAAGGAGGAAGAAACCAGCATAGGGCCACTTGAAATGCTCTTTGTATCAAACCTCATCCGCTCCTCTCATCTGATACAAAAGCCAACCTCTCCTCCCCTGCTCTAAATTAATTAAATCTCAGCTTTTGGCATTTAACTGCTGGAACCCTTACCAGCAGGGAAATCCATGCTCAGAGTGCTGGGAACACAGTGCCATGCGTCCCAGTGCAGCAGGAAGGCTGCTTAGGGCTCTGTCTCCTCCCTGCACATTGCCCATCCCTGTGCTGTCCCTCCGTGTCTCCTGTCCTTCATCCCGTCACCATCTCTGGTGCCTAAGACTGGGCAAGTAATGGCAGAGCTGCTGGTGCTGGGTCAGCCCAAAGCTGCAGGCTCCTCAGTCACAGTCCCCACTCCCCACCAGGCCACATGGATGACAGGATGAGGGACCTGCACAGGGTTACAAACAATTCAGGACCCCTGGGAACAAGCAGGAGGATGGGCAGCCAGCGTGCCAGCTGAGCCTTCAGGACGGGTTACTCCCAAATGAGTACAACTTCTGCAACACAGGCAGAATTTCAGCTGCTTCTGAAAAGACTCACTAAGCAAAATCCCACCAGGAGCATCCCTCCATCCCAGCCCTCCAGGCCTGCCAGTATCTAACTTCTCCTATGCTGGTTGGCTGTGCGCCAACTCAGCCTGGCCTGGGAAAGCAGTTCCCAAGGGAACAGTGCTCAAGGGAGATTGTGAAGGGGTGCAAGGAAGATGCTTCACTGCTCCCACCAGCCTCTGACAGGACTTTTAACAACACATTCCTCCCTTCATTACCACAAAATCCCACCCTAGCACAGCCTCCCCCTGCAGCACAGACCCAGCTGTGCTGCCCCCCACAGCCTATGCAGCAGTGTGCCCTTCCCAAGCCTGCACACAGGCTCTTCTAGTGCTCCTCTCATGCAGCCTTGCAGGAAATGGATGCAAATACTGGAGGTAGCACAGCACAAAGTGTGCATCTCAAAACCCACCAAGAACTCTGGGGAAGAGCTGCTCCCAGCTGGATTACATACAGCAACTGCTGTTTAGCACCTCTCTCCTACTGCAAATCATGCAGCCAGCCTGTGGCTCTTAAAGCTTGCCTGAATATCCCACCTTCCACCTGAGCAACCAACAGTAATGGGAAATATGCACTGTGCCACTTCCCCCCCACAAACTCAAGGGGACTCCCCTTTCAAAATCAATAATCTGGCTGAGATCTGCTCCAGGGGAGGTGCAGTCACTCCCTTCTGTGCAATTCCTACTTGCAAAAACAGCCCTGCCTTTTCCTACGGCTGATGAAGCAAGTCCCTGCTTCCAAAGGCTGGCACTGAATGAGGTTCCAAAGGGCAGCACAAATCTCCAGTGCCCAGGCTGGACCAGGCTCATAAGTGAGGGAAAGCGTCATGGGAAATTTGCAGCTAGCGATGCTTTGGATAATTTTAAAAACCAAAACACAAATAGTCCCTGCTGGGTGCAGGATGGGCAAGCCTTTGGCCTCAGGGGTAGGTAGGCTGATGCAGAGAAAAGCCTCTCACTCTCCACACTTGCTCAATTTAACATTGAAACCAGAATGAGCTGTGCTAAATGTCTCCACCGCTAACTAGAAACAAATGTGGCCTCATGTTCTAGTTGCTGTGATCTAACAAAACAGACCATGGTAAACACTATAAAAATGTACTGGAGGGAACCACCCTGTGTTTGCTGGGAGAGGGACTGGATAATCTAATAGGGCTTTATCCATCCCTAATGTCTCTGAAAAAAAGAAGGGAAAATTGGGCCCCGTCCATGACATTCGTCATGTGCTAGCTATTCTGATGCCTTAATGCTGCAGAAATCAAATTGGAGTGAGGCTACCTATCTGCTTCCCAATCAGGATCTAGGCCCAAGTGCTGCTTTTTATGGCCATGCAGCGTGAGGAGCTGCTGATGTCAGTGGTGGCACGGGCCAGGCCAGTTTTTCCATCCTTATTCCACATTATCTGGGGAGACAGTCCCTTTGTGGCCACCTCACTTTCCTCATTACGTGAATAATCACTCACTTCATGGATGTGGGGATCCACCAGCAGGACCTGCCTCTGGCTGAAAGCATTTGTGGGGATAAGGCACCTGCCCAAGAGGTTAGCACTTATCTGGGTACCTGGCTATTGTGGGATCAGCAGCAACACTGTCAAGGTCATGTCTAGATTTGTATCTTGGCCATGATAACGGCAAGGGTTGACTCAGTCCCCTACCCACAGGCACCTCGTGGCGCCCTGGTATCTGCTCTGCCCTTAACCAAAGGCTTGAGGGTCTCCTCTAGCTTCAGTGCCATATCAGCCAGCCCCACAAGCATCTCGGACACCTCCACAGGGATCTCAGACACCACACACACTCCAGATGGATTTATATGCCTCTGCTCAGGCATCACCAGAAGTCACTGCCACCCCAAGTCGTTCTCTCACACCTTTGCCTATAGGAAGAGCCTTGGGCAGGCTCTGCAAAGCAGGAGCATCCCCTCACCCAGCTCCCAGGAGCCCTGTCATTGGCTGCCATTGCCGGAGAGGAGAGAGCCCCACTCGGTTCTTGCACAGAGCCCAGGCTGCACGGGCAACCCTGTGCTCCTGACACACAGCCAGGTTTTCTGCATTCACTCCATCCTCTTTTTTAAGCATCTTGGGTTTGTTTGCTTTTTTAAAGATACTGTGACCTTGGCATAGGGACGGACAAACATCAACTGCCAGAAAAAAGCATGTTCTGAAAAGCTACAAGAGCACAACCACAGCCCCATCACAGCCTGCAAGCAAGATCCCCACGCGGGGAGGGAGAAAAAGCAACACTTGGGGGCTCACAGAAAGCACTACAGCTCCTTGCTCAGGCCAAGCCATGACGCTTCCACGCGTTCCTCCAGCTCTTACCTGGCTCTTCCCGCGTCGCCGGTAATTCCTCCTTACAAGGTTCTTGTAATTCTCATTCTTCTTGGTCAGGTAATAATAGAGGACACAGTCAGCCACCGTCTGCAATGACATGGGCAAGTCAGGGAACAGAAGGTCCTGTTCTCTTGCGCTGTTGGGGCACAGACTTCCAGGAGCAGCATTCAGACCCGGCCATCACCGGGTGTCCCGCTGATCCTGAAGACCTGCAGTCCAACAGCTTCCTTTCACCTCCCTCCCAAAGGCCTCCTGAGCTGGAAGAGTGGGGCCATGCACCATGTCCCAGTAAAAAGGCTGAGCTCTTCCAAGGGACAGACCAGGGTGGTCCTGCAGGTGTGAGGAGACAGAGAGGGGGTGCTGAGCAGAGAGCACCCCGTGTTGGAAACGAAGCAGGGGAAGGGCTGACCCCAGATGACCGTGGCAACCAGAGGCAGAAGAAGGAGCTGCCTGTCACCCTCTGTTGAGGTTACACGAGGCACAACCTGCCACACGACTGTCAGCTGGTGTTACTTCCACCCATTAAGCTCGCTGGCTCGAGCGCCCACGACTTTCTTGTGGACAGATTGAGATCCCAGCGTTCAGGAGCTGCCATCCCAACTCCAACTCCAGTGGCTGGCTCCACAAGCACCATCACAGATTGGATGTGTTAGGAAAACAAGGAACCATGGCCAGGACATATCCTGCTCCTGAACAGCACAGAGCGTGCCAGCATGCTGGGAAAAATCCTCTGCTGAACTGGGTGGACACCTGAATACTGGTCTCAGGCTACACCTTCACATACAGGGATCAGTGGCTGCATGAACAGGAATAATCCCACAGACCCATCACACCACAAGTGCTCAGGAGCCGGGGGCAGCTGCGTGCGCCCGGGGGTGCCCGGGGGCTGTGCTCGCCCCATCCCTCTGCAAGGAGTGGAACCATTTGCAAAAACAGATTGCAACTTTTAAAGTGTTAATTGGATCTCCTTCTAAACTAGCTCTGATTATACACACACACGCGAACACAAAAACTTACAGTCATCTGTTCCAAGGGCTAAGATCACTATTTTTTTATAATGCAATTTAAAAATCTATTAATTCATTACATTGAGCCATACTTTGCATCTCTCTCCAACAGGATAATGGATGTGTTCTGTATCATAATTACAGCCTGATTTACAAACGAGTACAAATAAAATTAGAAGACATTTTACAGCTTGGAACACAGACTGGATTGTGAACATCATCCAAGTCCCACCACTTTCGGCTTTACCAAATGGGAAAGGCTGAAGAGCTCGGAATCTTACAGCAACAGCAGCAGCACGAGGTGACTGCTGGCCTTTGCTTCCTTGTTACTTTGGACAGGAAGGTCAAGGCCTTATAAATTATTTCCCCAGCCTGAGTCATGCAGAAGCAGAGAATAATTTAAGGTAGAAAGGACCTCTGAAGGCCACCCTCTAAAGGGCAGAGGGGTTCCCCCAGAGTGAGGGAACACTGCATGGATGACGCCCTGCATGAGAAAGGTAGGGGATGCAACTAACTACAGGGACCAGAAAAGCAGCAGCTCTCAAATGTTTCCTGCTCAGGAGAGCATCTGGGTGATGGATATCGCTCTCTTTCCAGGCTGTGTCTGTCCAGGATTTGCCCATATGGCCTGTCCCACAGAAGGTACCTGGTCTTGCTTAGAATGGGACCAGAGACTCACTCTTCACCAGATCTCTTTCTCAAACCTTTCTTCATCAACCCAATTAACAGTAAAAGAAAACTCCAAGCAGCACAACATAGAAGCCTGGGAAAGGTCCTACAAACAAACTCTTCCTAAACACCAAGGGGAGATGTACATGCTTATAGGACACCCACCCGAACTGTTGGATGAAATGGGGCTCAGCCCACCCTCATGATCTTCTCTATGAGCAAAGAGACCCCTTCACTTTGTGCTGGGCAGCCGAGCGCCCACCCCCTGTGTGACAGCCTGGCTGGTGCAAAATGCCTCCGGGAGATGCTGGAAAGCAGCTCCTCAGGCAGATCACGGGGTGGGCTGAGACACCCACGCGCCAGGCTGGCTGCGTTCACACCTCTCGGCTCCGAGCTCCCAGTCTCTCCGCAGCTGACTCAGTCCCTCGTCCCTGCAGGAAGCCGGGAGGCGTCTGGACCGTGCCCGGGGCTCGGAGCCACCACCACCCACAGGTGCCCAGCAACTGCTGGCAGCTCCAGCACCACGAGCCAAGTGATGGGGGAGAGACAGCATGATTCAGGTTAAAGCCAGGCAGGGAGGCTTACCTTCCTGTCCAGAAAGGATGCAATCAGGCCGAAGTTCTTCGGATGCTGCATGAACCTGTGGAGCGAGAGGGAGAGGGTTAGTCTGGGTGCTGGCTCTGACCCCCTCACAGCTGGGCTGCCGTGCCCTGCGTGCCTGGAGCAGCGAGGACAGATCCCTGAGGGACTTCGGGGTTTGAGAAAATACTTGTCTGCTGCTCAGCTTCCCAGAAAGACAGGAACTTTAAATTTAGCCCAGTGGAGCTGGGCTGGTTGGGAGCTTCGATGTGCGAATGTTCATCATGGGAAGAGGGGTCAGCAGTGCTTGACAGCTGCTCATCACCCTGCTCGATCCCATGGACACCCAAGCCCACACCAACAGCAGGACAGGCACAGAGGGCAGCAGCACACTTGGCCAAGGTCTCAGGATTTGGCAAGGAAAGGGAGAGGAATTGCCATCACACCCCACATCATGTCTGTGTGTGGCCCTGCCACTGAGCAGGACTCCAAGCCCCGCTGGGCTGTTGGGAGCAGCTGCAAAGGGCAGGAAGGGAAACCCAAACCCCAGGAGGAAGTACAGAGCTGCCACAATGCTGAGTAGCTCAAGAGATCCCCGGTGGCACAGTGGCTCCAAGGAACACTGCCTCGTGCCCAGCAAGTAGAGGAGCTGTCAGCAGGCTCATCTGTGGCTCCGGCAGCCCAGGAGCCAACATTGCCCGCTCAGGGGAAGCTGACTCCAGGCAGAGAGATGGTTCTTCCAACAAATCAGGTCAGCAAGCCCTTGGCACGAGGTGGTCTCGCTGGCAGCACAGTTAACTGGTGCATCACCAAAGCACGGTGAACCTGGTGAGCAGTGACTTTGTGCCAGGGCTGGAGCACAGCACCAGCCCCAGAGGAGAGGCCACCAGCACAGGCTTTACCCCTGGGAGCCGAGTGGCCACGTTCAGCTCGTGCACCTCTGCCAGCTCCCAGGAGCTGATGGCTCTGTGCCCTGGGGAAGTGGATCGGAGGCAAAAGGTGGGAGAGCTGTGGTGTGGGCGTAACATGGGCGGGATGTGGCCAGCACCTTGGTGTCTCCAGCCCTGCCAGTGATTCCCCTGGGGCAGCTGGCTGAGCTCTCTCCTACCTTTGCTGCTCTGTCCCAGTGCCAAACTCAGAGTCAAGGCACTAAACTGAACTCAGTGAGGGCCTGACCAACTCCAGCCATGGCATTAGGATGCGGGTGCTGTCACCCACATGCTGATGCCCTTCTTATGCAGGATCCCATATGTTTTGGGTGGCACTGCAATGAGAACACTGTCCCCATAAATGGTCACTAGAGAAAAAAAGAAACCAGAAATGCTAGGGGGAAAAAAAAAAAAAAGGAAAAAAGCAAAGCAGCCAGGTTGCTCAGACAACCTGGGATCAGGGCATGGAGCCCTGTCAGGGGCAATGCAGGTGACAATCCACTCTCTTTCACGGGGCAGGCCATGTCCCCATGATGAGAGATGGATGCTCCACTGTCACAGTGTGCAGCACGGCAGCGCTTCAATGCCTGAGCAACACCCTGCTCTTTCACCAGCAAGCCACAGCTTCCCTGGAGTAGGCCAGCAATGGACTCTCAACAGAGACCTGAAATTCTGCCCAGAAGCAAATCAAATCAGACTCTTCCTCGTGGTTATGTTCTGACAGCTGAAATAGTTCAGACCTGGCATTTGTCGGCCTTGCAGTGCCTGGCTGTTTATTCCAAGAGCACCCGCCAACAGGGCTGAACAAAAGGTTGCTCCAGGTTTTCCTGGTCTCAGGAGGAGGCCAGCTTTGGGTCACAATCATAGATGACACAACTCTGGTTCACCTTAAAAACCCAGGTTAGAAGCTGCAGCACAGCAGGCAGCTCAGCTACCTGCACGCCAGGGTGGGGGAGAGCCAGGGCAGGACTCCCTGCACCCTCCTTACAGCTCCTGAGTACCAATTTCTCAAAATGAGCTTTGTGAGAGCCCTGAAACCCTGCTGTATTTATGCCTCAAGCTCTATATCACCCACAGTGATGACACAGAAACCACCGTGCACAGCAGGATGCACACACTGGGTGTGGATTCTTCCAGCCCCATTAGCCAGGCACGGCCCTGCCATTAAAGACCAAGTAATTAGCCTTTGCGTCATTTGTGGCAAGCCTTGCTGTTTGGAGTGGCACATTTTAAGGCTAATTAGCAATGAGGATTCTCCTCTAGCAAAGGCTTGGAGCTGGTTTGCTTGTTTTGTTCTTTTTCGGTCCATCTTGGCAATTAATTATTTCAGCTGCAAACGGGAGTTGTCACAAGCAGGGACAGGAGGAGGGATCCTGGACACAGAGAAGCTTCCAGCTTGGCTGGCTGTGGGCCTGCTGGTAATCCATGGAGCCATCCCACAACAGTCTGGAGGCCAGACTAAGTGGTGCTGCTGCAAAGGAACAAGGTGGCCCTGGCACACCCACATAACTCCATGTCCCTCCTGTCCACAGCAGGGAGCCGCAAGAGAGCTCATCCTGCCAGAAGCTGAACTTCAGCTCTGTTTTCACAGACAAACACAGCACACTGGGGGCACAAAGGCTGCTCCAGCCCTCCATGCAAACACACCTGGCATAGGGCTATGAGATACAGGGGAGTCTGGATGTGAGACTGAGCTGGGGACCCCCATCTTGGCTGACAGCACAGTGGTACCCAGGGAAGGGAACAGTCATCACCCAATTGATCTCAGCTGCTAGAGCAAAGCTGTTCCCAAGCACTGCTTGCAAACAGTAGAAAGCACCACAGCCAGAGTCTGCACGTGTCTGATGTGGGAATGCATCCATGGAAACAGCAGCCGGTGGCAAATCCAGCAGACAGCAGGACGGAGCGCTGAGGGACGGGCACCAGCTGGAAGCTGCAGCCTGAGGGGGTCCACATAGGGGGGCTGAACACTGACAGCCACGAGAATTCCCCTGGACACACAGTGCCCAAAGGATAGCATGTAAATACAGAAAGGTAATGCGTATGGAGTGTTTGGTTTCATTGGTGTTATCCTTGAACTGGCTGATACAAAAGCAGAAAAACTTCCCATTCTCACCCTGTCGCAAGCAGCAGCTTCCCACAGCTCAGCACACGGGCACGAACACCCCAACCATACAGCAAGGCCTGAGGTTTCTGTGCAGGTCCATCACCCTGTGCCCAGGTTCAAGGTAACACAGGGACTGTAGCTGTGTCCCTGGGGGGCAAGATAAGCCCCTGGGAAATTCCTGTCTTAGCGTGCTGGGGCCCCGGCTGAAGCCCTGCACGGATCCTGTCCACGTTCCCTAAAGGCTGCACTGAGAGAGGTGTGTGGGCTGCACTCACTTTTCCCGGAAGGTCTCCTTCTCCTGTTCACTCCACATGTTCATCACCTGCCGGTCCTTGTAGACCTTCATGGGGTCATCCATGAGGCCGTTCATGTTGATGAATTTAATGCGCTGCTGGTCAGCATCGTAGAGCATGGGCGGGATGACAGCGAGCTGGCGCATCTGCTTCTCCAGGTTCTTTGGGGAAAGCAGAGAGAACAGTTGGTTAGCACCACGGGCCCGCGGGGACTGCAGGGGACAGATGTTCAAGAGGAAAAGGACAGGAGGAGGAAGAACAGGAGAATTCAAAAGCAAGCACTAGACAGCTTTATTGCTAGAGTAATTGTAAATTAAACACTGAAAGAGGCGATCACAGTCAGCCAGGAAACAATTATTCTTTCATTTTGGATTAAAAGGCTTTAAGATTCCGCATGGAAATGATTTAAGCAAAACAGGTCCTGACCATGATGAGAGACAAGTCAAGCGGTGGCACAGGGAATGCAGACCCTTTCCCAGCCATCAAACCCATGGCCACATGGAGGTTCATCCCCCCACCCAAACTGCAAAGGAAGTGGGCCAGCTCTGCAAAGCTTCCTGAATGGGTGGGCAGAGGGAGATGTCATTTCTCCCTTCCACAGGAAACCTAAATTGTTCCAAGAGGTTTCAAATGTCACTATAACGGGGCTGTAATTTCTTTTTTTTTCTTCTTACTGCAACACCCTGGGACATAATCTGATGCCTTTACTCCATCCTATGGAACACAAAGTTCATTCAGAGCCCCAGCTGCACACCAGGACAGGACAGACTGGGCACACTGGTTTCCTTAAGTATTTGCAATTAGAGAGGCCGTTGTGATGTCTCATTTGTGCCATCCTCTGCCTGAATGCAGGGACTGTCCCTTCAGCTGAGTTGCTGGTGGTTCCCCAGCACAGGTTCACCCTGCAGGGATGAAGAGGTGTTCTGGCCATCCTCTTTCATTTGCACCATCACCCTGAGTCCTCCCTGTCAACCTGAAATGGCACTGCTTAAAAGTACTTCCACCCTTGACCCAGGAAGGCCAGGTCTCCAGTGCTGTTTGCTTTAATTTACAGGCAGATGCTTGTTCCTGGGAGAACAGTAATGTCTGATCCTTCCAACAAGCTGCCGACCCCTGCCTGCCTGGTACCGCTCTGCTTCCCTGCTGGGCCTGATCAGACCCCACCTCCTCTTCCTAAAGTGCAGCTCACTACACAGACATGGACATTTCAACACATTTGATCACCTTCCTCATCCTCACTAGGACATCTCCTGTTTAGCAACCGGCTGCTCCAGATGCCTGGGGGTGTCACCTCATGGTGGGAGGTCAGAGACAGCTCGCAGCCAGAGCATTGATCCGGACAACCACAGGCTGTCCACGGCAACAGGAGAAGCCTCTGTGCAGAGCAGAGAGGCAGCTGGCAGGAGCACTGCCTCAGCTGAGGGCACAGGGCCTCTCCCCTCGCCTGGCAGGGTCCTGGGGTGCTGAGCACTGCCAATACACCCCATCAGCCAGCAGCCAGACCACTCTCCTCTCCAGCAATGTGCTGGGACAGAGAGCTGGCCCTGCTGCCAGCAATGCTCCCCAGCTCTCACCTCCCTGCTCCTTCCAAACCTGTGAAAGAGCTGGAAGCTCCTAAGGTCTCCTCTGAGACAAGTGAAGCTGTGATCTGGGGCTCAGCAGGTGGCTCTCAGGGTGGAGTTCAGCAGCACACTGCAGTAGGTTGGAGGTGATGAGCTAACGTTCCCCTTGGCCACGAACCTCTGCAGAGCCGTGAAATTTCCCTCCGCTTCCAAGATCCATGTCCTCCAGGTTGTCGCCTTAACTGGCTAAGAGCAAACTGCCTGGGATCCCAGACAGGGATCGAGCCATCGTGCACAGGCAGCAAACATCCCAGCTATGGCTGCTCTCCCCTCCCAAACATGATCTATTCACTGCAGCTCGCCTCTGTGCCAAGAGAGTGGAACCCTTGTGAAACCAGATCCAAACGAAGCCGAGGTCACGGGGATGTTTCAAGATGAATGGAGCACTCCCAGAAGATGTGGGCCAACTGGCTCACGTACAAACCATTCATTCCATAGGATTCCCCTGTGTCAAGCCACACGGCCCATTCAAAACAAAATGAAACAGAAAAACCCCTCCACCCGGCAGTCTGGGCGCCGGCTCCCTTCCCTTCCCACCTCCGCTTCCAGTATAAACCACAGCCAGGAGGTGTTTGTGGGGTGCTACCCAGGACAAGCAGCATACTGGGATTTCCCTGAGACAGCCAAATGCCAATAAACCCGACCCACTGACCACCAGCTCCACATTTTGCTCCTGCAGAACACTGCACAGCTCCATTACATCTCTCACGTGGTTGGAAAGATGCTGCTGGATATTAAATGAACACCTAACTTTGGATCCTGTCCAGAAAGTGTGTTAGGCATCAGGGCAACCTCCCCAACCTCGGTGTGGCCTAGATTTGGCATTGAATTTCACCATGAGACCTGGCAGTACTCTCTAGGTTTCCCTGGAGAAGACACAGGGGTGAAGAGGACAAGAAAAGATAACCCGGTCTCACCTCTTGTTCTGAGAGCCCGTCGATGATTTCTGACACCTCGTGCTCGCTGCGTGCGGCTGACATGGAGAGCCCGCCACTGCCCCTCTGTCCTACCCTGCTGGGAAAGGGCAGTGACACACTCAGGCACTGATGCTCCATTTCATAAGCAGCAAACCACATTCAAGACAACTTTGACCTCCATAGCCATATCCCAACACTCCACCCAGGCCACCCCATCCCACGCTGCGGGAATGGCACCCACATTTAGGGCTCACAGTCTCAAACCACCTTCCTTACCTGTGCCAGCTTCCTGGATTGCTAGAACATAAGCACATTTCACACCCAATCACACTCTCCCCTGTATTTTCTCCTGTTCATCCCACCATAGCAATGGCACAAAGGTGTCAATGATAGTACCGAGCCATTAGCACTGTGCCACCACATCTGGCTTGAAAATGCTCCAGGAAATTTTAAATCAAACCCATCCATTGACATCTTCCCCCCATTTCCACTATCAGCCACACATCCCAAGGAAATACAACTTTTCTTATTAAGCAGGTAAAAAATTAAAACATTTCTCAGTACCATTTCTCCCTTTCTGTTTAAGATAAAATAAAACCATCAATTAGGAAGTTTGGACCCATCCAGTAGTTAGTGGGGCACAAGGATGGGAAGCTGGCAGTCAGTTTGGATTCTGCACACATCAGGCGTCCCCGAGCAAGATCCCAGGGCTGAAATGTGAAGGACAGGGAGTTTTCAGCAAAAAGGGTGGAGATCATGAAATCGTGTCTCCTCCTGGCAAGAAACATTGTGACCTCAGTTGCACTTCCAATGAGGAGAGGAAAATGGACAGGGGCTGGGAGAGACAGGGGACATCCCTTCCAGTGACATTTTGCTCCCTTCATATAATTTGCAGCCATTCCAATAGCCTCTGCAGATGTTTCTTCTCCCTGCCCATGCTCCCATCAAAGCATGTGCATGTATTAAATCATCAACATGACCAAATGCATCTGCAAGTCTCATACAACTGAATTTGGGCCCATCAGCAAGGCAGGAATTAGCGCTGTCCTGTGGCCAGCACAAGGGAGCTGCCCCTGGCTCCAACATGGCCAGCTGGGAGATCAGCAGCAGAGGTGAGACAGGCAGTCACATTCCTAACATTTGTCCTTCTTTTGGCTCTGTGCTGAGCCACCCTGGGGAAAAAGCAGCAAGGCTGCTCGTCTGCTGGTTTCTGCCTTTGACCAGAGAGGGAGAAAAGGGACCGACAACCATCCCAGCCCACTCCTCCCGCAAGCAAATCCCACACCCATTCCCAAAGAAAAAAGAAAGGCTGTCTGATACCAGCTCAGCCCCTTCCTACCGCTTCTCCTCTAACCTCTGCATGCGCTCTTGCAGTTCCCGCTGCTTCCGGATCTCCGGGAATTGCTTCTCATAGTATTCCCGCACTTTGCTCTCTTTGGCACGGCGCCGGGGGTTATTTTCGATGCGCTCCACTTTTTTTTCCCAGGCCTCCATCAGCTGGTCATAGCGCTGGCAAAACTTCTGTTCCTGAAAGGGCAGAGGGAGAGAGGGATCTCAGAGAAGTGCCTGGGAAGGGCAGCTCCTCCAGGCCTGGCCCTCGATGGCTGCTCAGGCTGAGAATGAGTCATGTCGCTTAAAGAAATACAGTTTATTAGGGCATGGACGTGCTCCAGGGTAGGGGACCAACCCAAGGGTGAATTCTCAAAACAGGCCATCAGTTACCCTCAGGCTCTTCCCTTCCAGACCCAACATCTTTAGTGGAACCATGATTCTCATCCAGCATGACTTTTCCCACCCCCCACACCTTCTGCCTGAGCATCCTCCAGAGTATTAGGTGCTTGATTCAGCAACCAAAGCCCCTGTGCTGGGGAGGGACCCCTGCTCCGTGAACCAGGAGAGAGCACAGTGCCTGCCTGAGTCCACTGAGCCAAAAGGGACTGAAACCTGGCCTTGGGAGGAGGTACAGGGGGCAGAAGAGCAGGTCCCCACTATGTGAACAGGGTGTGAAGGGCAGTAATTTTGGAGCTGCCAGCAAACCATGCTGGGCAGAGGCTTGCCATGGTGCCCACAGCTGGGCACTCCTTCCCACACACACACACACACCAGCTCCAGTGCTCATGGTCCTGTGTCGGCAATGCTGATGGGACTGGGGCCATGGGGCAGCTCCATGCATGGGCCTGGCTCCCCAAAATCAAGAGCCAGGCACCCAGCCCCTGTCCAAGGCCATACATTGTGGTAGCCTAGCCACAGTGTGATGCCCCGCAGCTCCTACACCACCTTAGAAACCAAAAGTATTTTTCCAGCTGATGCTCTTCCTTTTTGGCCCAGGAACAGGACGAGCACATCCCCACTGACAGTAAACCCAGGCTCCAACAAAACGTGGCACTGCAAGAGGTTTCCACACCATATCCCCCTCGGTGACATCCTCATGGCACATCCACCCAGTCACCCACCAGGTCCAGCACTGCCTTTCTGCCAAGTATTTATGGGACCAGCCTGGTAACTTTGAAATACAATTTGCAACACAAATGAGCCTCCTCCCACCCTCCACCCCCCCGAATCACTCCTCCCTCTTCCGGACACACTCCCGCTGGAGGAGAACGCCCACGGACAGGTGAGGTCCATACTGGGGAGACACCTGTCTGGTCCCTGACAGCTGCTGCACTGGCAGCAGTGATGGTGCCCAGCCTCATGTGAGAGCAGCTGGGTGACCAGAGGGGATTTAAGGTTTCATTTTGAGACAGACGAATGCCTTCCAAGCCCCAAATCAGGAAGTGAAAGCAGATGTCGCTCTAACGGCAAACCCCAGGTCGCTCCTAACCCTGACGCTGCTTTCCAGAACGGGCAGCTCGGCACTGCACTGGCACCGCAGCAGAGACCAGGGCAGTCTGGATTTCAAAGAAATAAACTCATCTCTTGCCACCACTGCCCCACAACCGGAAGGAAGTCTGAGGCTGCAAGATTTCCCTGCTGCACTCTACTCTTGCCCCGCTTGCTCTCGGCCACCAAGAAAAATTGAGAGAGGCAAAAACCACCCCCAAAACAATGGAAACACCTGATTCCAGGTCAGGAGGCAGCTGGGTTACCCCCAGGCTGGGTCAGTTGTACTGTGGACACCAAGCACCAGCAGCTCCACAGCCCATCACTGGTGTCAAGCACCCACAGCAACTGGTAGCCAGTGTCATGCTGATCATGGCACGTGGGTTTGGTCCAGCCATCCTGGACCTGGCACTAATTCAAGCACAGCAGCATGTCTTTGATCTTTGTGGCCTTTTGGAGGTACCTCAACAATAATGTGAGGCAGACAAAGCACCTCCAGCCCCAGAGCTGAGCCAGATTAACACCTTCCCCTGAAAATAAATCAATTAATTCCCTTTTGCATGCCTGGAGTCAGAGACTGTCCTGCCTTGCATGGATGCACAGGAGATGCTTGGGTTTCATCAGGAGCTAAAGGAAACAGTCAAAAGATGAAAGTGAGGAATGAGAACAAAAATTAAAATGCCCTAAAAGCCAACATGGGGAATCTCGTGCTGCGGGTGAGGAGCTACAGGTAACACCAACAGCCCGCGGCAGCTCGGAGAAATCACAGCTGCTGCGTTTTCACCCCTCCCAAAGCGATGCCATCAGCCCCCTGAAAATGAGAGCTCCCACCCTGCCAGCAAATCTGCTACATCCTCCTGCTTTCAGAGCATCGCATTTGGGAAGAGGCTAAAAATACGCTGCAAAGTTTATAAAGCCTCAGCACCGGGAGGCAGCCGGTGCCTGGTGCTGTGTGCCAGCCTGCGGCACGGCCGGGGGAGAGCCCAGCACGAGGGCTTGGTCTGCTGAGAAGCCTGGAGGCTTTGAAAGGTTTGTCATTCCCAGTGGGAATGAGCCAGTGCTGGGTCCCGCAGAGCCACCTGGCATGGCCCTGGCTGCTTCACAGCCGGTGGGGTGGCTCTTCTTCCTCCTTTTCCTCCACTCCTTGGAACAACTTGACAAAAGCTTTATCCAGAGTTCCTGTTTCAAGAAACTGGCATTTGCAGATGGCAAAAGCAGCATCCACGTCACACTGCTGTATCCCCAGCAGCTCACACCTTGGCAGCAGGGCAGCAGTACCAAAGCTCCCCCCTCACAGCTCAGCCTTCCTGAGCATGGCTTTGCAATGGACCATCTGCGCATTTCCTTGATGCCCCTTCCCATCACGGAGCAGAGAGATCCTTCCTGCCACACAAACTTCAAACCCCTCTGCAGCAGGGCTGGGATGCTGCATCCCCATCCAGTGCTTTTTGCTCCAGCTGGGACATGCACTCCCTGCAATCACTTGCATCCTTCAAAAGGAAAGATTTCAGGCACCTTACAGCACTGTGAACTCCCCAGATCTTCACAGCCCCATCACCAGGAGAAGCTCTCGGTCAGAACAGAAGCAATTTTTCCTTCTCGAAGCATCCTCTGAGCAGCCCTAAGCAAGCAAGTCCATTCCTGAGCAACCATCTGTGCTGGCTTTTAGCATCGGTGCTTCCTCTGCTCCCCTTCCCCGCTGGACTCGCCAGCCCATCGGCCTCTCAATCACACCAGTAAGTGATAGTGAGCCAAATCGGACCTGACATGCGTATCTAAAAATGGATGGATAGTAACGCTGCCGTAGCAGCTGAAGGCAGTTTGTGGGCTGTGCCAAGCCCGAGCCCTCCCGCAGCCCACGCTCTCGCAGCTCCAGGGAACGGAGCAGCTCTTTGGAAGGGAGGAGAAGAGTGAAGGTGACAGGAGGCACCAGTCCAATTCCTATGCAAGCCCCAAGGTTTTGTTCCCTTGGCTGATGGAGATGTACCTCTCACACCCAGAACAACTCCCTTCACTATTCCCTCTCTGCAGCATCACCCCGATGGCAATTAAAAGTCTTCTGCTGTGTTGACCTCAGTGGAGGCAGGAGGAAGCCCTGCAGATCCCCTGGGATGGGGCTGTGAGGGCTGGACCCTGCAGGGACCGAGCTCTGACCCTGCTCCAGCCGGCCCCAGGCAGCGACAATACCCCAGAAAGTAAAAGAGCCAGAAAGAAATGCTGGCACGTAGATGGGCTTTGCTAAAAATAGGGTCTGCTACAAAATAGGCAGAAAAATAGCTAAGCATACCCATTTTGCAAACAGAATCAGCAAATGTATTCACTTTGCAAATTCAGCAACCGTATGTTGCCTATTTTGTAGAATAGGCAAAATGCTTCCCTAAACTGAAAAATCCCCTTTCAAGGACACTGAATAAACCGGCTGGCAGAAATTCACCTATTTTGCATGACAGGCGACTTTACCACGAGTCGTATTTTAGGAACTGTGCTCTTGCAGCCTAATTAAGCCTTTTCCCCCAGCTCCTTGATATCCACCCAGAGCAACTCACTCTAGGTTTAGCACAGTAACTGGCCATTTCCACCAGAAAGCAGCTCTCAGGCGCTTCTCTCCTGATTCCAGTAAAACCGCACGATGCTTTGCAATCCCTGTTTTGAGGAAGGGAATATTGATCCGCTTCCCACCACGAAGAAGTCCTCAGCTGTGCCAGGAGAGGTACCCTGAGTAGAACCCAACTGCCACACCACATCCTGTTGAAGGTATAAGCCCTGTAACCCCTCACTAGAGACCTGGAAGAAGTTTTATCATGGAAAAGTCTAAATGAACATGTATTTGGACACGAATGGGAGACACGATTATTTCCTATGGAGTGCAGTATCTGTGGCTTTTGGAAGACTGCTATAAAATGAGGAAAAAGCAAACCATGGGAAAGAAAAGGAACATGCCTTTATTCACCATAAATAAGAAAATAATGAGATTACTGGCTCAGAAATGCCTGTCTTGAAAGCTACTTTTAAAGCCAGAGCTTTCAAACCACTTTCCAGGCTTGTTATTTTGAATTTTTCCAACAATTCCTCCCAGTTGGAGTACTTCTGTCCAAAACCACCCCAAAGGCATTGAGAAAACCTGCACCATTGGCAATACAAAACACTAGCACCAGCACCTGAGCCTGTCCCAGAACAGAAACACCAAGTCAGGAGACAGCATTTCCATCTTCCACGTGAAACATGAAGCCCTGCACCATGAGCTGAATCACCCATCACCAAAAGCCACCACAAAATTCACCTTCCTGGTGGGGGCAGTTGGTTGTTCTGGCATTTACCCTTCTGTGCTGATTCTGCTTCCCAACTCCTGCCAGCAATGACCACAACTGTCAGCACCAAAAACGTATAAATTCTGTGAAACCCACTTGAACCTTCTCCCCTGTTTACTGGGGACCTGCAACAAATGCCTTTGAAGCCCCATAATCACTCCCACCTTGCCCCTTACCTAACCAAGACCCATTTCCTTAAAGGACACCGAAACTCTTTCGTGAGCAAAGCTACCTAGAAACAAACTCGCGCAGGGCTTGGATTTTGTTTTAAACCACAAATTCCTACAACGTTGCTCTGTGGTCAGCTGGAAGGAGTCAGAGCAGCCTCCAGACCATTTATCGGAAGCAGAGTCAGCTTGTTTCACACCTCTCTTAGGGTTCAATTACTCACAAAATAGACATTTATGCTGTGAATAGGCTTTCTGAGATCAGTGATGGGCTCCGCTGTGATTAAGCCAACCCCACATGTTTGCTCTGCGGGGGGCACTTGCGGAAGGAGGTACTGCCTGCAGCAGGATCAGGGACCTCTACTTCACATCCATGTTATTTTAAGCAGAAGAGATTCCACAGCAATGCAACAGGCAAAGTACCGAGCACCAGCACCTCTCTGCTGGAAACCATCCTTTTCTCTCTCGCTTAATAAATTACACGGCTTTATACGTATAAAATAAGGTCTAAGGGAATCACTCACCCACTGTTTGCGCGCATGATTTCTCCTCTTAAAGTACAAAATTAACTTTTTCCGCATTGCCTGGTTTCTGTAAAGAGAGAAAAAAAGATGAGATCCGATTAAAGAGGAGGCTAAAATACACAGCCTGGCTTTCCCCCTCCCCCCCCCAAAGCAGTTTGCAACACAGTTTCCACCTTAACTCGGAATTACATCAACTTCAGAGCAGCGAATGCTGTTATCTGGGAACTCACACCAGCTTAGAGAAAGACAAACAAACCCTCCGACATAGGGAACCTCGCCCACATCTGTTGACGTGGACTAAGGTTCAGAACTAAATCCATAAACTCCCATTCTGTGAACCTTCCCTGTTTGCTCAGCATCGCACGCGGGTAGACGTTCAGCTCTGCATCTACCAATGGGTCAGGTTGTTTCTTCATTATTTTTACACGTTGATCTGCAAAACCCCAGTGGGTTCTCAAGAGTTGGGGGGCTCAGGCCAAGCTCTGCATGGCAGGAGGTGACCCCCCCCAAGCACCCCAGTGTCTAGGGCCAGCAGTGATGGGGCTGTCGGTGCACACATGCTCCCAAAGGGTTGTTCAGCCCGGGCTCCAAGGTGAAGTCTCCTGCATAAGGAGGCAGGATCACAGCAGGGCTTGCAGCACTTATCTCCTGACCTCTTGCTTCCTTGGAGTCGTGCCCAACAAAGCTGCAAACAACCAGCCACGAGAGCTCAGCCACTTGCAGAATTAGGACCTCAAGGGAGAAACCAGCCACCGCAACCCCAGTGTCTGCCCAGACACCACCCTGCTTTCTTCTTCTTTCTAAAGGCAGCATGAAATAACTGCTCAAATAGAAACAGCACCAGAGGTGAACGGAGCTGGAAAGGCTGCAGGAGCTCCCAGAGCCTGCACAAGCCCCAGAGCTGAGCTCCTGTGGTTGTTTCTGTTACTAATATTCACAGCAATAAAATCTCTAGGTAAAAGGTACAGATCAGGGGCAAAGGAGTTTCCTTAAGTCTTCTATCCTGATTAAAGGCAGAGCTGCAGCGTGTAATTACTGATCAGGAGCTTAGCAGTCTCATGTAGGCATGTTCTGTGGGATTTACCCGACTGAAGAGACACCCTTGCTGCTTCCTCATTCCCCTCCTGCCTGGCTAGCGGGAAGGGAAAAACCACCCTCCTCTCCCTATAAATTCTTCAGCCTAATCAGCAGCAAACAGGACTGTTTGGGAAGGGGCAAAGGGTTCATCTCACTGAGAGAGGAAGTGGGGGCAGTCCTGGCTAAATTTAGGGATGGAGAACATCACAGAAAGCATCAACATTTTTCCCTTTTTTAACTCTCTTCTGGCCACACCACTGAACCATGCACTGGCACACACAAGAATGACAATGATCCCACAGCAAGCGCTGTCCTGGGAAACACAGGTCCCTCCAGCCCACTGCTGAGGCTGCACCACCTCTGCACTGGCAGCATGTTGGGGGATCCCATCCCACAGGCATGTGAGCAGCCTTGGGTGAGGGGGCCTTCAACCAGGACCACCTCAGAAATCAAGTACGCTGCTAGAGGAAAGGCAGCAGGATTCAGGACAGGGATAACCCCTTCTCCAGCACAGCAGAGTCACATTCAGCTTTGTGATCTCTTTTTAGTTCATCAAGGAGGAAACTCATCAGGCTTGATTCTTCAGGTAAGGGACGAACAAAGAGTCCCTGACGCCTGCCTGAGCTGCACCATATCTTCACTCCCTTTGCCTCTGCCTTCAACCCTCTGATGCAAAAACAGACCTTGATTTCCAAGGCAGTGCTAGCAAGCAGTGCTCATACCAATGGAAAACACCAGCTACCAGCAGGGAACAAGCTCCCATGTCCCCAGCTAGAGCCACACCAAATCCCTGTGCACTCCTGATTCCGGGCAGCATCCACATCAGCAGAAGGCACAGCCAAGTGACGGAGCTGGAGGCTCCTGCAGACCTGACACATGGATCCACAAACGGTTTTCTGAGTGAGGGCTTGAGTAGCAAGCTACATCCTTTGATTCTCTCTTTCAGGAATCAAAGTGGCATTGATCACTGGGGGAGGAAAAACCAAATAAACCCACGCACTGGGCACTTTCTGCCTTTGCTCTTGTTTGACATGTTTTTACGAGAGACCCACTGCTGTTGTGGGCTGCACTATGAAGCCCAAAGGCCACCTTGTTAGACATGTTTATAACTATTGCTGCTGCCAAAGGCTTTTCCCTCTGGATCACACAACAGCACCACCTTTTGTTTCTGCCTGTGTGGGGCATCCATGGAGGAGCCTCAAAGGGGGTCAAAGGTGACTGGCTGAGCTACACCTCAATGCTCATCTTGGTGCAAAGAGCATTCACCTGCCTTTAAAGGTGAGGGAAACTGAGGCACAGAGTTGCAGTAACATCTGCCCACCAGTGCAGGGAGGGAAGCATGAGAAACGAGGAGCAGGATAATGCTGTGCTGAATGCTCCAGAGCATCCATCTCCAGACACACAGGTAAGGTCCATCCAGCAGCATCCAGCACCTGTTTGTCAGCCCCAGCTCCTCACACGCTCCTGCATCCCTTCATGTTGCACACAGAGAGCTTTCATCACCGGCCCCAGCGCCGTGTGGTGCCACAGCAGGCAGCAAACCCCGCAGAGACCCCGTCGGACAGATTTCCTTCCACGGCTTCAGCTCTGTGCGAACAAGCTCCGACGGGTCACTGTGCCCAACAGACACATTCTGGTTATTTGTTTGTTTATTCCAATTCTAACAGAGGCTCTAACACAGAGAAATCGCTGGGGTGACAAGCATGCATGGGGATGGTTCCCAAGAAGGGGTCATGGATTGTCCCCTGGGGCCAGCCCAGCTACATCAACCTCTGCTCTCCCCCCGTCAGCCTGGGTGACATCGAGGAACAACACAGACTTTGACACACTGCTGCTGGATCTGCCGCTCAAGTTCTCGGAAAAAAGGAGCGTAAATGAAGGAAATTAGCAGCTCTAATGCAGCTGATGTGTTGCCTTGAGTTGTGCATCATGGCTGACCTTGAAAGTGCTAATACAGGCAAAGGCTTAATGGCTCTGCAGCTGCAAAAATCAGGAATGCCTTGAAAGCTGGTGTATGTTTACCACCACCCAGGCTGAGGTAATCAAAGAGTGAAAGGATTAAAACAACAACAAACCCCCTCATGCCCTGAATGTTTTTGCCACTTTATCTTTTTTTTGTTTTGTTTTGTTTTTGCATAAGGTCAACCTTTCAAAGGTTAATACAATCTCGGTAAATATAAATAGGCTTCACAGTTTATCTTGCTACATGTACTGCTGTTACTTAGAAACCGTTTGCAGGGAGGTTAATTCGGGCCACATGTCTCCGAAGCACACGCTGTGCTCCCTGGGCAAATCACCGAGCCGAGCACAACCGCTGCGGCACAGGCGGGGAAGGTGAGGGCTGTCTGCTGGGAGTCGGGCACGGATGTAACCCCTGTGGAGCGGCACATGGGAAAGGTCGCTCGTGCGAGGTGCCAACCCTCCTCCATCCTCCTCCTCCTCCTCCCCAGCCCGTGGTTTTCTGGGGCACAAGAAAAGCATCACGGATGGAGACCTGAACCGCGGAGAGGTGAAGAAATCAGGCGGCTCCCAGGCAGGAGGAATGGAGGCTCCTTAGATAAAGCAACAGTGACTCTTGTGGGCAGTTTTAAGTATTGCTGGGCTGGCACGCCACACCACGCCGGGTGGGGAGAACATGCGAGCTGAGCTCGTAAGGACAGGGTAAGCTGGGAAAGACACAGAGCCCGCCCAGCTTCTGGTGAGCTGGTGTTTGGAGCCTGCCAGATGGCACATCCTCATCCTTGTGGTCAACGATTCATCTAACGGATGGTGCCCACCTGCATTCCTGACTTCCCTGGGGCTGGGGGCTCCCTGGTGTGCCCACGGGGAAGGACCTTGCTTCTGGTCCAGCTTCACACAGCATCCCTCAGCACCGGCTGCCATTTCCCACTCGCCTGCCTCAGAGCAGCCCCAGTCTAACATTTCCCTCTGAAGGCAGCTCTCCTCCAGGGTTAGGACACAACATGCAGTTACCTTCTCCGTGACAAAAGCTATTCCAGCCCTTTGGTCACCAGAGGAGCTTATCCTGCAACTTCTCTGGGAAGGAGACAAGCCAGTGTGGGTCATGCACCACAGCCTTCTCCAGAGAGACAATGACCATGTGAGCTCCTGCAGATGCCAGGCACAGAGTTGCCACCAGACAGCCCAGGAAGCAGGATTCACACACTGTCTATACTCTTGGGTGCGATTCTGCAAGAGGTTTTTATCCTCGTATAACTCATCCTCACCTCCCAGCCCCACTGCCCTGACTGGCGAGCCCACACCGGAGCAGGATTCTTGGAGCCAGCCTCCAAACCGCTGAGTGAAACCCATCTCCCTCCCTGAACAAAGCAAAGTGAGCCCTGTGGGAGCAGCCGCTTCCACCTTCACTGGCTTGGCCCAAGGTTGTTTTTGTTTTATGGCTTTCACAATGGAGCCAGTTAGGGAGAGAACCTGTAACTCCGACTTTTGAGTTACTTGGCTCAGATCCACACGAATGACTTGGACACGATCCTTCCGGAGGCTGCGATACTAAAAGGATGTGCGTGCACACAGGCGTGTCGGTGCTGGTGTGTACCCACGTGTGGACACTGCCAAAGCCCTGGGATAAGGCTCCCAAAGGATACAAAGAGCCAATGCACTGCGGCACACCTGGCCGAGCCCGCCGAGACCTTCAGCCGGTGCAAGACGAGATGAAAGGAAGTTTGATATTTGAGCAAAACTAATCAGGGGTATTTAATTACACAGGAACGTCTTTCATCAAACAGCCAAGGCAAACAAAGTAGGGACCAAGCTGCAAAGAGCAATGGGAAGGAGGCAGTGAGCAGCTGGCAACGCCATTGTACAGTGAGATGGATCACGCAGGCAAGGGTAGGAAACGGAGGAAGCTCCTGGTAACTCCAGCCAAACAAAGCACAGGGAGATGAGGGATCTGCAAATCAGGGGACCCGAGGAGCACAGCAAGAACACTCTGAGGTGAAACCAGCCAAGAGGCAACGGAGACCAAAACAGTTCTGTCCCCCCTGGTGAGGCGGCTCCTGTTCATCACTGGCATCAGGATCCCAAGCCGCAGCTCAGGGCAGTCACTGACTCCCTGCAGCCACAGGACACCCCACAGCGAGGGCAGGGAGTAGGTCACCCTGTTCACGGGTCACTGCACGCATTCCCTTGCTCGCTCTGAAGCGGCTGGAGCACATGGCTCCAGCTGCTAACACACTGTAACCTACTAACCCCACAGCAGGGCACGCTCCTGGAAAGCCAGCTGTTTGGAGCAGTCCCTTCCAATATTCAGCAATGTTTTTCTGGGGAAGAAAAGGGAAGCAGATCTTTAGTTAATTTACCCCATCCCTTGAGCACTGGGATGGGCTAAGCCCCCAGCACTATTGTGCCTCCGAGAGCAGAGTGGCAGAGGTTCATAACTCTGGATGTACAGTGAGGCAGGCTGTCTGTGCTCAGAAACAACGCCCAGGAGAAAGCAGCCACCCCGAGGTCTCCCAGCCTCTCAAATCATGTCCTCTGCAGCTCCAAACTGCACTCAGCATTGGAGGTCCAAACTCAGCACTGTAACTCGTGAAGCAGTTTATGCTGTTAATTCACTGGTTCACACACTGAGGCCAGTGGGATGCTCCAAGGAGGAGATGCCTTGGCAAACACGGGCACCTTGTTATCGGAGCTTGCACTGGCCAGACCCCCAGCACTGCCTGCCCTGTCCCTGAGCCATCTCCTTGTGAAGGTGCTCAAGTGATCCCTTGGGCAGCAGCTACATCCACAACCACAGTTCCTAACACCAGATGAGAAATTCCTGCCCATCCCCTTTAGCACCCATGAGCTCAGGACCAAAATGAGACAAATGCAAGTGCAGAAGCACTTCTGGTCATCAGTCAGGCACCCGTCCTATGCCTCTGTCTTCCCCTGAAGCCCAAGTTGACACTGAAAGTCCAAATGCTGCAAGATAGTCCCCCCAAAACCAGTACTGGCTTTTCACTGGCAGGAGAAAGAAGCAGAAGGTTGCAGTGTGTGTCTCCATCCTTTAGTAATTCATCACCAGGTAATGCTGCTGCCTTGGTGCATGCCAGTAGAGAATAAAAGAGATGAGAAACCTTGAATGGGATGAGCGGGGAGCTGCTAGGTGAATTTCTAATGAGGAAAATGTCTACAAGCACTAATAAAAAGACCTGAAAGAGAATGCATTAGTAATGACAGGGCTTGAAAGAACATTTGTGTTACATGTCAGGCTTCAGCTATGAATTTAGAGGCAATCCAGTGCTACTAAATCCCCTAAACAGCAAGTAATGAAAAGATGTTAAATTTCCCAACGTGACAAGTGATTTTGAAAGCCACAGTTGTGAGACTTTCAGAAGAAAGCTGTTCTGCTCTTTTGGGGGGGGGGCATTTAGAAAACAAAAAGATATTCAGAAGCCCCGAAACCCCTCTTAAAATCCTGACTTCAGATTTTGATCCTGCAGAGGCAAAGTTCCCCCCCTCTCCCTGAGAAGCTCTCAGCTACAGACAGCAATCCAAATGTGCAAATATTAACAGTACACTCAGCGCTGCTGCCACTGGATCCGGACACATTAGAAAAGCCAAATCACACCAAGCTCTCAATCTGTTTTAACTTTACACTCAGACCCTGGTTCTCCAACACTTCTCCAAGCACCTCAAGGGGATGCAGCCTGGTTTCACCCTGATGTTCCTGAATTTCAATGTAACAGCAAGGAGAAGCTCTCAAAGGGAAGGTTTAAAGCAAACCCTGTGAACAGCACCTTGCACACACTTACCCTGGGCTCTTCACTTTTCCTTTTCTGTGCTTTTTCAAGGCTCAGAAGCTCACATTTTGCTTTCAAATACAAATCTCACAGAAGATGATTGCAAGATGACTGCTTTGGGAAAGGGGGGAGGAGAGTCCTACCAGGCTGTTTTTCATGGCTGACCGAGCAGGAATCTCCCGCCGTAGAGACGAAGGCCCCCTTGGAGACTATCTCTCCTAACAGACAGCAGGTAATTGATCCTGCTCATGTGAACAACATCTTGTCATTTTTCAAACACTTGGAGGAAAGAAGGTTAATATCTTTGGAGCCAGGAGTCTGGGGAATACGTAAAGTCACTACCGTGGCAGGGTGGGAAGGGCATCTCTCATCCTTGTACATCCATCTGGCAAAGCACTGACATAAGAGACCTTGACCAGATGCACTGGTGCTTCACTGGTGCACCAGTAAGTGCCTTCTGCATTTGTTGTATTTCATCAAAATGTAAAAAAAGGGTCTTTGTAACCTCTTCAACTGATGCAGAATTACTCAAGTGGTCTCCAGTTGTGTTCAGGGCTGTGACTCATCCTGAAGGAACTTGTTGGTCTGTTGCAAAGCCAAAAAATTTTCACCTTGAAAAACAGCCAGGGCCAAGCCAGCTACAGGGGCAAAGCTCACCCCATCCCTAGGAAATGAGGGCACTAAACACCGTCTTGCTCTCTTCTTTCCTGACGAGAGAGCGACAGAGCCCTTCCCTCCGACAGAGCAGGTATTTCAAACAGAAAGGACACATCAAAGGTAGGTCAAGTCTTTGGAACAAACCACTCAAGGGTGCCTTGGATCCCGTGGCAGATGTAGCATACAAAATTAACCATGTTTGCTCGAAGCCTGCACTCACAGGTGAACCGAAGGGACCGCGCAGACGGGTAACAGAGCACAGCCAGGCAGCTAAATAGGACTTAAAAGCTTTTGAAGCTGCAAACACTGGAATGAACTGGGGCATGAAATTAATTTTAACTGTACTGAATAGGAGACAGGCCATAAAACTCCATGGAAATAAGAGACCGGTAACATTTTAGTAAGAGCAGAAATTCTGCCGGTAACTCCCCAGTCAGCTCTATTAGCATACGTGACTCATCCCAACTGAAAAGCAAAGCAAACAAGAAGGGAGAATTAAATGAGTGTTGCAAGGCAGAGAGTATGGCTGTGAAGAAATCGAGGAATCCTGGCTCTGTGATATTCAAATGCCTTCCCACTGACATTTGCAAACATTCAACTGAGAAAAAAAAAATCCACACCAGGAAACATTAAAAAAAAAAAACCCGACCTATAAAAGGTATTTGTGATAGTTAACAGCCTGGCCATCTTGTGCCCAGGTATAAGGCTCCAAAACCACCTTCACGTGGCAGCAGTTTCCACTTGGCACAATGCAGCCAGGATGCAATGAGGGTTTGTGGACAGAATCAAAACCCAGATGATTCTTCAGCAATCTGCCAAAAGGCTTTTTCATCATGGCTAAATCTGCATAGGGTGAAGCTGTTCAGAAGAATCTGCATCCAATTACACCTTGGCAAAATATAACCTGTGGTGTCCTGGCAGCTGTCCTGGTGCTCTAATGCATCTGGCTGGTGTCTCCCAGCACCCTGAGGATTTCCTCCATCTCCTATGGAAACAGCCACCTCCAGGCTATGGAGCAGAAGATGCTCTTCTGAAGCAGAAAAGCATAAACATATTAAGAACAAGGGAAAGACAAAAAATAACTTCAAATGCATCCCATGGAAAAGTTATAGTTATATATATAGTTATATATAGCTATAGAGTTATATATAGTTACATATATGTGAACATCCAAGCATGACTTGGTCAAAACAGGGAAGTTTAGTATCTTTTCCTCTTGGTCAAAGGACCCTGAATTATTTACTTGGAAGAATCACTGAAATCTTGATTTCCTATCTGCCTCCCAAGCATCCAAATGTGGTTTAATGTGCAGCAGGGACACGGAGATGGAAAAAAGGACACACCAATTTCTCTGCATGTCCACCAACAAGTAGCAAAGTGCAGATCAGACCCCAGGACCTCTGAGGCAGACCCATGTCCAAAAGCAGCCAACATCTGGAGCCCAGATCGCTCAGGGGCCTTTCTCTGACCTAGATCTGTAACTGCGCTTGGCTGGCATCAATAACCAGCTGAAGGCAGCTAATTGCCAGGTTTCTGGAAGGAGGAGACGGAGGCTTTTCATTAAAATGTGTGGTTTCCTTCCCGTATTTTTGCAGCATTAATCACAGAGAACATTAACCCCAAGCCTGCCTGCTCCAACCTCTCCTTGGTCTGTCAC
The DNA here is from genome assembly GCF_001715985.3 of Manacus vitellinus. Classification (NCBI taxonomy): domain Eukaryota; kingdom Metazoa; phylum Chordata; class Aves; order Passeriformes; family Pipridae; genus Manacus; species Manacus vitellinus. The sequence continues at coordinate 4,247,325 of NW_021940379.1, forward strand.
CACCACCACTACAGGGACTGCCGCTGCCTGGGGTGGGGATAACCCCATGGATGCCTACAGAGGCAGGGATGGAATGGAACATGTGCTCCCATGGCACGGGAAGCTGGTTTGACTGGGCTTCACCTCTTGTCAACAGTTTCACTCCTGACCTGCGCAGTCGGTTCCCTCTTGTTTGTGCCTGTCTTTCAGGCAGCAACCCAGGACAGGAAATTGTTTAAATCACAGGAAAATGTGATCACAAACCCACAAATATTGGCAGCGGAATGGAGAGTGGGTGAAGTATCTGGATCTACGTTTTAACTCATTCTTTCAAGGACAAAACTTGCAATCAGCTTGAAATTGCCACCTTCTGTGCCTGGATTAGGATGGCTACAGGGCCCTTCAAGGCAAGAGAAGGTCCCCAGGAGCTGGTGACTTCCGCACACCATCAGTGCCAGGGGTGAGACACAACCAACAACACAGAGAACATGTCCTTGGGCCAGCACCTGGTGCTGCACAAGATGCTTTATCAGTTGTCAGCCCACTGAGCTGACAGGCACCCCCTGAGCCCCATGGGAACCGAGGGGCTGGGGGTGCTGCTGGGTTTGAATGTTTTACAGCGAGTGCATTGCTGGGATGATCCAGGAAGCCTTGGGTGGAGCAGGAACAGAGCGGGGCCAGGCAGCGAGCAGGTCACGTCACCAAACCCTCCTCACTGCAGCCCTCGGGGACAAGACAGCCCCTAAACACCACCAGCTCCCACCACGCTCCCCTAGAGCAAAGGTACAGGAACTCTTCCCCTATAATTCCCTGGGATCAATTAACATACCGCTGAAAAGAGATTATTAACTTTTGTTAATAGATTATTAAAGATGATTATCACCAGCTGACCGAGCCCGTACCAAAATAGACACGCTGCAGGCAGCTCAGAGCAATCATCAGTTCATTCAAGGCAGATAAAAAGTTTCAGATCTGGTTTGACTATTTAAATTTCCAACAATAATCACAATTATCGCTATTCTCATTATCTGTTACATTTCTTCTATGTTCAGGAAGTCACTGTGGTTATTAAACGCACGCTGATGATTAAATCATGTATTGAGGTGATAAGTCAAATTAGATGATTGCTAAGTCTCAGTAAGTATCTTTGAAACAACCAGTTGTTATTAGACATTCAAGAGGTCCTTCATGAAAATCTAATTGTAATTGCAACTTTCCATTTTACCTCATCTTTCTCGCATGCAAACACACACACACACACACACACACGCTGGCAGCTGATTTTGTACTTCAGTATTGGTGAAATACAGAAGAAAGCACTCAAGGTGAGCGTTCTCTGGGAAAGCATCAAGGGACTGGCCAGGACCAGCATCCACCCCCCAGGAAAATCAAACAGCACTTTCAGCATCCGCCTGAAGCTACAGCTCCCGACTGCTGGGCTCCTGGAGCTGCTCTGATAGGATGCTTACAATTCCTCGGCAGTTTTAATCCAGGTCTGGGAGTGAGCTGGCATCCCTCCCGCTCCAGCCTAATGCCCAACCTGACATTTAAAACAGCTTTATTGCCACATACTTACATTTTAATGTTTTCATGGTACTGCCTGGTGTCTGAAGGCTGGTTGTATAATGGCTGAAATAAATAAGAAAAATGAAAAGGTATAAAAGGTACAGTCTGACATTTAGAAACTTAAACCCATCAGAAGCGCTGCCACCTCGGTGCAGGTTCCCAGCCCAGGCGACCGTCCCCGTGTCCCCAGCCCCACTCCCGGCTGTACTGGAGGGTGCTGGCTCCCTGCAGTGCTGCTCGAGTCCTGGTGCATCCCGGCTCAGCCCGTGGGAGGGCAGGCAGTGCTCGAGCGAGCTGGCTCAGAACAAGCAATTTGCGACGTCGTCCAGATAAACACGGCACGGCGAGGACGTGGCTGTTATTCACCGACTGAAAACGCAGTGCGCCTCGGAACATATGACATGGGGGAGGCGAGGGGAAAGGGGGGCTTGGGGAGCGGGAAGAGACAGTCTGTGTGCTGCAAGTTGTTATGTCTACGCGGCAAAAGCCTGCCTGAGCTCTCCCAGGGAGCCAAGTGCAGGCAACTGCAGGCAGGACAAGCGTTCACCCCTGGGGTTTCCAGCAATTCCAGGGGTGGGTTGGCCCCTGCACATGTCCCGCAGTCCCCCAGCATCCATATGTAGAGCAATGATTGTCCGTCCCTCAGGAGAGGTAACTGGGCTCCAGAGGACAAGTGTTTTTCCCAGGGTGCCCCTTGGAGAGCCCAGTGATTGTGGCTGTCTCTAACACCAGGTGTGAGCACCCATCATGGGGCTGCTCTGCCCCCCACATCCTCAGTGCCAGGGACTTCCATGGGGAGTCAGGAAAGCTGGATCCATCCCTTGTCACCTTCAGGTGGTCACTGCCCCTGATACCTCTCCTTTCCCATCTGCAGGGTGATGTACCCTTGGGAACCTGCCACAATACAGGGTCCCATCTCTGGAAGGGAGAGACACCACAGAGACCACACTCAATTCCACCCATTGTGATTAACAGTTCAGGCCACACTCTAGGACCTGCCATCAGTTGTGTCCACACCAGCAGACTGACAAGATGCTCAAGATTAAGGCCTTCAACACTTCTAAATCACTGTCTAAGCTGCTGTGAATATGTCCAAGACTGGGCTAACGCAAAGCTTGTCACGGCCCAACCATCACCAGCAACTGGGCACTTAATGACCTGTTCAGGTTCAACCACAGAAATATCATGCAAGTACTCAGGCAGTTCATCCACAAACCTTCCCCAAACCAGCTGTGAGCATATAACATCTGTGGCCAAACAAAGGTATAGGGACGTGTGACATCCAATTCCTGGCTGAAGGCAGCATCCTGGCCATGGATACTGACACACCAGCTCACCCTCCTACTGTGGTCATGGGGCTGGGGCTACGCTCAGGGTCCACTTGATTTCATCTCAGATTAAACACAGGAAAAGAGCAAAACATCTGCTGAGCATCTGCTCAATCAGGTGAGCAGCACAGGGGACAGGACCTGCAAACAGAGGTGGGTTCCTTTCTCCTCCATTTCGAAGAAGGTGTCACTCTCACCTCCTACACGGTATCTCCCCATCACCATCATAGGTGCTTGGCACAGAAGCCTGTTTTTCCACACAACCAGCCTGTCTCTACTGCTCTTTAAAACAGATACTGCCTCACTTCTCCCCTGCCACACACCGGGACAGCCACATCGATCCGCACAGAACGCAGACTGGGTGTAGCTCTCCCTACTCTCTGCAGCCCATCCTTGCTCCATCTTGGCACCAACAAGTCATCAGCTCCTTTTTCTGGCTGCCCTTGGACATGTCCCTCCTCGCTGGGAAAGCACACATAATCCCCAGGCGGAAGGGCCACATAAGAGGCAAGTAATCCCCAGGCAGAGACACAGTGAGATGAGTCGCCGTGTTCCAGGAGGGATGTGGGGCTGACGGCAGCATCCGGGCATCCGTTACCTGGTGAGGGGACAACAGGCTGCAAGTCTGCCAGGAGACACCTGGCCACCCCGTGCTGGCAGAGCCAGTGCAGATGAGAGGGACAAGCAGGTTCTGCTGAAGGAGATGTTCTCAGTGGTGTCCCTTTCCCCAGGGGCGTTTCTATTGTGAATCCTCCCAGAGCTGCTGGTTTGACTCCAGGCTCAGAGCTGGCTGTGCACTTCACGCTTGGAAAGCTCAGAGGAACAGAGACATCCGTCTCATCACATAGCTCGAGGGAGGCAGGTCTGCACCAGGGAGAGAAGAAATCGAGCCACAGCTCCAGAGCATCACATCCACAGTCACCCTGGAAAGGCTTGACTGGAGGAACCGCTGGGTGGCCTTGACCAGTGACTGTCTCTTGGAAGAAGAATGCAGGAACTGGAAATACTGATAAATTAAAGTGTTTCTCTTCCCTTTTTGCTCATCAAAATTGAAGCAAAGAAGCTGGCATATGACAGGTCACAGAGACCTTCCTCCTGGGAGAAGGCAGTAGAATTAACATTTTGGTTTGGACCTGGGTTAGAAGATGCTCATGTGCACATGCACATTAGGGATGCCCTGATGCCACCCAGCTCACCAAAAGCCGATTATTCCTTTCCATTACAACCTATCTATGATATAAATAGCCACTTAATTCTTAGTAAGAAAATGTAAGTGTTAGCAGACAAGCACTGGAACACATCACTTTAAAAGAAATGCCCAGACACTCAGAAACAAGGAACTCTGGGACCCAAACACAAGATCCATATGACACCAGCATCTCAAAGAGATTTCTGTCTGCACAACAGCCTCAGCATTTTAATTCAACCCATGCAATGGAGGAAGCCCAGGAGACAAGTTCTACCTACCCAGAGGGAACTTATCCTCACAGATTAAATAGTTAAAGAAACTTTATTCTCAGCATGCTGTAACATGTAAACAGTATCTTCCCTCAGAGCTGTCTGCAATCTGCACAGAATTCCACCTTTCTCACTGCGTAAGGAGAAGTAAAGCTGACAGGTCAGATGGGTAAAGGAACATATTCAAAACATCCATAGTGCTTTTCTAGGGTTAGGGACATGTAATAAATTTCTCTGGGGAATGACATTTAAGAAAAACATAATTGCAATGCAAAGCTATTACTGGGAAAGCCCTGGATTTACTGAAAGCTCTTTAGAAATAAAACAGAACAAAAGGTTTCAATTGCTTTCTGGCCACTGCAGGGTTCAGACAACATACCTCAAACACATTTCTCCCTGGGGAAAACATGGAGTCATTTTTTTAAATGGTACCACTACACTGGAGGGATGAAACGAGCAGAGTCCTGGTTTACTGACTCCATCTCCTCCTGACGTAGATGGAAGCTTCCCAAGACCTGAACTGGATCCCTGCTTCCTGGGAATTCCTGGGCCTCCAGCTCCATCCTCCAGCACTCAGGACCTGGCAACCTCCTGCCTCTCTGCCATGACTGACTGACTCCTACTGCGACCTCTCATCTCGCCCCATCAGCCCCGTCGCGCTGTCACCGAGCCGACGTGCATCCGGCACCATCGCCGCTCCGACTGCACCAACCACAGCTCTCTGAACAACCAGAGCAAGGCATCCAAGCAGAGCCCACAGCAACACATGACCCTGCGTTTCAGTGACAGCCACACCTCTCCTTGCAGAGACTGGATTGACACCAGGATGCTCAACCTCCCTTCAGGAGACTCCCAGGCTGTGGCAGCCCCAGGGCTGGTGCACGTGGTGTGTGACACTGTGGATCAGGCGGGCGCATCGGGCAGAGAGTGCAGAGCTGCTCTCCTTCCTGGAGCTGCTTCCTTTCAAACTCAGAAAAATATCTGACTATTCATCTTGTCTCTTGCAGGCTGTTGGCAGTTCCCAGTGCTGCTGTGCCCGACATGGAGCATGGGCTGGGCCATAAGAAGTGTCTCTGGGCAGACAGATGAGACAGTCTGCAAGATGCACACAGAGCTCAGCTTTGTAGGGTTTTCTCAGAGGTTTCCTCTTTTCCCCTGCTCTCCAAGGAGTAAGGGAGGGCGACAGTGGAAAGGTTTGCCCTGGGCTCTGCTACAGCTCTCCTGTGCAGCGTCAGCACCCAGGGACAAAGCATCAACAAACTGAAAAAAGAAAAAATGGGAGGAAAAAAACCAAACGGGAGGAGGAAGGAAAGGAGATGCAATGTCTTTTAGATGAGAAAGCACCAACCCCAGGCACTACCAATCTTCAGAGCAGAAAGAGCAAAGGGTTTGACCCTGGTGACTCAGAGGAAAAATAATGAGTGTTACCTCCCCAACAAGGAAGTGGGCTTTGACACGTACAGTAATTCCCCTGTGACCTCTCCCTTACGCACCAGGGAAGACAGTGATTAGTACCACCTCCAAATTACAGCTGCGAAGGCCTGTGCGCTGCCTGCTCCTACCTCACAGGAATGGCTCCCTCCACTGCACCCCACGGCTGGTGCAAAGCAGGAGATGCTCTGTCAGGCTGGGTTTGATCCTTCTACCAGCACTGCTGCCAATGCACCTTTTCCAGGCACCCTTCGCCAGGACTCAGCCCCTCAGGGGTTGTTTCCAGTCACCCCTCCACCAATCAGTCCTTTGACTTACAGATAGATTTTGTTGGATGAGGGGGTAGCCCAAAATTGGCAATTTATTCTAAGTTGTTCTCAGATTCCCTGTGCATGAGGGAGATTGAAATAGGAAACGTGAGAGTCCTGATACCTGCAGGTCATCACAGCTGCGGCCGAGCTGTGCTCACAGAGCACCCTCCAGCACCCTCCTCCCTTTAGAGCGGGTGGGACAGAGGAGAGTCCAAGCACCCATCCCTCCACATGGCACCTCGAGGTTGCCTGCCCAGACAGCAGCCCCACAGCCCCAGTGCTGTGGTTGCCACCAGCAGACAAAGCCATCAGCATCCCGTGAGGAGGCAGACTGTGTCCAGCTCCTCTGCAGCGCACGAGGAAGGAGCCAAAGGGTTAAGGCTCTCTGAGGAGGGCTCTGTGTGTGTGTCTGCCTGTGTTTCAGTACTCATCTCAGTCACTTTGCTTCCTGCCTTGGTGCTGTGCCAGCGAGAGGTCCAGGCCAGCAGCAGGCTTCCTTCTGACAGACAGACACACACACAGGGTGCCGCGATCGCTCACCGCCCAGGAACGTCTCCAAACCTGGCCCGGCTCCCGCTCCCCGCAGCCAGAGGTAACACTCACCAGCTCCACCTGGGGACCCAGTCCTTCCAGGATCCGGTGGGCAGCCTCCGCCTTCTTCTGCAGGGAGGAAAGGGGACAGAGAGAAGAAAAGTTATCTGTGCCATTACAAGTCGCAGCCCTCTGCTCCAGCTCTCCCTTCTGCTAAAACCACTTCCAAAACATCCACAGAGCCGTCACAAATCCCACCCCTGCCTGCAAGTGGATGGAAAGGTCCAGCTCAGCTCCTGGACCCGCAGGAAAACCCCATGGGCGAAAGGCTCTGGCACTTGAGTTATCATGACTTTAATGCATCCAAGCTCTGCCTGGGAAGTGACCCGAATCCCCGACCCCTCGGGGTGCCAGGCAGGGGATCGTGCCCGTTACCTCCGCACGGCCGCCCTGCGAGGAGGAGGGCGGGCAAGTCGGCACGCACGCAGAGATGCCCTTTCTAGGATTCATCGCTTCATGAGCATGTGATCGTTAGATTTGAGCTGCCCTTGGCTCCTCGTCATGCTTTCGCTTCCCTCCCCTCCCTGCCGCAGAGGAGCCCTTCTCCGTCCCCCTCCCGCCCCCGGCCAAGCTACCTAGTGCTTATTAAAGGGAAAAAACCACCCAGGAACACGTGTCAGGGGCTGTACGGTGGTTACTAATTAAACAGGCCTGAAAAAAAGACATGGGTTGGCTGCAGCAAGAGCCTAAATAAAAGATGACATTTTCAGTAAACAGTACTTCCTTGCAAAGCCAGGCTGTTCAAGGGGGGTTACTGACAGTCCGATAAATCCAGATTGCTGCACGCTGCCGACGCCACAGGCTGAGCTGTTAAAGCCAAATATCTGACAGCGAGGAGGACAAGGAGATGGATTTTCAGAGGTTCAGATAAAATAGGTAGTTTTAGTTATTTTTGGGTAGGGGAGAGAGAAAATCCACAGATGCCTAAAACAGGGAGCTGAGCCCCAGGGCTGGGAAGCAGGTTAGGGCTGGAGTCTGGTCTAGTGGTAGAGCCAGTGGGGCTTGGCAAACCCTGGGCGAAGATCCCCCAGGGCAGGGAAGGGATTTCAGCTCCAGAGGTCCGTCTCAGTGCTCTCCAGCAGCAGAGACCTCTCACCTTCACACTGGCTCAGGGCAGGATGAGTTTCCCAGGGCCTCAGCACAGGGATGTCTCACCAAAGGCTGGCACACAGCCCTGCCGCTTGCCCCCGCGTCCACCCTAACCCCCCACCGGCGCCGAGAAGCACTGATGCAGCTGTAGGTGTGCAAGCACCTCACCAGGCTTCGCACACCCACACACACAGTCTGATGTGCCAGCGTGCACTTTAGCAGAGTCGGCCCGAGCAGCTGTGTGAGTCACCCTGCCCCCGGTCGGGCTCAGCGCCCTGGAAAACAGCCCTGGTCGAATGGCCCTGGCCAAAACCAGCCCCAGCCCAGCTGCAAAGCCTGCACCAGGTGCCTCACCACAACAAGACGACCAGGAGATGTCCAGTTCCTCTATTTACTGTTTGGTCGGGATGACACAAAACTCGTTTGCGATTTAGAAGCAACTTAAAGGAGGCTGAGAGAGATGTTACCACACAGCGAGCCCGCTCTGGCGCCATCCCCACACGTACGCAGGAGGCAGGCACAGCCTCACTGTTAAGGCATCCTTGCCTGTTATCTGCAGCGCTCCCCACAGCAGTCCCTGGAGTTCACAGGTTTCACAATCACTGCATGAAGTTTCCCCCACTGCCCACCTGACTCTGTTAATGGGAATGAGCCAAGTTCACCCAGGGACCTGCCCCTTGGAAAAATTAATCACACAAGAATGGCTCTCTCTGAGCCAGAGCTTAATATTTTGGTCTCCATAAGCTATAAAATCTGCTGACCTCGGAGAACACCAGCACTGAGGCATTCAGAAGTCTTACAGAATTAAAACTAAGGGGCAAGATTTTCAGGGGGGGGTCATTGAAACTGCTGAAACCACTCTACATCTGCTGCCAAGGGGGTGATTTGGCCAATGCCCTCCTGCCCGCCGTTGGTTGCTGGCAAGTAGGAAGCATCAGCTTACCCAATTTTTTTTGACGCATACCTGGGACAGAGAGCAGCAAACCAATTAATGGCAGTTAGCATAATTACAGGTAGAAGACTGCAGCCCCACTCAAGGCAGGCAGTCCCACCAGGGGCCTGTTCTCCTGGGCACCAGCACTGGTGGAGGATGCCCTGGCAGAGGCGAATGGCACAGCAAGGGACCAGTGATGCTGCAGGCCCGTGTATACAACGTGATTAACTTCGAGAAAAAGCTGAGTATGTTCAGCTGCTGCATTTGCCATGTTTAGACAACTTAATGAGACAAGCCAGAGGCAAATCACCATAGGCAGAACATGTGGCGAATCAAGAAGAATGGCATAATTTGTCTTGCATTAACCGACTGCAATATACACGTCTCCAGAACGAAAGATCAGGAGGGGAAGCTATTCCGAGCACGTCATATCTTTGTACGTACACAAAGAAATGCCTCTATCTTGAAAGCTGCCCAATTAACACTTGACACCCACTGTAATTGCTGATGCTCCTTGCTGCATTTATCAGATCATAGCAGAACCTTAACGAGCTGTCTGAAAAGCCCAGCAGAGCGAGGTGAGAGCTGGCAGCAAAATTGGGAAGGACACAGAACACCCAGCAGAAGGTTCCCACCATGCTGGGGCTCATCCATAAAGACAAACAGACACAGGGAGATGTGCTCCTGCCTAAGGAGCCAGTGAGCTAGAAGCCTGACTGGAGAATTTAGGCAAACCTCAAACTGTTCCGGCGCAAAAGCAGCCCCCACCAGATCTTCCGCAGCAGCAGGACTTTTGCTGAAGACCACTGACAGCCCTGGTAAATCCTTTACTTTCTGAAGGCACAGCCACCTAGGACTTGGTTCCAGTACTGATTTCATTAGGAGTATGTTTAGTGAGGGACCCGCAGAAGGAAACCAGAGGGTTCATCCTACATCTGCTGAATGACCCCACCCATGCCTGCGTTCCTCTTATTGAACAGAAAGAAATGTATCAGGAAGCAAACCTGAGCCATTACCTCTGGTGAGATGCATAAGGATCCCCACCAGTTGTACAGTCCCTCTGCAGTTTCACTGCCAGCAGGCAAAGACCCTTTTTTTTGATTTTGTACAAAATCCTGAAATACTGTTCCAGCCCAGGAGCAGTGCCATTCACGGAGGGACCAAAGCCCTGAGGCTGAATTTTGCTCCCATTTACATCAGAGTGCTTTGCTCTGGTACAGCAGCTCAGGGTTTGGCACTGCCACGGGCAGACCATGGGCACTTCCGAGGGCAGGGGCACCTCCTCTGGAGCGCGTTTCAACACGACTCACGTGAAGAGGTGAAGCCTATCCCATCCTAGTCCTCCAAGTGCATATTTTGGAGTGAGGTGCCACAAGAAACAAGTCTGAACCACAAACACTGCAAGGGCCCACAGATTCAGAACGGAACCCATGGATGTGGCAGGCAGCAGCACCTGCCCCTAGAACCTCTCTCATCCCGGGCAGGAGCACAGGCAGGGACACAGCACACAGACCACGCTCTTACCCTGGCTCAAGCTTCTCCAACGGGCCTGGAGCTAAAGAGATCTTTGCCAACAACAAAAACCTCCCTGCAGACTACGAAAATCTCCATTCTCGCCTAAAAACATTTGGCTTCCAAAGCAAACTCCAGCCCCTTGTTTTTCCTTTGAAGAAACTTAAAATAGGCTTGGGAGGGGAAAGCAAGCAGGAGAGTAACTTCCCAGCCATGTGAGCTCCCGTGGGGATGACGAGAGGACCCCACGAGGCAGCAGAGCATCCGAAACCAGAAGAGGGAGAGTCTGGGATTTTGCGTGGGCTCTTCTTAAAGCAAAGTTTAAAAATGGAAGAGAAGGAAACACAGGAGTTATTTTGAGAAAGCGGATCTGAAATTAGGAGGCGGCATTTTCTTGGACCAACTCCAGCCATGGCTCCATGCAGCACAGAGCTGCTGCAGCTGAACCGTGCTCCCGGGGTTATTTATAGCAGCCCGTAGGCAGCAGCAGTGCTGGGGAATGGAAGGGTTTCTATTTGGGATCAGGCATGTCCCACATGGAGATATGCAAAGGCCTTCCAGGGGCAGGAGACTGTGCAGAGGGTAGCGCTGGGAAAAGTTCTGTCCTGCCAGCACGATGTCCTAGGAACAGGTAGAGCTGTGGGTGCAGCATGGCAAAGAGGCAGGCTGGAATAGGATTTTGTTTAATACAAAATTCAGGAGAAGTGTGGCTGAAGTAGAAATCATGAAAACTCTCAAGTTGAGATACCTTTTTACCTGGAGCGGAAAGCAAACAGTAAGGGGGGGGTCAAAGGCCCTACCTCTGTGCCAAGATCTGCTGGGACCAACCCACAATCTGGCAGTGCCTGTTCCACAAGGAAAGTTTATCATTCCTATGACCACATGTACTAATTTTTTCCCCTTTAAATCTCAGCATTCTCTCTCTGAGAGCCAAATCACCCCAGGAATTCATTGCCCTCTCCACAAAGCAGGTGGGATGAGCCCCAGTACTGTGGAAGGGAAGTCAACACTCTTCCCTTCCCAGCTCCCACAGTCTGCAGGAATGGCCACCACAGCGCTCCCAACACAACTGCAGGAGCCCAAGGATGAATGCCCTCCCTTCTCCTTGAATCCAAATGCTCCTGAGCATCGGGGGACACTGGTCAGCCTCAATGGCCCCTCTCACCTGGCCCAGGGGCTGATGCTCTCCAGGGGTGCCCATGGACACAGATGTCCTGCACACTTTCCCACCTCCCTGTGCTCAGCTGGAGCCAACTCCCCACCACAGCAGTGGTGACAGAGCCCTGTCCCCAAGGCTGGGGCCAGCAGAGGATGCACTGGGGGTTACAAATGACTCATCACAAATAGTAAGAAAATGGAGGAAACATTATGTTGTAGCCATGTGTTCACACCAGCCCCCAACTACTCTGCACAGAGCGGGACAAGCCAACTCATATCAGTTACTCGCTGGTCTCTGGCTTTGGCTAATCACTGCCAGACAGTTTCGGTCCTCAGCTCACTCATACCCCATCCGTGGCCAGTGGGGGAACCCCCAGAATAGCTGGTTTCCACTCACCCAACAGCCCTCTCACCCCACTCTGCTGTCTGCAAGGTCACGGTGCCATTCAAAGGCACATTTAGGTTAAAGCAAGGTACGAGCACAGCTTTGCCATTGCAAAGAGTGGCTGAACGTTCCACCATTGCAAAACTCCTGGAAGCACTGGCATTGCACAGAAAACTTGCAGAAATCCAAGTCTTGGTGCTGCAGCAGTTACAGGAAAGCTCCAGTCACCCGACGCAAGGAGCCAGAGCTGTGTTGCAAGGTCTCCCTTCCTCCCTTTGACAGATTTGGGATCTCTGCAATTCTCCTCTTGATTTCCAGGATATGAAAATGCAGGACACAGCCTTATCTGGTCTGGGTTAGTCATGGACAAAGCTTCTAAGTAAATGCACCTACTGGGAACTTCGGATCCTGAAGCAGACATCAAAAATAGACATCACTACCATTAAAAAATTAATTTCCTTAAAATCCAATAAAACCTGAAAGGCTATTTGTTTAAATTTTCATCTTTTTGGAAATCTCACTACCATGCAGATGCGTCAATAGCATCTGAATTCTGGCCTTTCCAGTTTTCCTCCAGACTATTTGGAAGCTCATTTTGCATCACTGAGCCCCGATGAGGCAGAATAAAAGTTATTAGAAACAAAAGCAAAACGAACAAGGCCCTTTCAGCAGCCAAATATGAAATGCCCCCATCCCAACTACCACGTAAACTATAATTCAAAAAAACCCCCAAAGATTTAATACTCAAAAGCACTTTCACTGATAAGGTTTTATTTACTGCACCAGCTCCATGCTGACAAGGCAGGCCTGATTCTTCCTTTTCTCATGTAAATCAGGAGTTCATAGAAAATCAGAGTTCTACAGACATAAAATCCCTGTAGGATCTGAGTCACACTCAGTGTCTGTGATTAGTTAACAGCGAGATTATACTTTGCAATGCTGAAAGACTTCATTTATTTATTCTCTTATTTATGGATGGGGCATTAATGCTTTATGAGGGTATTTGAGGAGGGTAAACGGATAGCTGGGAACACGCTCCACACAGACACAACAGCAGCAGGGGGTGGAAAAAGTTCCAAACAATCCTTTGAATTCCAATTTTACAGCATAATGCTGAATTTATAGATAGATAGCTGTGCCCTTTTGAAAGAGCACGCATCAAGACAGAAAACGAATTAAAATTTAATCTTATTGATTTCCACCAGCTCAATCTCAAGAGCAAGACAGACACTGCTGCTGCTTCCACTGCCTGCACTGCATCAAACCCAGTTTTTCGGAGGGTTGACAGCAGAGCAGGGAGGGCTGACAGTAGAGCAGGGGTAGGCTTGTGCAGCCAAGCCTTTGGCACCCACAGGGGTAACGTGGGGGGACTCATCCCAGCCCTCTCCACACTGCGGTGGGTCACAGCACGTGGCGTCCCCTCCCTGGCGTGGCAGCGGAGGGTGAAGTCACGCCATGTCCTGACGCGACCTCTCCCTCTCCGATAAATAAGTGCCAATGTTTCAGAGGAAAGCTGACGTGTGCTTGTTTGCAGGGACAGGCCTGACACAAGCACGGGAGCTGCTTTGTATCTGCTGGTCTCTGAGCTGGAGTCCTGCTGCTCTGATGGATGGCAGGTCTGCAGGGAGCCTCCAACCACCCGCGTCTGGCTCACTGAGAGCTGGAGACGGGCACCTGTGGGCTCCATCTCCACAGCGGTCAGACAGCACGGGCACCTCTGCTTGCATGTGGTGTGTGGTGGCTCATGGGGACTTTGGGCACACAGGTGACTTCAAAGAGAATTCACCCAGCCAAGCCATGGTGGGCTGCTGAGCAGCAGCTTCCTCCAGGACACACTGCCACGGAGAGCTCAGCCAGCCCCATGTCCCAGGAAAGGCACAGAGCATCTGGAGCAACAGAAACACTGCTCTCCTCTCCGTTCTTAACAAGGGACCTGGAAATTTCCATTTAAAGCACAAAAACATCTTCAAGCCCAGGTATGTTCAATCGATTTCAAGGGAAGGCAGATGCAAGGAATCCCGTGAATGGCCCAGCGGAATAAAGCCACAGCTAAAAATACACACAGATGATCTGCCCTGGTTATGGGGATTTGATGTGGAAGAAAGTTAAATTCTGTTGGTACAATAACACATCCCAGAGGTGCAAATTAAAGCCCTCAAAGAGGCTGTGTCACACAGCTACCACCTCTGAGGTGCCAGACCCAGCAGGGATCAGCTTTCCCCTGCAGGGGAGACACTAAAATTGCTCACAGGGTTTAATTCAGGAGATCCCCAGCGCATGCATCACTGTCAGCCTCCAGCAGCAACCGAGGCATCCGTCACAACCCGATTTTCCCAGGTAGTTCTGTGTCACTCTGCCAGCACCCGGCTCCTGGAGAGGGGATGACCAGGGCTGGAAAACACACCCTATCCTGCACCCGAGCACCCTACAGCCAAAATGGTTCCCTGAGCTCCCCATGGCACCTTCCAAATGCTCTCAGAGATTTTAGCCACCATTACTGTTCTCAAACATTGCTCTGTCTCTTCAAGAACTAAACACACTTTTGAAAATAGGGCTCAAATGCTTCTGACAATGCTGCCCACTGTTTGTTCTCAGTTTAATCTACGGACAATACCAAAAATGTTAATTCCCATTTTCATACATCCTTTCAGAAATGGTACAGTTTGCACTCACAGTTGAAATTCTGACTTGGGGGTGTGTGGCTTCTCTGTGTTACACTGTGAGGATTTCCCAAAAGGTATTTTTTCACATGCAACTTCACAGCTCAGCTTTGGAGACAAGATTAAGTGGTTCCAGTCAGCACATACCCCAGGGACAGGACACACCTGGATATGGAGTATCAACTGTCTCTCTACAATCCAAGTCACCTAAAACCCTCCCAAATGCAACCACAGCCTCACAGTTCAGGATCTGACCACAGTGAAGAGCAGCTTCTCTCCACTCTTCCCCTGTAGAATCTGTACAGTCACCTTTTTTTCTGGAAATCAATTACTTGTCCAGCAGAGTGTAGCAAGAGGGGATTACAGGTCATGTTTTCCATAATTATCCTCCCTGACACCGAGGAACTTTCAAATCGTACGTGTTAAGTAGGTCACAAGAGGGAACAGCAGCGTGATGGGCACTCAGCATCAGCCAACCTGAATTTTGAGAAAATCGGATACAGTCCAGTGCCAACCTGCATCCCAGCCCCTCATCCATATGCAGCCCGGTGGTGAGAAAAATATATAGACTTCCCTGATGAACCATAAGCTAAAATTAGAAACCATTCACGCCTGCAAAGCCACAGCTATCGCCAAAAGGAAAGTAGGTCACAGAATGGCTGGCTAACTTGATTTTCCGGCGTTTCTAGCTACTCTGTCCTCATGTAACCTCTCCTCTCCCATGGACTGTTTCTGGTCTCTCCTTTGTTCAGGGTATAACTGCACGCAGTGTGCGACTCCGGCCCAGCCTGGCAGGAGCGGTGGGAACGGGCACGGCAGCACCCGCGTGCTCGGTGAAGCACAGACCCGTGGTTCATGAAAAATTAAGCCAGAGCCAGGCAGAAAGCCCCTCCACGAAGCCACCGGCTCCCACCTGCTCTGGGATTGACACAAGGGCTGGCTTTCCGCCCCTTCCACAACATTGGTCTTTAAAAGATCATTTCAGGCTTTGCCAGCTCTTCTGGGGTGCTTTGCTCTCTCACCTCCTCCTCCTGAGGGCTGAATATCCTCTTTTTATTTGCATTTCTTACCGTGCGCTGCCTCCCTCAAGCCACAAGCCAAGAGATGCGAGTAAATCCGGCTTTCCTTCCCTTTGTGCGCGGGCTGGAGCCCTGGCTCAGCCGCTACCAATGCTTTTCCTACAAGCAGACCTCGAGGCGTCAACTTCACTGCTTTTCCACAGCACAGAAGAGGCAGAAAAGCTTAAAATCTGGCTCAGCGACCTTCTCCACTCTAGATCAATATGTCTCTTATCTGGCTCATGGCTCTTTGCTCCTACCAACTCACCTTGCAATTAAGCGTTAAGCCGCAGCAAAGCCACAGGTCAGCACAAGAGTGCCTGGGGCTCTCCCATGTCTGACAGACAGCTGGATACACCTGGAGGTTCTGCTGCCACCAAACCCACTCAAAGCAACATGATATCCAACCAGCAGCCGCTCTTTTCCACCCATGATCTCAACTGATATTGTTCCCAAGTCCTTTCCTCTTCCACCTTTTCTCCTCCTGGCCCGACAGGAAGAGCAGTCAACACCAAACTGCATCCCAAATGTGTCCAATATGTGAAAGGCTGAAAGCCGGGATATTCTTTAGAAGGACAGTTGCATTCTGTATCCCACCTTCGTCACGTACAATGAGGGCAATGCTCAGCACACCCTTCCTTTGCAGCCCACAGCTTGGCATGTCCCAGCTATGGTACTTGAAAGCTCCTTCCATCACCCAGCCTCAGCCATCACACTGGGCCAGCAAGGCTGTCGCCTCTCCATTGCCCATGGATAGATGCTGCCTTCTCCAAAGGAGGAACCTCCCTGCAGCCCGCTATGGTTTCTGTCAAGCCAAAGGGAAGGTTGTTTGGTTTGAGTCTCCTACCCACAATCAGGCTTGTTACATGCTACACGCAAGGGGACTTTACAAGAACAGGGAAGAATCGTCATTCACCCGTCCCAGGGATCACACAGACACGAACATGGAGCCAGGTTTGAAATTATGCAGACACTCGGTGTCTGACGTGACCTTCACTTGCTGAGCACCCACCTGGAACAAGTGCACCTATCATGAAGGTTCATAGTGAAACACTCCTGGGACCAAGGCTGGCTCTGAGGATCAGCCCAGCACTGACAAAGGGATGCCATCAGCTCTGAGCACTCTGTGTGACAGTGTCCCAGGTATTATGGTCATGCACTTTCAAAGAGAAATGTAGAACTCCATGCTTGCTCTCCACACTCCCTGCCATCACCCATGGAACAGGGCAGCAACCCCAAGGCACTGCCCTGAGCCATGATAAGGCTTTGAGAGCATACCCTGTCTGCCATGGAAAAGGTGATGGGAGACTCAGGGAGGTGGGAGGGAACGTGTGACCCTTCTGCTGCATGGGCAGTGACAAGAAGTGACAAAGCAGGACACTCAGCCCTGAGCCAGCTTCAGCTAACAGGGACTACTACGATGCAGCCTGTTAGAGATGCAATGGCTGAAGACCTCCTTTCCCTCCTGCATCAGCACCATGACCCATATTTCCTCCCCTTGTAACATGGTCCAGCTACACATGAGTATCCAAGGAGGGTAAGGCTCAAGACATAAAAATGTTTGAGAGCTCCTTTCTTTGAATCTCACTCCTTGCCCAGGAGGCACAAGCCATCAAGCCCAAGAACCCCAGAGAGGGCACTTGGTGGTGAGAATGGCTTTGAGGAACACTCAGCACCTGCCCCCAAAGCCCAGTGCTGTAACGCTGGTGCTTCCTAATGCTTCAAACACATCGACCTCAGCCTTCACCCACTCGCACAACAGACCGTGCCAGTGCTGGGTTTCCCACTGCTCAGGGAGAGAAGCAGATGGAAAAAGGAAAACCAGGAAAATTGCACTGCCTGAGAGCGCAGGGTAGGCGATTTTTTTCTTTTTAGGAGTTGGGCACCTGGATTTCTGCAGCTCCCAGTGAAATCGCAGGCCTTGCAATTCAAAATAATTAGCGACTGGTAGTTTTCCTTTTATGCAAAATCATCCTTTTTATCCAACACCTAAATGAAAATGAATATGCTTGATTATCTACCAAAGGGCCCAATTTCCGAGCATCACTCCGATGCACACAGCAAAATTCATGTCTCCTCGGGCTGCTATTACAGGCAATGGCTGACAAATGAGCGGTCAAGGCAGAGATCCAGAGCCAGGGATGCCAGCCTGACCTTTGTTAATGCTATTTACAGCATCCAATATCCACAAATCCAGCCGTGACTGCATCCACATCCCTTACGCTCCAGCCTGGAGGGCTCAGGGGCAGCCAGGAGAGCTCATAGCTGGCCTGTCAGTATTGGAGCACCACAGACATCCCCTTCCATCCATGCAGCCCACCCCACCACACCAAAGCCCATCCTATGAGACAGCTTTCGACCAGGTTCACTCCCAGGAGAGAGGATGAAACAAACTATTTTACAGAGAGGAGTCTGAAGCATCTCCTGAACATATCTAAGGCTGATCACAGAAAACCCCCCAGGCAGGTTCTTCGGAAGACATTAGTGCTCATCCACAAAGACAGAGCAAGCTCCTCATGGCTTGGCCCTCTGTGGTCACTGTCCCGACAGGGCTCCATGTATCCCCCTTCCGTGGCCTCCACCCCAGGGGTAATGCCCAAGAGAATCCCCCACCTGGCTCTTACCAACCTCCCATCCCTGGCCAGGGTGACACCGCACGATCACGCGTTCGTACTTCCATCATTTCCAGACTCACCCTGTTCTCGTCGTAGATGATCTGCACCAAGCTGCGATGCTTGGACTCGATAGGAGGAGGGGAGATGGGTTTTTCAGGCTCTGGTGGTTTGGCTGCTTCTTCCTCCAACTGTTGCTGTAGAAGAAGAAGGGGGAGGAGGAGGGTGAGTCACAGCAAGAAACGCAGCCGCCCTCGTCCACACGAGACTCTCTATGATGCCGCGACCGAGGCAGAAACCGCCATGGCAGGAGACTTCCTGCGAGACATGGGCAGGCTGGGGCTGCAGGGGGACGGGGAGAGGGAGGGGAGCTGCACAGCAGCCCCTGCCACGCAAGCGCAGCGCTGGCCTGCCCCAGGCACCAGCCTCGTGCTGGTGGGTCGGTGCATTTTAGGCACAGAGGTTGAGGACCTGCCTCAGAGGAGCCTCCTGGAGCAGGCCTGAGGCTGGAAATAACGATTTCACTGGAAGCCCTTAAATGAAACAGAGCTCCAGCCCAGCTCCCTGCTGCTACCTGCCTCTGGAGCTGCTGCTGTGTGCAGGGACCGGTGGAGGAGCCTGCAAGGCTGCTCTCCACCTTCGGCTTCTCTTCCAATGGAGCAGTTGGAGAAGATGCCTCAGGATGACTATTCTCAATTAAATGACTTGGGCACCAGCCACCCCTGCACTTTAGAATATCACCGTGATCAGCAGGTAAACCTGACTTTCCACCTGCTCCTCCGCCTCTCCCAACACTGCGATGCAGGAGGAGACATCCAAGCCCTTCCTGTAAGTTTGAGGAACTGCTCAGCTGAAAGAGGAAATCACGGATTCCTCCAGGCTCCTCCTGGGGCCAGCCTTGGAGGAGGGAGAGCCCAGCCGTGCACAGCAGCTGTGGGGCAGCACAGGCACGGGAGAGGGAGCAGCTGTCAAAAAACGCTCAGGATTTTTTTTCCCTGCTTGGCTCTGAATCTCTGAAAAGTACAAATCATTTTACTCTTTTCCTCCAGCTAAAGTATCCCCTGTTGAAGCATGGGAAAATCGAGAGAGTCTTGTAGTAGGAAGCAAATGTACTTGGGACTTGGCTTGCACCAGAGGCAAGTGCACCACTGACCTCCCAGAGACAGCAATGGCTGGTGATCTGAGAAGAAGGTGGGCACCTACTCCTCCTCCAGATCATCTCTGGTCCTGCTGACAACACCTTTGGCACACTAAGGCAGTAGGATGCAGTCCAAGAACGCACTTATATAGGTCTACTGGTTTGGCCGAGAAAACCCCTAAATTGAGTGTGTTTCAATAGATGAAGGACCCCATGCTGTGGGCTCCACCTCCCCACAGGTGGACACCTTTTCCCACAGAGGGAAAAGCAGAAGCATGAGGAACACTGAGATATAGCCAAAAGAAGCAGGCTCTGACAGAGGCAGGAGGGCCCAGGTCCCCTACATTACCATCATCATGCCCACCTTGAGGACTTAACCTCAAGGTTACTCCAGCCATGAGTGAGAAGCTTTCTGTGAAGCCACAGCTGAAATCACGTGCTGCAAAGCAGTACTCGGGCACCTGCCTGCTCTTCCTTGGTGTCCTAAGGCACCCTACTACACATCCCATGGGACAAAATCCAAAACCTCCAAAGGATGAACCACCAAAAGGAATCAGACACATCTTCTACTTCTCTTGGGGAAAATATTTGTGTTAAAAAACAAAACAAAAAAAGTCAAGGCATCCGAAGCTTGGCTATATTGTTCTGGAAACCCACAAAAATTCTGCCAAGTGTGTGGTAAGGGATTTCAGACAAGAGGGTTTGATGGCCTATCAGGAAACGAAAGTTTGCCACTAAGTGGAGGCTCATTAAATGCAGCTCATTAGATGAAAAAATACAAATCTAATTATAGCTGAAATACAGTAGAGAATTAAACTCTACTCTCTGTGGTGTAGTGCTGTATGGTTATTAAAGGGCCAGATACTGGAGGTAAGGACGGGAGGAGGGGTTGGAGGCAGCACACCTGACTGCAGCAGGCTCAGCCCGCAACAGCTACTCCTGGGAGCCATGGGAAATGGCAAAGCAAAATAGGTCAGGGTTCCCAGACAGGGACAAAATAGATTTCTTAAAGGTCTGACATAAAAGCCAGGCTGGGACTGTGACCTTTACAGGGAGAGAAGCAGGATGAGAGATGAGTCTTGACGGCTCCACACTCTCTCCCTCCCCACATCCAGCAGTGGCCGCCTGAGAGCCCCCTCCTCTCCCCAAATGGAAGACAATGCAGTAAGTGTTGAAGGGATGCAAGATGCCATCATTAGCTATAGCCCTGGCTCCTACAGCACCCACAGGCCAACCGGCTTCCAAGTGGAGACGGTGCTCTCTCCAGGTAAGAGTCCCTTTGGCTGGACCACACATCAGAGGGGCCACTGGAGCCTGCAGTGCTGGCAGGAATGTGGGTGGCATCTCAGGAAGACCCCATCCCCGCACCTAGCGGCTCCTGTGCTGGAGGCACCTGCCTGATGAAGCCAGGGTTGTTCCACATGCACCCAGCTGCCATCCCCTGGGTACTGGGATGCTTTGTCTGCCCAGGGAATGGAGAGGCTTCCAGACACAGGGCATCTCTGAAAACCACTTTCCAAGAGACAAGGGGACAACAGAGGAAACTCAGCCAGAAGCAAGATGGAAGGGGAAACCCTGGAGCTCTTCTACCCAGCCAGCTCCACCTCCATCACCAGGTGGGAGTGTTGTACTCCCGGAGAGCCCTTTGCTGAGCTCGGCGCCCAAGGAGGCTCAGGCGCCACTGCAGAGAACAGCCCAGCAGTTTATTTCTCCTTCAGATCCCCGGTACTGCTGCCAGGAATAAATGCATAAGGATTATCCTTCCCTGTCAGGAAGAGGGGGAGAGAGGACTCAGCGAGAGATTTAAGCACATATGGTGCATGAATGAGCGGGGGATGGCTGACAGAGGTGGCCTCTTGCCAGGGGTGTGCAGGGTTTGGGGAAGGTTTCTCAGCTTGCTGAAGACATTTGCTTCTTGCAAAGTCCAGGCAGAGCCTTCCCTGCCATTTCTGGAACAACCAAAAAGAGGAAGATGGTGGTTTGGGGTCGGTTGGAATTTTTTTGTACAACCTTTCCATACAAATGTATTTAATTACCCTGAGAAGGCCTCCCAAAGACAGAGGGGGAAAGCATTAGGATATTCCGGCTGCATACAATTTCTCCCCTGCTCCACAGCCACTCCTGCAGGAGCAGTATCTGTTCCAGGCTGATTGCTTTCCCTTGCTCGTCCCCCTGTGCCGACAGCTCAGATGCACAGATGGACAAAACGTTCCCATCTCAGACAGGACCTCCCGCTCCAAAAACACTTCTTCCCAGATGTGCCAGCTCTGCTGGAGGACCAGGATGGGGAAGGCTCCAGCCAGAGGGGAAAGGAGGCCATATTGGGGGGGTCAGATTTGCTACCAAATGACTTTACCCCATGTGCCAAAAAAGAAAAAAATGAAAATAAAATAACAAAGGAGGGGAGGGGACTCTTTTACTGCCAACAGCCACTTTCACCTTCCTCTCCACTTAACAGAGCATTTTTGTGGGGAAGAAGAATCATAAAATTTGTTCACAGGGAAGAAGTAAAGCTACCAAGCAGCCAACAATAAAAAAACATTTCCTTACGGCAGGGCAGCTTGATTTTAATGGTAGGGAGCATATGCTCCGTCAGCGTCAGCAGCAGCTCCTCAGCATCCCTGAAAAGTCAGGCAGTGGATCACTGGAGTTGTCAGTCCTTCCCACTGCCATGAAAGGGACCTTCACTGCCATGCTGGGCACGTATCCCACTCGGGAAGCCTTTCTCCACAGTAGGAAATAACCATGGTTTGCACCTCCTTCCTCAAATGTGAGTTAAAAACGGACCAGCAGCTGGACTGCCAAGTGGGAGAGGACACCAGCATTTTGTCTGAGCCTCCTAGGAGCGAGAGGAGAAGGGCTGCCTTCACCCAGCTCCCACCAAAACCAGCAAGAGGAACCTCTGTGGTTTCCATCGCTCCAGATGTTCCTTTGGGCTCTGTGAGCTGCCAGACAGGGTTGCTTCCTCACACCCCCAGCACAGCTGTGTCTGCCCACTCTTGGTTCCCTCTCCCTAAGCACTCTGATGCCACTGCAGATATAAAGCAACACATAATAAAAAAGGGTCTTTTGCATTAATTAAACCATACTGTTTGAAAGCAAAACCAAAACATCCTGCTTTGTCTTGCAGGACAGAAAGGAACAGTGTTTGGTATGGGAAAACACAGAACTGTTGGGGAAGGTCAACTGCATGCTCATCCTCCAGGAGCTTTATCCAACAGCCCAAGTAGAGGTTTTGCTCCATTCCCAAATTCCTATTGCACACCCCTTGGGAAAGGTGGTTCCTTTCAGGCAGTTTGGGATTAGCAGTCATCAGGGAGGTTCAGAAACTGGCCCCAAGCAAAGAAAATAAAACTAGAAAGAGAGAGGCAGAGAAGTGATTTGCTTAAAGAAGAGAAAGCCTTTAAGTCTGTGGGTTTTTTCACAGACGTCCCCAAAGGTTTTGTCATATTAATCTCTTAATGGGTTTATGGTAATTGTGTACAAGCCAACACCAAGAGGCCCATCCTTCTGGTGGGGAGTGCTCCTGTGCAGGGGTAAAGCAGCAACCAGAAAGTTCAAATCCCTGGCTCAGGCACAGCCCAGACTGGAGCTGGACCAGACGCTGCTCATGGCTGCAGAGCTGGAAAGCCCCAAAGATGGGGCCTGGGTACACAGGAAGGGCCATTAGGATGTCACAGCAATGTTTTAAACAGCCCAGTCCTGAACACTGCCAGCAACAGCACTGGGGAGAGACAATTGCTGGAAAGGAAAAAGAAAAGACCTTGTGCTATGCTGGGCTGTTCAGACAACTCGGGGAACCCAGTCTGTGCTTCCAGCTCTGCTGCTGACCACTTGCATGCTCATGGGCAAGTCATCAAGGACATATTTTTCTCCCTTTAAGGTTCTCTGACAGGCAAAGAGCCCACAGGCTGGATTTCCAAAGCTCCCTCCCTCATCTTGCAACTACCAGCTCCAGATTGCTGGCACAGCAGTGACCTCCCATGTCACAACAGGGAGCAGGGATACAGATGATCCTGGTGCACTGGCACTGCCACTTCCCCTCTGTGGACACGCATGGGCAAGGACAGGGCATAAGGTGGCACACAGAACCAAGGACGTGTGCTCCCCTGCAGACTACAGCTTCTTACCTGCTTCTTCTTCAGCTTGGAGATCTGCTGCTCCACCATGGTGATCTCACGGTCCACACGGTCCATGTTCTGGATGAGCTCCTCCTTGGACAGCCGGGCCGGCAGCAGGTCCAGCTCAGCGTCAGGGTGAGCAGGGCTCACAGGCGACACAGGCTCCAGTTTGCCAGGCAGGCCGCGATCCTGGGGAACATAAAACAACCAGGTCATCTCTCTCCCAGGAGACTCTGGATCCTTCTCTTATCCTGCCACAGCTCCCTGGCCCATTCCCAGCCTTCTGAGATACACGAAATCCTCAAAAAACCTGCCAGACTAGGGAGTACCAGCTGTCAGATCACGTCACCTCCACAACCTCCAGCATCTCCACAGAGCACCAGGTTACTCTCCCAGGGATGTGACAGCAGCTCTTCCTCCTGCCAGAGCCTCAGAGGCTCCCACCACCTTGAGTACTACCTGCATTCCTACAGGATCAATAAACACATCCATATTCAGAAGCTCTCAACAACACTGTCCCTTCATAGGGCTCAGGGCTACATCTTCTCCATAAGAATGAGGTATCACAGACACATCCTCCTCGGACACAGCCACAGCTGTGAGATAAGAGCAGCATTAACCACAGAGATGGAGAAGGGGCTATGAGGGCAGCCCCTGGGAGGAAAGAGAGCTTCCAGCTCCTTCATGGAAGCCCTCCTCCATCTCTTGTTAAACTCTGGGGGTGCTCCAGTTGTTGGATGTTAAACGCATCCATCTGGAAATGGAGAGAAAGGGCACAGGCGAGTCAAGATAAAAATAGACTGAACTGACAACTTTTTGCAAATTCCAGGGGAAGAGGCTCTCAGGTCAAAAAGAGCTTTCAAGTCAGAGACTGGAGAGATCAGCAAAACCTCCATGGCCACGACAGGGAGCAGCTCTACTGGCCATGGTCTGGAGGGAAAACGCACCGAAACATTCAGCTTTGCCCCCAGCAATGCAACAACTTTGCTGAGCCCAAAAAGTTGGTATCCCAGGAGCATCCCAGAGCCACGCCATCCCTCCTGCACACCTCCCTTCACCTCTCCAGCTCCAAGTGAAGGAACCCATCTCCTGCCAACACAAGCTGCATGCCTGGATGAGTCTGCCCACCATGGATGAATGCACCTGGGATGAAGAAGCTGTTTAATAGCCACCGGCCACAGAGATGGGGATCACAGCAAACCATCAGCCTACCCTGACCCGGGACGCTCCTCTCTGGCAGCCATCCAACACCTTAATTAAAAGTTTATCTATTCATTTGCTTAGCGAGCGGATGGATTTCTTTTCCTGGAGGAGGAGGAGGAAGAGGAGTGGTGGCTCCGTTTGTAACCATAAACCGCTGCCAGGCTGGGCAGCCAGCACGTCGCAGCTGCTGTAGGGAGGAGGGGAGGGATGGGGGGAGGCGAACAAGGGAAGAAGTTCACACAACTTTGCTACCTTCATTACAGCAGCCCTGTACAAAGCCAACATTGTTCTGCTCCAACTGGTGCTGAGCGTCCTCCCCTCTGCACTGACACAGCCACTGGCGAGTGGCCAGGGCTGACCCTCTGCCCAGGTTGGTTCTCCTGCGGGGCAAGGGTGCCACAAACGAGCTTGGATGGTGGCTCGTGGACCCCTCTGTGCTCCCCCATCCAACAAAGCACATGGATGATGGCCCTGGGTTGTTCACTGGCCGTGTGGCAGCTCATGCCGAATGTGGCGAGCGTGCAGATGCCACCTTGGCGCCGTTCGGCATCTCAACAGCATGTGCTTACTGTGAAGCAGAACCAGGCAGGGCGGCCTCCCTCCTGCTCCTGTCCTAGTCAGCATGAAGCATGGTGAGCTCTCTCCTGGGAGGCTGCACCCACAGCCCAGTAGAGCCACAGGGAGCTGGCTTTGAAGGCAGTCCCGGTCTGCTGGGGCTGTGCTCAGATGGGCTCTGCCCTGTTTCCCTCCATAAGGGATGGACAACATCATCCACAGCACAGCTGGAACAAGGGGAGACAAAAGAGGATGGTTCCCAACAAAGTGGCCATGTCCCAGGACACCAGCATTGTTCACTGGCACCTTCCTCCTTCTCTCTCCTGCTAAAACCTGCTCTAGTTGGAGGAGACATCAAAACATCAAGAAGGGAACCACTGTTGGATGCAGCCTCAAGGCACCAATGCTCTTCCCACTGCTGCCATCAAGGGACAGAAAGCAAAGGAACACCCAAAAACATCATCCTCGCTGCCTTGTCTGGGGCTCATCCAGCCCCATGAGCACAAAGGCACTGGAAAGCTAAGCTGGTTGTATCCAGCATCCACCCAGAAGAGAAACTAGAAGAAGAGCATCAAAGCTTTCTGGAGAATTCCAAAGAGCAGATCCCATATTGTTATACTTTCACAGCATTAGACATCAAAAATGGTCAGTCTGCTGCAGTAGAAAGGGTTTGTGTTCTCCACAACTGGGGGGGTTTTGTGGTTTTGGTTTTTTTTTTTCAAGTCAAGAGGAGCAGGACAACCACAAGAAGCAGAAGATAAATTAAGTGTTCATAAAATCTCATTCAGATTAAGGTACAGGAAGAGGAAGTGGCAGTGGCTTGTAGGTGGGTAGGTTTTTCTAAAGGAAAGCAAGCTACCTGCCAAAAATGTAGGAGAGAAAGGTTCCTCTCTGTGCACATGAAACAAATGATACTCTCACATCTCTGCCAATACGCAAGACAGGGCATTTTGAAACTTTTACTTGGCACAAAACCCCTTTGAAACCTGGTTCCTGATACATTTTTATCTTTTTACATTGCAGAATATGAAGCAAAAGAGCAGCAAAGCTAAGTAAGAGAAATAGCTGCAAGTCACAGCCTAAACAACATGATCATCATCATCTGGTATTAGGACATGATTATATCAAAAGAGAGAGGCAGTGTCCCTCACATAACTGGGCACTGTCATGTCACAAGCACCTCTCTAAATCAAGGGAATGACAAGCAACAAGAGGAAGGAAAAACCAAAACTGAAGGGAAAAAAAAATCTTGCCCATGCAATGATGTCCAAAAAGCAGAGCTCCCAGATTTATGCAAGGCATGAAGCTGCCCTTCTTCTAAATCACAAAAATGGGTTGAAAAGAGGTTTGCAAAGACCAGAATCCACCCAGAGCCTGGGGCAGACTCCAACTGTCAGAGGTATTTCAACTAGTGCTCTGTTTCCTACTGCTCTCAAGAAATGGCTCAAAATATATTCCCCTGCTCCAGACGGTGTCATACCCGGGCTCTGAACAAGTGCAGTGTGAAACGTGAAATTCTTCTTATTAACGTGAAGTCACAGACTTCCAAACCAGCAAGAGCTGGGAGAGCTGGAATAAATCTGCTGGAGGGAAGAAAACAATTACCGCATTACTCAAGTTGATATTTTCTCAGTAATTATACTGTTTCCATGTGATTTGTTTTTACACACGGCTAACAGCTACTGCAGCTCCTGTTTATCCCTGGCCTTGTTTTGTGATTTATATGATAACAAGGGTGGGTGTGTGGGGGACAGAGGCTGCATAAACCTCCCCGCAGCAAGAGGAGGTGCTGGCACTGAAGAAAACAATTATCACTGAGGAGGCTGTCAAAGAGCAAGGGCAGGCTTTGGGGTGGGTTTCTTCTGCATGCTTAGGGATAAAAATTGCCAACATAGATAACAGAGCAAGCCTGCTACAAGCTATTAGGCAGTGACTTTAAAAACACGGGAGAAAGAGGGGAAAGGAAAAGGATAAGACAACTGCCTGTTGATGCCTTGGTAAACTTGATATCTCTGCCTTCAGATACACCAGCAACTGAGTCCACAAGAAAAAATACAGTGGGAACCCCAACCCTGTCCCAGGACACAGTGCCCCAAACCACTGCCACCTGCTTATTTTGCATTGCTGACCCACCTCATGATACCCCCAGGGAGCTCATGGGAGTTGCCGGGATGGAGAAGAGCATCTGTGCCATGTTTCAGCTCAGCACCTACAGCTGGATGCAGCCCAGCCTCTGGGAAGGGTCATTTTTCTCAGCTGCTTCCCACCTTCAGGAGATGGCAGATCAGGAGCTCTGCTCCATCCACACCTAACTCTTGCTGCAAAATGCATTTTGACCTTGCTGATCCCTTGACTGCACCAGCTGCCTCTTCAAAACTCCGCAGTGGAGCTTTCCAGCCTCCACACCCCCTCAGTGCATACCAAGAGAACAGAGCCACTTGCCTGGGACAACCCTCAGGATCTCCTGCACGGCACACAGTGTTTGCCCTACATATCATCTTCAGGAAGTCCAGGTCTCTCCCTGCCTTTCTAATCCAGATCATTAGCGATGTTCCCCCAAGCCCAGGACAGAGATTTAGGGATGCCAACATCATCTCTTCCACAGTCTGTTCACTTTCTAATTATCAGCCAGCAGCAGCAGTTTCCTGCTGGAGCACCAGGAGGGATTAAGAGGTGTTATCTCCAACTCCTGCCCACTCGCACATCTCGTGTCCTCATGGGTTGGAGAAGATTGCCAAAGCAGGCAGGATAGGCTGGGGTTGCTCAATTTGTGCTCAAATTAATTCCCAAAAAACCTATATGAATTTGTGATTAGTGGGCTCCCTCAGAGGGGTACACATCTGTCACTAGAGTCTCTCACAGCAGCACTGAGCCAGTGAACATCCCAGCATTCCACCAACCAACATCCCTCCCAAACCCCCATCCGTGTGAGACTGTGCCACATGGCAGAGCCAGCAGCTCATCCTCCCTGTTCAGGAGCCCACGGATGAGCAGCATCACACTCTGAGCAAGCAATGAGCCCCAGGGCTTTCCCACACTCCCTGGGACAAGAGCTGAGCAGGAAAGTCAACACCCCACACCTCCATCCATCAGGTTTTAAGGTAAAAACAGACATATAAAACTTTTAAATGGGCCAAATACAAACCAAAGGAATCTTTTTTTTTTAACTGGAAAAGTGTCCACCACATTCTGACGTATCAGCAGCCCCAGGATGACAGCACTGACAGGAGGAAAATGGGGCTGAAAAATAACGTGTTGTCTCCCCGAGGAGACGCACAAGTAGGAAGTCAGGGAGCCCGAGCAGTGAAAAAGTACATCGAGTTACTGCAACTCTTTTGTTCGCGGCCATCTGCTCTGCTAATGACTCTTTCAGCAGCCCAGCCCTTCAAACGAGGTTTTAATTCTTAAATACTGCTGGGCTCTTGCTGGGCTGCATCCCCGTGTGCTGGGAGGGCTGCCCAAGCGGGATGTAGACATGTGTCTGCTCTGGGAAGCACCTGTGGAGCCGTTCACCAGCCATGAGAACATGGGTGTTCCCAAGCAAGGCCAATCACTGCTCCTGAGGGATGCCAGGTGTGGGATTAAGGCATCACCCACCTCCCTCCTCTGTCCCCACGCTCCATGGCACGTGCAGGCACCGGGGGAGGAGCAAAACAGGGATCACTTTCACTGGATGCAGCCCAGTACGTGCTCTCACGGGAATTCAAGAAGCTGGAGACCAAGAAGCTGTCTGAAGACAAAGATGAGGTTTTTTAAACTTAATTCCTTTTTTTAAATAAATCTGACTTTACGAGAAGGCCCACGAAATTCCTTTCCCCTGTAATCCAGCTGAATTCCATGCAGACAGAGCAAAAAAAATCCCAACAATTTCTAAGCTTGCACGAAAGTAGGTCAAAAAACTTCCCCAATGTTTCAACAGCTTGAAGCAATTTAATTGCAAAACCAGTACCAAATGCTGACCCTCCCTCCCCGCCCCCCACTCCCCCTGCCAGATTTATGAGGGTGGTAAAACCTCGCCAGCGAGTGTCTCAGCTCAATGCACTACCCAAAGCCTTGTATCTGGTCTCACAAAACTTGCTTGTGCTCAAAAGAGCCATTCCACGGTGTTATACTGAGCAGATGCTGCCTCTGGATCTCAGGATTGCAGAATTCTACAGAAGCACCAGCAGATTCAGCTTATGGACTCAGAGGCAGCCGGGAATAAGGGGTCAATTCCGGAAATACTTACTCAGGCAAACTCCCACTGAAGCCAAAGGCATTACACCGACAAATGGATGCTGTGCCTTTCATTCCCTTCCTGCGTTTCCCCATTAGTGGATAATAATTGCATTGAATGCAAATGTTCCCTACTGACTTGAAGGAGTGATGAATTCTCACCTACCCATGTAGTCATTATAACGAGGAGCTAATTGCTCCACCTCTCATTAAGAATCCCCCAATGCTGCCTATTCTGCATCCCTGCACTTTCAGTTGATCCTAAGTTTGTTCAAACCTTAACTGTCTGGACTGAAATTTTCCATGCTGAACATCACCTTCAGGCTTTTTTAGGCTTTTTTTTTTTGCCCTTTTTTTTTTAAAATAGTGAATTTCAGCCAAAACAACTCTGCAGCTTCCAAGAACAAGTTTACAGGAAAATATGCCTTTCTGCAACATCCAGAAAGATTCTGGGAACCTTTTCTTTGAGCATCTTCAGCACAGTTGATACATCTGGTAAGACTCTCTGCCAGCGATTCGCATTTGTTAACGCTGAAAAAGTGTCCAAGGCAAAAGAAAAGAATATTAATAAAAATCTCATCTTGGTGCTTGCCTAGGGAAAGACTAGGAATCGAGCAAGCAAGAGGAGTGGGGTCCTGGGACGCTCCAAGATAGATACTGCACTCTGCCCGTACTTTTGCAAAGGAAAGGAAAGGGCTGAGCTGGAAGGAGCATAATGGCATGTGTGGAGCATTCCAGGCCAACAGCAAATGCCCTAAAATAGAGATGAATAAATGCAGGAGCCATGGTTGGGACAGAAGGTAAAGCCTGAGACCGCCCACCAAAGGATAAGGATGGAGTAAAGCAACCAGAGACCCGCTGGGCACAATAGAGAGTCTGTCTCAGGCACTGAAGAGAGGGGCATGTAACTCAAAGAGGGTGGGTTCTGCTGCTTCCAGCAAAAAAGGGGAGGACAAATTTAGGTTGTCAGAGTAGCCCATAGAGCAGCAAGCTCTTCTACTCTTCCACCTGAAATTTTAATGTTCTCTCAATAACTTGTTCACCCAGCAGCCACCCAGATCATCACCAGTGCTGCTGTAGCACCCAACAATGTGCTGCCAAGAGTATCACTGTCCCCTAGCACAGCGCTTCAACCCTAAATCCCCACCTCCTATTCACAAACTCAAACCCATGTGTTTAAACGAGCAGAGCTTCCCCCAGCCGGGAAGAGACGCAGGCACAGGAGCCCCCCACAGCCTCCCCTCTGCCCACCCCAGTGCAGGAGGACAGTCCCTGCCAGGCATGTCCTGCCCACAGCCTTCTGTGCTGTGGCAGGGACCAGGCTCACCCTCAGCTGGAGCCAGGAGGAAAGCATTGGTGTCTCGGTTTGAGAAGGCAAAACAACCACGAAACTGCAGCGCTGGGGAGGCATGAAAAAGGCACCAGGCACGTAACCTATCGGCTCAAGAGCACATCAAAATCCTGCACCGGGATATTCAAAACCACGACCTGGGTGACTAAGACCCGGGAGGCCAAGAGGAGGGGGCTGCCACAAACTCACCTAAACGCCTGGGAGGCACATAAACAACACACAAAGGAAGCGGGAGGGGAGCGCTTGTTTGATGTCTCTAAAAAGGAACCAACTGTGAAAAACGCTTCTGATTACAAGGAACGCCAAGGCAGGGAGGCAAATTTTTAATTGCCCAATTTGGCGCTCGGCCAGGCAGCAGGGTGAGCACCCCTGGCTGGAGAACCGCATTTTAAAGGTAACACAGCAGAGCCAGATGCTGCTCCTCCAGCAAAGCCGCCTGTTGCTGAGGCTCAAACCTCCCTCACATTCCCCAGAGCTGGCCAACTTTGGGCAGCCTTCACAGGAACCTCTGAATAATCACCATGGACTTGGAAACATGGGATGCGGTGACATGGCCTCACGTGACTGTCCCTCTCTCCAGGTTTTGCCTGCTGCTCAGGGAGTTTCTTTAGGGAGACCCCCAGAGAGGCAGAAGGGGTCCCCTGCCTGGGGGTGCAGGCACAATCCCTAAACCTCCTCCAGCAACCTGGAAAGCATCTTGTCAGCCAACCCAACAAACCTCAAGGGAACAGAACACTCACTCTGTGCCTTTGAAAACTTTAGCTTCCCAACATTTTAATTTTTTATTTTTGGCAGTATCACTCATCCTCTTCCAACTGGCACATGCAACAAAGCAAATTCCAAGTCTTTCCAGCACATCAACCAGGCAGGGATGTAGCATCAAGGTCTGTGTTAATCCCAGGAGGCATGTTTCCTCCGACAGAGGATGTTGGAACAGTCTGTGCCAAATCCCTGCTGGCCCTCGAGCAGGTAGAAAGCCCTCCAGCCCTAGATGCCACATGAAAAGCATGCCAGAGTTTTGTAAAAAAGGCTTCTGCAGAAAAATATCCCTTTTTATAGCAGTGAAATATTCCAGTGACCAGCACAACTGCCATCACACTGCTGGGACAGCGCCTGCATCCACACTCATCAGTCCTGCAGAAGTGGCAGCCAGGCAACTGCATCCCCTTATATATGCCCTCCTCTGAGCATCCCATTAAAAATATATAATTTCACACCAACTGGAAAAGCTATGTCAGACAAAAAGCAGGCAGGCAACCAGTCAGCAGGATTAAAGCCACTACAGTGCCATGTGTTCGAAACATGGGGCCAGATCCTAAGCCAGGCCCAGCACCAAGACACCCAATGCTGTCCAGGGGTGCTGGGGCATGTAAGCCCCCGCTCAGGTAGCTGGAAAGGGCAGGGTGGCATAAGCATGCCAGCAAACCTCCTCCTCTGCTTCCAGGAGCAAC